>NW_028186978.1:4947436-4995102 GCF_003343005.1 Rhea americana
CGCTGCCGGCCGCCGGCGCCGGGCTCGGCCGTGGCCCGGCCGCCGCTGCCCGCTCCGCACTGCGGACCCGGCCGGAGCGGGGCCGCGCCGCTGCCCCTCACGGCGGACGGAGTGTATTTATTATTAATTATTAATTATTATTAATTATTATTATTACAAGGTCCACGCAGTTTTTAGGCATCTCTGTTAGGGTTTTCTAATTTTATTTTAAAAGGCACAAAGTATAGCTATTAGTTGAATGTTGACAGGTATGCTTTAACTTTTTCTGTGTCTTTCTACAACTGTGTTCTGTGACTCAACTGTATAGTGTTAATATCAGTACAGACTTGTCTAGTTGACCGTATAAATAATGTTTTCCCTTCTCGTAGTCTCTATGGCGTGTCTTTATGGAGAAATAAGGTTCTCACGGGTTCAGTTCCCTTTGCGTTTAGAGAGACCAGGTTCAGGCAATGGTATACACTTTTGTTATCAGTTGCATGTCTTCTCATTTCTTCCCTACCTGTTGGAATATGTTTGTGAGCATAATCGTCATAAATTATGTTCAGGATTTTCAGATTTATTTATATGTGGTTAAAATGAATGCTTCTATTTAAAAGGGGAAATATTTCTACATGTGCATATAGTTTTCCAAGAGTGTACCATTAATTAATTGTTGATAATAAAAACTAAAAGCAAATATACCACAATAGTTCTTTTGACTTACTTTTAGATTTTTTTGGGGGGGGAGGGCGGATGGGGCTCATGTCTTGTTAGCAAAGGCTGAAGACGCAAATCGCAGAATCTGAATTGAGTCATCAAAATGAGATGGGGTCAGCAGCATTATTTTTAATCTGCGTTAATATCAGGAAGATCGTAACTGCGGATCCCATCATCCCTGCTTAATTGTGCCGTTATTAATTATTTGCAACAGGTTGATTTGCAGCGGGGCGGGGGAGAGACGCCAGATCTGACCTTTTGCAGCTGCTCCGAAAATCGGAAATGGCCAATTTGAAGCGATATCCTTTCAAAGAAAAAAAAAGGCATAAGCTACAAAGATAAATCTGGGTTTTCAGCGGACGAACCATTCCTGCAGTCAGACGGAAATCTTTGGCCAGTCRTTATGCCAACACGCCATGGGTAACATTTGCGTTAGTAGCCTCCCGTTCTGCTTAAACCATCTGCTTATGCGCAGCACAGGGCGGGGAAAGTCTCCGCGGAGCAGCGCACCCCGTTTCCACCCAGGCCCGAAGCATCCAGCGGCCTCGCATCGAGGGGAGCCCGCCTTGCCCGCACGCCCGGCCGCGGGAGGGAGCCGCCGGCCGGGGCCCCGCGCAGCCCCGCGGCTGCCGCCCGGTCCCGGCCCCGGCCCCGGCCCCAGCCCCGGCCCCGGCCCGGCTCGCCGGACCTCCGCGGGGGCTGTACCGGGCCACAAACCCCGCAAAACCCGGCGGCGGTCCCGCTSCGCCGAGAAGCCTCAAGGCCACCCGGGCACGGACGGGCCGGGGTCCTCGACGGGCGCCTCCGAGGAGGCCAGCTCCGTCCGACTCTCCAGAAGTCAATGGAAAAAAGGGGAGGGAAGAGAAAAAAAAAGGGGGGGGGAAGCTAGCTAGCTGACCAGAGTGGGATAGGCGAACACGGCAGCAGCTTCCCTCAGTACTACTAGAGCGGCTGGGGAGGGTGTCACAGCCAAGAGCACGTTTAAAAGGGTCAGTAAAATGGGACAAGTGCTGTTCTCACTAAAGCAAACGATTCAATAATTGGTTTTAAAATGCTGCAATAAAATGTGCAGTACATGTTCCTGGGGGAAAAATAATTCTTAAATATATGTTTCGTTATAACATGACTAGTTTTCCCCATTTTACTTTTTCTTCCAAAAGTCATTTCAGGACCTAAGAATATCTTCATTCAAAATAGACCGTCTCCTGGAATTATCCAGCTCTAGATTGTACTGCAGCTTTGGTAACAGTGATTTATATGAAAAGAGTTCCCTACTGGAGAGGCTGCAGTCTCAGTCCATCTGCTTTACAGGGGGTGAACTGATACTTGAACTTTTAGAGAAGACAAGACCTGTATAACTAGTGACCCAATCCACCAAAAATGCTTTAAATGTAACAYTCCTAGTCAGGCCTTGCAGTTTAAAGATTATTAGCTTCCATTTCATGGGAAGCTTCACTTTGCATGCTAAGGAGTATCCATATAACCTAATCAGGCTACTTTCTCATAGTTTTACAACATATGAAGGAAACTGCCTTGGATTGTGCTGTCCGATTTCTGGTATATCTCAAGCCACTCACTTTCACAGGTTATTCGGTYCAATAAATTGCTCCCATCTTACCTAATGCACATCTTCTAGAAAGTCATGCAATCATGATTTGAAACCATTAAGAGGTGGCAAATGTGTTACTTATTTGGATATTTTTTTTTTGCCAGCAGTTCATTACTTCATCTGCTAAAGCTTAGGTTTCATTTCTAGTACAAAGTGTGAAGCCTCCAAGCAATGGGTCTAGCTTTACGTTTGTCTACTGGACTGGGGACCTTTTAGTAGCCAGTATTTTTTCTATCTTACTTTTACCACACCGTAAACTGATTTGTATATCAGCCTTCTTTCTGATAAACTAAATAGGCTGATACCTYTAAATTTCCCACACTCCTTAGGGCTCTCGCCTTATGAAGCTCTTCCAGAGCTGGAAACGCTCTCTCTTGTTGGWGAGGACAAAAGTATCAGGACAAAATGGGTGCCAGAACTGTACYGAACATTGCAGTGGTTCTCTCTAACACTTCATACAGAGCTAAGAACACCTCTCTTTTCCTGACCACAGTTTTCCATTTATGTACTTCTCATCAGTCCTTTATGCCATGCTGAAAACTTCTGTTTCATGACTTCTTTCCTCTGACCCATAAATCCTTCCCCAAGTCAGTGCTCTCCATATTGTGGTGACCCATTCACTACATGTAATGAACATGACAGCACAGGGAACCACAGGACAGCTGAGGTGTTTGGTACCCACCTTTTGTAAGGACAAACGTGTCTGTGTCAGACCAGGCATAAGGAGTGATTCATAAATCTTAGTGATGGCTCACTCAGGTAGGAAAATGGATAGTCTGAAAATACAAGTTTATTTCTCCAGTGTCTCTGCAAAGGCAGGAGTTTGAAATGGGGTATTAATTAAATAAGTAAGCTACATCTTTGCTGCTGACCTTTACCAGTCCTAACACTGGGAGGATTAGGGGATCCTCAGACTGAGCCCAGGCAGGAAAAGGACAGCAAACGGCTGCTTACTAGCAGTGCCAGCTAAAGCCAACTGCCCAAACTGGTGGGTAACACTGAGAGACACTCCAAGGGTCCACGAGGCAATGAGCTTGGAGAGGGGTCTGGGCACAAAGACCTGCCACCTGAAAGGATGCTTCAGTAAAGAAATGAGGGTAGGGTTTGTGGATTTTGATATTTTTTCCTCCTCAAGTTGTTCAAATAAAGAATAGTTGTCTCAGAATCCAACACAAACCCTGTAGTAACAYGCATTGTATCTTCTCAAGAGTTCAAAGGCAAACTCAGGTTGCCAGTATGGTGAGTTTCAACACAGCAGTGTTTGAAGCAATGCAAGTRTTACTTGAGCTCTTTCTGAAGGTTGAATCCTGCGGCTTTTCCCACCTGCAGAACCCCCACTTTACAGGGGAGGATAGGACGTGAAGCTCTCTATTAACTCTTAGACGTTCACTAAACCAGCATGTGTCTAGACCTTTTGCTGTGCATTTAGCATGAATTTTCAATGGTCAAAATGTTAATCTATAGCCTACCTCTCATAAAGCAGGACAGAGAGCTGAAGGCTGTATTAGAACAGGATATGAAGCTTTCTGCTTCCATCACCAGTTTCATTTGGTCCTCTGTGAACTGTCACCCAGCAACTGCTATGAAGTAAATAAACTTCATCCCAGTTGCTACTGAACTATACGTCTCTYTAACACCATTGCACCTTGTAGTTTGTACAACAAGCCAGGCCAAGGACCGATTTGAAGGAAAGCTTGTCTTCTTACTTTCTGGGTTATTAATTCAGAAACAATTTAAGAAACTTCATCTGTGAAAATGAAGTTCATACTACCATTTGTTAGGCAAGGAAATTCCTTGAGAGAGAGAAAGCCTTTCAGCTCATGTTTTCCATGACTATCATGTCAACAGAAAGCTAAAATATTTTTACTTGAAAAGGAGTATTTCACAGTATGATAGCACTCTGAGGTCATATTTCTTCCATTCTTTTCTGAAAGAGAGGTAGTAGGGGAATGTAGATAACATATCTTGCTTTTTGAGAAGCTCAGAAGAATAAACTTGAACTTGATCAAGTTTATCAGCTGTTTCAGATAAAACTTCAAAGCAGTCTTGGGAAGTGTAGGTGAGACAAGCTATGCCTTTCCTGGAGTCACAAATACAGTATCAGTATTAAGGGTCCTATCATCACGCTTAAATAGTGGACGGGGCTACCAGAACCGTTAACTTCCACATCATTTCACAGGAAGATATTCATAGAAATAAATTAGCAAATCAGATTCTGAAAGGGCCATAAACCCACACATTTCAGGGTTTAAAACAGTCATCTCTACTTATTTAGGATGAGATCTTAAACAAATATTTTCCTCCTGAAAGAYTTCTTGCATGTTCTTTGAGATCATCTGTTGGTCAATTCCAGGAACTGGTTTACAAACCACAGATCACAAATTTTAGCCTTCACTCCACTTCCTATATTTGTATATTCTAATAGCAGATGAAAACATATCCTCACAAATTTGCTTCATTTACATTTTTTMATTGTCATTTTTACTGTATTTGATGGTCCATGTTATATTCAGATGTTCAGTTTCAATACTAGACTAAGTATGTTTCACAATTGAAGTTGAACACTCATATCTGCAAAAGTCATTCATTTTCCCTATTCATTATTACTGATAAATTTCATTGATCAATACTTCCAYTGGTGCATACCACTAATGCATTCAGGTGTAAATGCGAAAATGAATTACTCTTAAATATTTCTTTTCAAAGATCGTGAAATAAAACTTTTCTTGAGATTTTGGGATGTATTCATAGATTTATGGCAAGATTTGCYTTTAAAATTGCCTACAACCATTTGTAAAAAACCTCATAAGCTCACAATATTTTAAAGATATTTTTACAAAATACCTACAAGTGATTAAATTATTTAAACACTTAAAAACTGAACATATTAAAACTCCATAATTCTGAATACAGTGACATATGAGTTCAGAACAAAAGGAGGTTTCTCTAAATGATGAAAAATATTAATGAGACAACAGATGATTCAATTATATAATTGTATATCATAATTCTCAATGGTTTATAAAAGGCAAAATTCAAATAGGCTATACAATAAATTACCATTAAGAGGAGACTACAGTTTGGTCTAATAGAATCCCATTATTTAGAAATGGAAAAAGAAACCCTATTAGATTATATAGTTAATCTCTGCCAGTGCTGAGGTCACTGCACTTTCACTCTCAGGCTGGTCTGCATGAAAATTGTTGGTACAGTTGAACAGTCTTCTTCTGTAGACAGAGTTAGAAAAATATAAAAAGAGTTCTCTATTGACCAAACTATTCCCATAAGGGAATGAATGTAACTATAYTGGATAAATTACTTCAATATACAATTTTAAAAAAGAAGAAACTCAAATTCAGGCCTGAGGGTTTTGCCATTGCCAGTAGGTGAGGTTTAAAGAGTAAATGAACCAAACACACAAATAGTGTGCTCCAAAATTAAAACTAGTCCCRACATAGAGCAATCATCATGGCAAGCTCCTTAACTTTTAAAAATATAACGAGAAGAGTCTTGTGGCATATTTAAACACAGATGAGTTCTTTTGACCTAGAGGTATTGAGAAGTTTCATCTAAAACTGGTTCCAATGTGATCTACTTAACAGCATTTTTCAGAAGAAAACCGTATCTCAGAAGCCAGTTAGTTTGTACTGCACCTGAAATGCAGTGTAAGAAGAGAAAAGCACTCTTATAGCTGTTTCATTGGGGTAGCAAGGAAGAAAGATGGCTCAGATTTATGTAAAAGTCCTCAGTAAAATGACACCTATCATGGGCAGAACGGGTGACAGACCCTTAAAGACCCTCGATTCCCAGCCCTTGTGYAGATCCGAAGGGAATGCTTGCTGCTACGCATGTGTCACAAGGGCGGCACAGTCCCTCTGAAACTAGTGTTAGGAGAAACCTCTCAATAACCCATGAAAATCAACCCAAAAAGCTCACTTGTGTATTCCCTTTGTATCTCCTAGGTCTTGTCTCCAGGAACTGTTGAGACCCTGTGATCACCTCTTCTGCCCAATAATAAATTAGTCAAAGAGGGATATATTTTGTTAAGAGAGTGTCAGAGAGTCACTTAGACTCCCTTTGTCTGGCAGTTTCAAGCAAAAAGAGTACAGACTTTATCTGGGAGTATCCTAGCATGCAAAGGTGGGGAGATGCTTTTCTGCCTCATTCTGACCTGCCTCCTAAATTCTTCTGCAGAGAAGTAAGAGCTGAGACCTCTCTCCTTTGAAGTGTATTGAATACTTCTCAGAGGCAGGTGCACTAGAAATGCAATTTATTCCTCTATATAACAATAGTCTCTTCTTTCAAAGCAATCACATGCTCCATCCACCTAGAAATGGCTGTGAGGCTCAAGGTGATGCCCAATCCAGAACCATRTTGTGCACCGAATCCACTTTTATGTGTTGCTTGTTTGTTTGCCAGAGTTATGAATGCCAAAATGCTTCTTCCTCCTGGAACACTGTCAGTTCTGCTTGCTGTGAATATTTGGATCCCCCTTTTCCACCCATGACATCAAACTCGTGTCTGACACAGGTTAGGACTGAAATATATTTGAGGTACAAGGCTGTGAGAAAGAACTGGCATTTTATTGTTATTTTTGGACTACTGGTTATGGACTACTGTTAGGTAATATAATCACATCTGTCTAAAGACCTCAACATGTTTTTCCAAAGAATGATTATACTGTAACACCTGTAGGAAGGACGTTATTYGATTATGCTAAATGTGTTATATTATTCTATTAATCCCACAATTGAATTACTCAGATATTTAAAGAGTAAAAATACTTGTCTGAGATAATGATTTGTAGGATGACTTCTCCTGTCAGACATAACTTAACCATACAACCTGTTCTGCAAAACTAGGAATAATTCGCTTGCAAGTGTTATTTATTATTTTGCAGGGAATTATTCAGATTATTTATTTCTTTGCAATTTGGAAGTTCCCCAAGCAGGTATACAAATATGAATAGTTATGCAAATACCTAGTCTTGGCTTATGCTGCTTCCTAGGAAAAGCTGCATATCTAAGATGACGTGACAGACATCACCCAGCCTGCAGGAGCATTGCGCAGCRCAGGGCGAGGGACGCACGCTGCACTGAAATTAAATACTCTGGGGATGGTGGCCGGCCCGACCATGGAATAGCCTCCCTGCTTCTGAAAGCCCACCCAGCACTGAGGCCAGCCAGGACGTGCTCCTGCTGGTGGCACCGTGGCCGCCAGCGATGCCTCTGGGGAGAGCGGGATGGAGTGACCCGCGGCATGCCTGGCTGCTCCTGCATCCGGCGCTGCTGCGAAGCCGCGTGGGAAGGGCTGGCTCTCGGGTGGCACTGCTGCTCCGTGCAGCGGGCACATCCTCGCCAGAGGTGGCCCTACRGTGGCAGCTGGCATCATTAGGACAGCTTATGGCTATCCTGGGGCACTTTAAATTTCAGATAGGATCGCTTTTAAATGCTCCTGTTTGGAAAGACTAAGTGTACATGCAAAGCTGTTCCCAGCTGCAGGTGCAGTCTTTTTCAGGCAATTCTGTCCATCCTTTTAGAAAAAATAAGGGCTCCCTTTTGCCTGCCCTAATATTTTCAAGATGCAGCCCGGCTTCTACTGATACACAACTGTGTATGTACTAAATAGAGCTCGTTCACATTTTTTCCCAAGTCAGTCAGAATTTTAAATTATCTACATTCAGCCCCAAATTTCACTCTAAATTGTTTTTATCAATGTTTCTATGTAAATGTTACTGCAATGTTACTGCAGTCTGGAGTTAAGAAGAGCATTTGTTTTGATGGCAGTTTTCTATATTTCGTAATAACAAACATTTAACTTATCAATGACATCTGTTAACAAGTAAAAAGTTGGATAAATAAACTTACTCAAATTAAGCATATTGTATAGTTTATGTAGGGCTTTTCATTACCTGTTAAGTAACCAGAGTGAATATGCAGAAAAATCAGATGACCAAATGTGCAGAAGGAATGGGATAACCCCTACTTCAAGATAGACATTTTAAGTGTTAATTAATAATACTTTGGTGAAAATATATGATACAGTTAGTTTTATTTTTACTCATCAAATTGAAATAATTCAGCTTGTAAGCCTTTTTCAGAAAGCAAATTATTGTCCCTGCCTCACAGTAACAATTTATTATCCAAAGTAATAACCTTGGCAAAAACATCTGTTTCAACTCTTGAATAAGAACTTGGTTCACATGTCTAATGCTCTGTATAAGAGAATTAGCAGAAACTCATCTCAGTGTGGTTTCAAAAGAGGAAACTAAGCAGACAGCCTTGTTAATTTAGCATATAGACTTGGAATAAAGTACAACATCCATCATCTCTTGAAATTCAATTAAAAATTGGTCTTGTGTCCAAGGAAAAGGAGCCAATTTTCTGCTGGAAGCAGAGTCTTAGAAGATCACTAAGCCTTAATGGTTCTTTCATTGTGGGAGCCAACGCGAAAGAAAAACCAGCTTGGGAGTTCAAATTAGCCCTTACATTAAAAGCTAAAGCACATGTAATCTTGAATTAGGACCATTGTCATTAATGTAATGTGCTCTGCCATCCTGTGCACATGGAGAATTCCAGCTGTGCTGCTTCTTCAGTTTTCCTTAAAATCCTCACGTTTGTCGCTGTGTGCTGCCTGTAACACAGAGCCACTGAACAGTCCTTTGAATTCAGAGTGAACGCAACAGCAAGGCTGAAATATCCGGTCTTACCATATGTTGTGTGTAGCAGTTCTTAGCCTCCTACAGTCAGTTTGCTCTAGGTGTGATRAAAAGATACTTGCAAACACACACCAAGATTTAATATCTAGGAAAAGGGAAGCCTGAAAATATGTTAACAAGATTTTCAATATTAAACACAMTTTTGTTTCAGATTTCAGCTGTTAAACATCTTAATTTGTTTTGCTTTTTACTCTAGTAACATAATGCTAATAAACTCTGACAGCTTGTGACTCCACAACAAGGAGGTTTCTCCAGGCAATCTCTTCCCTTGAAATTTGATTTACAAAGTGCCTCGGTCCTTAAGCTGGATAGCAGCAGTCACCATCACAACGCTTGGTGTGACTCAAAGTAGGAACACAAATCCGAAAATCTTTTGAGAAGCAGACAATTTTGTTTGCTCACATCTAGTGCATTCACTGAGATGAAATTATCCTTTTAACCTTATACTATCCTCTTCCATCAGTTAGCTCCTTTCAGAAAATGCTATCATGCAACATCTGCCACACTCCAAAATAAATAGTGGATGCTTTTTCTGGARTATATGTTAAACCCTCAGTGCAGAAGACAGGCAGCATTTTTGCAAATTATTTTTATGATATTGATCCTGGATGAGTGGGTCTAATCATTAAAGCAGAATGTTTTCAGACTTCCACATCCTTGTGCCATCCATAAGTAGCTTTGGGCTTCTCCCTAGCCAGCTGTGAGCTTTTCCTCACCACCAGTCAAGTCCTGCTTTCTGGGGCTCTGAATGATTGGGGCATATCCTGACATGTCTCAGCATCATGAAATACATGTCATATAGCGTAACCAACTTCAAAGGATGAAGACCATTTGGATCATACACTCAGGAAACTGTATAATTAACTGGAGAAGATGATCTAGCACCAAAGCTCAGTCAAAAAAACAAAAATGCTTTCTTCACCTCTGCTCCCAGTATATTGATTTTTAGTGGAAAATGAAATTTCACCTTTGTTTTTCTAGAATAACACATAGCCGTTACTTTCCAGATGGGAGGCGCAAATACTGCTGCAGAAACAGCCATACAGGTGTTGCCAGCTCTCCTTCACCGTAGGTTAGGCTTGGGAAACTAAGCTAATGTCTTCTAGCTAAGAAGCCTTGCCCTTAGAGAGAGACTTAAAGCATCYAAACCCCCTCTTCGATAAGGCACTGAAGCAGGCATCACTCACAACCAGCTTTTGTTTACAGTCATTAAATCTGCTTTCTTCCAGAAAGGGAACACCTCTTGCTGTTCTTTCCTCTCAAAAAATAAAATAAATAAATAAATAAATAAATGGAAGGATTCAGCTTTAGTTTCACCTCCAAGCGTAGGACCTGATCAGCCAAGACAGCAGCCGGTCTGTGCCTGAATAACCGCAGCCTGCCCAGCAGTGCTGGGGCTGGCTCCAGCCCTGCTAGACCAACTCCTGGCAGCTGAGCTGAGTCAGGGCAAAGCTCCCGGCCTGTTAATGCACCTAATTTCCAGACAAGCTGACTCCACGCCTGGTGGGCTTCTTGCTGCAGTGACTTTTATTGCGGTACCCGGACCATCCAAGTCTTTTTGAGCTCTGCGGTCTCTAGACTCCGATCACAATAGCTCTTAAATGCACACTTTGTTTCTTCTCATTTTTTACTGTCTAYACCAAATTTTAACATTCTTATTGGCACAGCCCACGCAGGTTGTAGTCTAAATTATATATGCTAGCTAAACATTCTTTATCTGGACAAATTAGTTTGCACATTCCATTTTATTCATTTGGCAATAGGTATATAATAATATTTTTCTGCCTCACAGGATTGTTTTTTAAATATTAATCAACCAATCATTGCAAAGAGCTTTACAATTTTATGGTAATGATGGGCTTTGTAAGCAGAARTCCTTATTAAACATATTGACCAGGAAATACCCCACAGATTTCAGCCTGCCTTTTCTTCTAGTGCTACTTGAAATACATTTGAGACATCGAAAGAACCAAGTCTAGATATTAGTGCTTTTAAACATGACCAGTGGCTCCAGATACCTAACCTGAGATCTGCCAAAGATGTCTGCTTACCTGGGGRCATGCAATCAGCCATTCTTGAAAGTCAGGCTGTTCACAGGTTCCTGAGGTTGGGCACTCAGGTAACGTGGGATTCAAAATGATTCAAAACCTTGTCCACATATTTTATTTGTGTTACTGCAATACAAACAAAGTAATTGGCATTGGTACACAAAGTGAAGTCCAGTATCCTAAAAACAGAGAGATCTTTCCTTAAAAATGTAAATAAATAAAACAGTATTGAAGAATATATTTTATTTCCATGATGAAAGGTACTATGATAGACTGGGGAGAAATACAGCTTTTTACATTTGCTTTGCAAATCAAAAGTGTTTAATAAAAACTGTCAGAACAGTGTGCTTCTCCACATTTGGCTTGCTTCAATCAGCCTATTATTTACATATTTCTGCAGGAGTCCCATTGCAGCCTGTGTCTGCCATGTTTGCATGMAGCTTTCCAAAGTTTATTGGCGAATGCTGTGTTTATTTACAGCCCYTCTTTCTAACTGAAAATGCACAACAAGCAATTAAAAGTACGGTATTGATCAACTGATAAGAATTTCTGTCTGAAAAGCAGAACCTCTGGCATCTGAGGGAAGAAAAAAAAGAAACTTTTTCAGCAGGTGATGACAGCAAGCTCCAGTAAAAGATGCATGCTTTGTCCCGACCTGTGCTATCTTGCGACAAGCAAAATGCTCCATAGGCACTGCCACAGCACGTTGCCACCATTGGGAACAGACTCTACCCAAACACAGCTCATGATCAACAGGAATTTGGAATGGGAGGTGCTAGAAGGAAGGCGCGTTCAAGAGAGATGGTTAATATTCAAGTATTGCTTCTTCTAAGATCAAAAGCAATGCATTYCTATGAGTAAGAAGTCAAGCAAAAGGGGCAGAAGACCTGCATGTATGAGCAAGGAGCTCCTGGTAAAACGCAAGAAGTAGAAAAAGGTACACAGATCGTGGAAAAAGGGATAGTCCGCTTGGGAGGAATATAGGAACATTGTCAGAGTATGCAGGGTTGCGATGAGGAAGACTAAGGCCCATTTGGAATTAACTCTGGCAAGGGATGTGAAGGACAACAAGAAGGTCTTCTTCAAATACATAAGTAGCAAAAGGAAGAATAGGGAAAATGCGGGCCCACTACTGAATGGGGCGGGGGCCCTGGTGACAAAAGATAAAGAGAAGGCAGTGTTACTGAATGCCTTCTTTGCTAAGGCCAGCTCTCAGGAATCCCAGCACCTGGAGATGAGAGAGAAAGTCTGGAGAACRGAAGATTTTCCCTTGGTCAAGGAGAATTAGGTTAGAGATCATTTAGGCAAACCTGACACCCACTAATCTATAGGCTCCGATGGGATGCACCCACGAGTACTGAGGGAGCTGGCAGATGTTGTTGCCAGGCCGCTCTCCATCATCTTTGAAAAGTCATGGAGAACTGGAGAGGTGCCTGAGGACTGGAAGAAAGCCAATGTCACTCCAGTCTTCAAGAAGGGCAAGAAGGAGGAACCAGAAAACTACTAGCCGATCAGCCTCACCTCCATTCCTGGAAAGATGATGGAACAGCTCATCCTGGATCTGTTGCTGCACATCTCTGAGCAAGTGGAGGAAAAGGTGATCAGGAGCAGTGAGCATGGATTCACCAAGGGGAAATCCTACTTAACCAATCCGATAGCCTTCTATGATGGAATGACTGGCTGGGTAGATGAGGGGAGAGCAGGGGATGTTGTCTACTTTAACATCATCGCAGGTAAGCTCAGGAAGTATGGGTTAGATGAGTGGACAATGATGTGGACTGAGAACTGCCTGAAAGGCAGAGCTCAGAGGGTTGTCCTCAGCGGCGTGGAGTCTAGCTGGAGGCCTGTGGCTAGTGGCGTCCCCCGGGGGATCAGTCCTGGCTCCAGTCTTGTTCAACTTCTTTATCAGTGACCTGRWRRAGGGGACTGAGGGCCTTCTCAGCAAGTTTGCTGATGATACCAAACTGGGAGGAGTGGCTGATACACCTGAGGGTTGTGCTGCCATTCAGAGAGACCTGGACAGGGTGGAGAATTGGGTGAACAAGTTAACTATGAGCCAGAAATGTGCGCTTACTGCAAAGAAGGGTGCTTTAGGAAGAGTGTTGCTAGCAGGTTGAGAAAGGTGATCCTGCCTCTCCACTCAGCCRTTGTGAGGCCACATCTGGAGTGCTGTGTCCAATTCTGGGCTCCCCAGTACAAGAAAGTCATGGAGCTACCGGAGAGAGTCCAGCATAGGGCTACAAAGATGATCAGAGGACTGGAACAGCCCTATGAGGAAAGGCTGAGAGAGCCTGGGCCTGTTYAGCCTGGAGGAGAGAAGACTCAGAGGGAACCTTATCAATRTCTACAAATACCTGAAGGGAGGTTGTCAAGAGGATGGGGCCGGACTCTTTTTCCATGGTGCCCAGTGACAGGACAAGAGGCAACAGGCACAAGCTGAAACACAGGAAGTGCCACCTTATGAGGAAAGACTTCTTTCATGTGAGGGTGATGGAGCACTAGAACAGGTTTCCCAGAGAGGTTATGAAGTCTCCTTCTCTAGAGATATTCAAAACCTGCTTGAACGCAATCCTATGCAACATGCTTAGGTGCCTCTGCTTGAGCAGGGGAATTGGGCTAGATGATCTTCAGAGGTCCCATCCACCCTCTAATTTTTTGATATTTAATTTTTTTTTTTTTTTTTTTTTTTTTTTTTTTTTTTTTTGGGGGGGGGATAAAGGCCTTTGAAGCAAGCAATGGTCTCAGCAGAGAAAAAGAAGGGGTATATGCTGCAACTTCCATGTCACTGTTCACCCTCTGAGTGCTTGTGCTGCATGCAAGTCACTTTTCTGTCATGGTATGCAGTTCCTGTTGGTTCCTTATTACAGCTTTTCTATATATGGAGATTTATTTGCCCTCTTAATTTTGCCTTGCCTGTAACTGTTAGGAGCTAATACTGATTAATTTTTACTTCAGTGGTTGTTCAGTAACTTATTCACTGTAAATCTTCAGCTCCAGGCTAATGACACCTGGGAGTCACCGGCAACTGGAAGTGCGTGAAAATAGCCACATGTGGCTTTAGCACTCTTGAAATGTGTTGGAGCAGCAAAAAGAAACATATTGATGGGTTTGCTTACTTTATTCATACACTAAGCAAATGTTTTAACYATTCAAGAAGCAGAGAGACATTGAGAAAGTCAAGTATTGAATGACAATATTCTATCGTAAACTATTCAKCTGCATCTATACTTTGATCAATTCTGCCTAGACAAGGGGCTGCTGCTTAACATATAGCTGCATATAAAAAAAATGTTTCGAAGATAGTGTACCATCAACATAAATTTGATCAGTATATAAAAAAAWGTGATAGCTGCAATCTAAATGTCACTATATCTAGTAACAGAGGGTTTTTTTTTTTTCTTTTTTCTTCCCAGGAAGTAAATCTAACTACATAGAAGACCTGCAGCTTGTGTAAATTAAAGGCTTTCTCCTTTCACTCCACCTCATGCGCTGAACTGAATGACTGGTTGTCCAGCAAAGGTTGTCCAGCCTCCTGAGCTCCTCAGACTCTGGTTCTTTTGAAGATTTCTCAAAAGTGTGTCACTTGCAAAGGTGATTTAATGATGCAATCTTTGCAAATGAAATTGTAAACATCACCTTCTTCTGTATAAAACATTGAGTAGCCAAGAGATCAGCTAGCTGTAGCAATTCTGACTCAGCTAAGGAAAGCCTCTGTGTGTTGTTTCGAGTCTGGGAGACACTCATCCCCAGTATTGCACAGCATTGTGGTAGAACAATTTTGTTACTACAGATAAAAAAAAGTCAGTTATCACAGTATTTTCTTGTTATAAATGAAATATTGTTTTATATTACTCAGAGAATAAACTTAAGATCCACTATTCAATCACTGAAGGATATAAAAATACTAATTAACGATTACAGAAGAAATATAATAAGAAGGCCTATCAGCAAAGGTCTTGTTAGAAATCAAGACTTCATTTCTATAAAAAGATTTGAAAAATGCAGCTGCTTTCCTTCAAGGAGAATAGAGCAGATTCTGCTGCAAAACTTCTACACATTGCTATAGGGAAAAGCATATTAGTCTTAAATGTGCTTGAAACACAAAATTGCTTTTCATCTATACTGTGCCCATGTGTATATGTAGCAAATTCTCTGCGCAATAACAGCTTTGGGTAAGACAAAATGGAAAAACTGATAACCTGGACCAGCTGATCAGCCTCAGCCAGTGTCTCACAGCTTTGCTGTCAGCATATATGTGCATGCTAAAAGGATATGTGGCATCTCAAGTGTTTGAAAGTGGTTTTATGAAGCTGCAAATTAATGTTGAAGTCTTTGGTCCATGGGAACAGCCCTGCAATTGTATCAGCTAGCAGCACACTGTTGTAAGTCTCTTTCCAGTGTCATCTTACCTTTTTTCAGACTAGCATCATGCTACAAGGCACATGCCAGACCTACCATACGGCAAGTGTTTTAGTGAGTTCCTGAAGAAGAGAAAACAGAAGAAAGAATGCATTGAAGAGCTACATCATCTTTTATGGAAT
The DNA here is from genome assembly GCF_003343005.1 of Rhea americana. Classification (NCBI taxonomy): domain Eukaryota; kingdom Metazoa; phylum Chordata; class Aves; order Rheiformes; family Rheidae; genus Rhea; species Rhea americana. The sequence continues at coordinate 4,963,049 of NW_028186978.1, forward strand.
AAGCAGCATTTGCTCTTATAGGTGTCAGTGTTTACCTATTTAGAAGGAAAGGTTTGACCCAGCCGGGCAGGTTTCTGCGGCATTCCCTGCCCCACAAGCCCTAATGCTCTGCCCTAATGTTCAGCATGAGAAGCTACCACACATTTTCCAAAGATGTGGATAGCATGTCTCGGTTCCTATACTTGCTGTTGGAGCAATTTGATGTCTGTAATGAAATGGAGAGAGAAAAGGAATTTCTTTTTAATCTTGTTTTCTTCTTGTTGGGATTATTCTGTTATTTCAAGGAAAGATTAGGATTTCTGTCATTTTTTACTCTCATTTCTACAGCCGTAATAGAATAAATATGGCTTCAGTGTATTTTGAGAAACAGGTTACTCGCTTAGAAAAATGTATCTGTGAATCCTGGATGTGGCATTAGCTAAAAGAATTAGCAGTGTGTCCTGTGCAGCGAAGCAGGGGGAGTCTGTGGGTGAGTTAGCAATGACTCATAAGATTATCTTAAATAATGGATTTTTTTTCCTCCTAAATGGCTTAAAACCCATATATCCTGGGGAGGGGAGCTCCAATAGTTGCTTTTGCAGAGCATGGGGTATTCAGTCTTCAGAGCAGCAGCTGAAGCCTTGCAGAGGAGTAAGCATTCCTCTTACATGTGTAGCTCATGCTAGATTTTAGAAAACTAACCCCCCCAAAAAAAAGAAAAAAAAAAAAAGAAGACGACAACAACAGCCACCCCACAAAATACAAACTCCACATCATTCTGTGAGAAGAGCCACAGCCCAGCTAAGGAAAACACTGTACTTTCTATCTTTGTTTTGGACTCTTTTTACTTGTAAAACTTSAGTGGCTTCCAGTTTAGTCATTTCCCCTTATCAGGATATTCAGATGAAATTACATTCCTACCGGAGGCTTTTAGAAGTACATAGGAGTCCTGCTTGGTTTTACAAGAAGTGTATTTTTCTGGCATATTTTCTTTTTTCCTAGCCAGGTGGTGGTCAACTGATCAGGCCTAGTGTCCACACTCCCCTTCTGACTGTCCCTGCAGATGTCTCTCTGAAATGGAGCATTTTGTCGCCTTCTCCACCTACCTAACCTTCTCCAGGAGAGCAGATGCAAGCCTGCATCTGCGGGAAGCAGGCTGAGTCCCCCTCCTCAAAGTTTATTAACGGCTTAACCAGCCTCCCRCTGTCAGGAAGGGATACCCGTCCCCGTACGAGAACAAACCTTTCCTTGCTCAACTGGCTAGTGAGAACCATACCCAAAGGCTAATTTTCTAAACACAGTGGTGGCACTTTGATTTTAACTGTCACCAAGGACAGTTGTCTGGATGAGGATCGATACTCACAAGATGAGTAAGCTACTAATATTTATTACTACTACTGTTTATTACCTGTGCCTAGAGCTTCTAACAGATACCAGGGGCTGACTGTGTTCACAGATAATCTCTGCACCAAAGCACTGAAGGAGAAAGAGCTAGCGAATTAGCTCGCTTCAAGTTGCCTCTCCCTAGACCTCCCTAGCCCAGGGGCTCTGGGTTATTGTTTAACCCTCTACTTCGTGTCCAGAGAGGGTGGGAGGAAGGACAGAGCTCTGCTGTATGCCCTTGGCTGCTMATCTTTGGCCTGCCCTCACCCAGCTGCAGCAGGGTGCTCCTCCAGGGTCCCTCTTGCAGCCCTCCAGGTGCTGGTAGGTAATGTGATACCTCTTTTACAAGGTTTGCTGGAATATTTTGGCATTAAATCAGTCCAGGTGGTGTACAGCTCCCACTGGTGCCATTTTAGCATCACAAATGGCACTGGTAAGGTTAGAGCTGCCAGATCACGTACACCAGGGGAAAAGAAAGGAAATCAGGATTTCTACCATTTTCCTGTCTTGTATGGAGCACCTACCTGTCTGGATGCCCAGCAACTTTGGTGCAGAGCTGCTGAATCAGAAATACCTGTCTGGCTGCCACCACTTCCAGCCTCACAGCAGTCACCAGCAGCAGGGAGCTCCTCTTGAAGGCAGTGTGGCTCTGCAGTGCTGGGAAACCTCACTCACCTCTTACAGCAGAGCAACGCTGGCCCTCTACCTAGAGACATACATGGAAAAACAATGTAATGTCACTACCATTTCCATTAAGGCAGTTGTGATCCAGGCACTAGGATAAAAAAAACTGCTTTAAAAAGATTAAATTGTCAGTACTTCCCCATGACTCATCCAACAGCCAAGATGCATATCTGGCTCAAAACCAAAATGGCCATCCATTGAACACCCGATTAAGAGGAAGGGCCAGTTCTTAGTTTAAAATGTGGCATGAACCTTTTCCTGGTTAGGGGTGAAGCCGCACCCTCTTGAAGATTCAAGATTTAGGGAAGCACTTCAGCACATGCCAAACTCAAAGATCTTTGCCACCTAGGAATGGGATTAACCAAGCATACGTTTCCCTTTCCAACACAAAGCGCTTTGTTGAACTGAAGTTTGAACCACAGTGCTGATGCCAGTGGAAAATCTTCTGAGGACCATGGATCAGACTCAAGAGCTGCCAAGATCCCAGCTGGCCAGTGCTGCTCATCCCTGACCACAACAGGCACGCACACACACTTGGGTCACTGCTCATCTCAGCTGATGGTAGTGATCCACAGGGTATTGCCCCATCTCATGTGTGGCTCTCACATTGTCTCATTTTACATGCTAAACTTCGTGGACTGCAGCTCAGCCCAGCATATCCCAAGCAGAAGCTTTTCCCATTGGGATGTACCCAGCCTGCAATCCAGTTTTGCTGACATATCACATGCAAAAGGCGAAGTTATTTACACAAAGCAAAATCAACACTTCACCAAATGTAATCAATATTTTTATTTATAAACGTACATTTACTATAAAAGCTGCTGCATTTTTAGACAAGTCTTCCTAATTTCCAGAGGCATTTTAGAATAAATAAAGGAAAGATTAGCGTAATTGGTATTCAACATTAGCTCCAGTTAGGACAGCAATCCTCATCCTTGAATGGACATGCATATAAGGATGGTCCCCTGTCGGTTCACCAACCTTTAGGACATTCACTGAAAACTACAGATGAACTGCATCATAACACTACATAGCAGGAGTAAGGAAAAAATGCACCATGGAAGTGGGATAGTAAAATACAGAAGGGTTATGGTGCTTATTGAGGTTCTCTGAAGTATTAAGAGGCTAAGTAAATTGTGAAACATCTAAAAACCATTACATACATTGTACTTGCTTAGCAATAATAAATCACTTTTGCAACAAATACATTTACATTGTAATTCAAATGTGATAAAGCGTTATGTTTTTTTCTGTGGCGCAAAGTTCCAAGGTCCTGATAAGCAATGTATTATATTTGTGTTTAAACTGAAAGCAAAGGGRAAAAAAAAARGTCTTAGCCCAAATGAATTTGCCATATAAGACTCCAAATGAAAAATAAATCAAACATCAACACAGTAGCTGGCAAGTACAATTTAGAAAACTTGAAAATTATTCTCTGCTGGTGTTTGGGAAGAGGGAATTGCGGTCTGAGAATGCTGCTCTGTTTTGCTTTGCGTACAATTAACTCCACTACAACATGCATATATGAATCTAATTGCTAGACCCTGGGATAAATTTCCAAGCAGCTTCTGAGCCCCAGCAGCACCTGCAAGGCTGCGCACCCCCCACCCCACCCCTTGCTCATGCATTTTGGCTCCAGTCATGCTTCCTCTGACATCTTTGGGCATCTACCACTAAGTTAATGAGAAGCAGATCTAACCTCTGTCTGTGACAACCAACCTTTTTATACACTTGCGACTGATTTGCACATCTAAACTACATCACAGGTGTGAATCAGTGTTAGTGACACATACCAAATAGACATACAAGCATGCATTAAAGGAGGTCTTGTTTGAAAAATAGGCCCAGACATAATATATTCATATATCCTTAATGCAGCACATGGAATTATACAGATGTACAAAGTAGTTTATAAAATCCTTTTGAATTTCCATGTTATGCATTATTTGCAGGAAAATGTTATGACTACATGCAAACTGTAAACATCCTGGTTATCAAAAACCTTTAACAGTATATCATGCAAATGGTTAACCAAAATATTGGACTTCACTGTCTTATTTTCAGAACATTTTCCTTCTTTTTTTTTTTGTTTTTAAATACTCCCCAAGTGAAGTCCTACGAAAGACTTGAACTTTTTGGATTTATTGCATCCATGAGTCATCACTGACTGTGTGCAACAGCTTTGCGTTTTCTAAGGCACAGTTTTAAGGAAGTAACATGTAACTTCCAGCAGACAGTCACAATGTCCTCAAATGGTAACATTGTGCAGGTATTTTTAACGATAAGCAGTTTTGCATGGGTATGCAACTCATATGCAAGCAACTGTCTAATATTTAAATAAATAGCTGCTAGCTACATAACAACTCAAAATTATTGCTTCCCCAATAACCAGGTCATTTCCATTTACTGACACATCAATAGACAATGGATGTGCACATACATAAAACAAGAAATCTGTTAGTTTAGTTTTATCATGGTTTTTAAGGCAGAATAAGTTGTGTTCATTTCTCCATTTTAAATTGCATTTTGAACCGCTAAAATGAGATACTTTACAATTGTAATATATCACCTCAACTTGTCTGTGTATTCTAGCTATTCTGGGTTACTGCGAGGTCCTAGCTAACATAGCTCTGCCTGCTGTTCCAGCAAACTGCCGGAGCACCTCAGCAAGGAGCACATACCTCCAGGGGGATGCGTGGAGGGATATAGGTTCACGGCCATCACTCTAATTCACCATTCACCCCAGTGAGGACTCGGGAGGAGACTCCCACCACATGGGTTTCTTCTCATGCGGTTTCAATCAAACCTAGCACTCGCAAGTGAACGAGCAGATCTCAGAATAACTCAGACCATCCATGGGAGACTTACAAACCAAAAGAAGTTGTTCACCATACCATCAAACTGCAGCTTACAGATTCACATTTCAGTTATATCTTGTCATTCATGATCCTCTCCCCCACATCACCCTTTCATCAAATCTAACAGCAACACAGGATACTGATTTTATTATGAACAATTGCTCCTAATGGGAATTTCGCAGTCGCTAATGGTATGGAGTCTTTAGGTTTAATGAAGAAATCTTTATTTGACAGAATATTAAGCTATAGTCATGAACATTACATGAGGTACACAAACAAAAAATCCTATCACTAAAGGTGCAATAATTTATTTGTATATCTCCTACCCTCCACTGAAGGTAATATAAACACAAAATGTTTCAGAATTACAGGATGTATTATCAAACTAGTCTCTGTATAAAAAAAAGTTATAGCTTCAGTTATAACAGAGAAGTCATGTGCTGTGGTGTTTAGTTTTTCAATGCACTGATTAGATACTATTTTAAAATTACTTCTCATCTCAAGTTGGCATATTCTATAAAGGCTCTGTAAACTTAAAATTTTAATTCCTAGAAATATTAAAACAAAACAAGTTTATTGCATCTTTATTTTCTTATTACTTTTAAACAAACAAAGTAACAGACAGAATATCATAAACATACCTGAAAAGGTGGGATTTTTTTTTATAGTACTTAGGCTATACCTTACCAAATACCATCGTACATATTTTGCAAATTTCTTAAGAAAGGGGGGAAAACATATTGCGTTTTAAAGGAGCAGATGTAGCGATTTCATATGAGCTTCTCAAAATGAGATGAGAGCTATGATGTCCATGGATGCAAGCTCTTGCAAGTGATTGTCTGGAGGCAGCTGAGACACGTGAGAAGAAAGTTCCTTCCTATAAGTCTTTAGGACTGAAAGTCATGTCACAATGTAGTTGGCTGCCCAGCAGCTGCATAAAATGAAACAAAAAMAAGCCATGAGATGACAGATTTTAACAAACGTTTCTCCTGAAACAACGGAGTAGGTAAGATTTTCCTCATACAATCCCTACAATTCAAGAACCACATCTGGAAGTATATATCATTTGTGCGCTCCTTCTTCTGTCTTCCTCCTGCAAAGTTGGGGCACTAACTGCAACAAGGATTCAGCATAACTCTAGTGAAAACATTCTTCATGCCATATGGATTTTCCTTGCATTGCTGACTGCAGCCAATGCCTTCACTTTTATTTCATTTAGTCACAAAGTAGGTATACTTACTCATAGGCTCTGCAGTGGAAAAACAGTAAAGCAAACGACCGATGAGTCATCCCTAGCTGTGCCTGTATTTTGTTATGTGATAATACAGAACCCTGATGTTATTTGGCCATACGGAGTATCTCATGAATTTACTGCTTGCCTTTGACTTCAACCCTAGCAAATCTGTAACTATTCCTGCATTTGACATTGAATATTGAGTTCATTTCAATAATTATCATTGTGAACTTTTCATGTAGAGAGATAAGCTATCAATAAACTCCCACGCACTTTTATTTAAATAACATAAATATGCCCTGCACCACTAGATAATCTTTAACATGTTTTATCTTAAGGCTTCTGAAATAATACATTCATTATGAAAAAAAAATCATCCACAGCTTCAAATAAGCTTTTAGCAGCCAAGTATTTCTCCAAGATGTCCATAAGCATCCCAAAACAATATTGATTAATTCTCGCTTCGGTGAAGAATATCAATTGCATGCAGTGCTGGGAAGGTTTCAAGATGTAGACAAAGGAGCGGGCAGGCAGCAAAGAGCTCTGGAATCAAACAACTGATATTATATTTAGCATCAGACCTTCCAGAACTTAAGGGGGAAACACTAAAATCACACCAATTTGTTCTTCATTTCATATGTGGAGTCCAGCAGATTTTTGTTAAAAACAAGCAATCCCCCTGCATGCAGCTAACATGTTTACAGTTTCTTAACATCAAAATCAGTTCCTTGGAAGCTGTCAACATGAGCTGCTTTAACTTTACTGATTCATATTTTGAGATTTTTCATGAGAAGCTGCAAAAGATAAACCTCTTGCCATTAATATTATTCAGGAATTGTACATTTCCGCAGCGCCTGTGTTTGTTAGCCATGGGCCTGGTTTCTGTTGTGCTATGTACCCACAAATGCAAAACCTTGCAGCACAAGGTGTTGTAACACTTGGCTCCACGCTGCATTTTCCATCCCCACTGCTGTGGGGAATCATGGAGGGGGAGATTTATCAGCATATAGGCTGATAAAGATCCCATTTAAYGGAGCCTTCATCATGTCAAAAGAGACCTCAACTCATTTCAGCAGAAAGGATTAAGAAGAGAGGCAAAATAGGACTTTTATCATTTTCCTGTCTTTTTTGTGTACGAGAGAAGTGGAAATGTACATTTTTAGGGTTCCTTCAGCCATAAGAGAAAGGTTTGTAGTTCTGAGCCTGCTGAGAGAAAGAGCTATTTCTACATGTGTTGAAGACAAATAAATAACAATAACAATTTGCTAACATTTCTAAGCAGAAATAAAAGAATTCACCAGATAAACAAATGGTTATACAACAGCACCCCCTAGCTGTGCTGATGGAGAAATCTCTCTCTTACGAAATAATCAGAACAAAAAAACCCTATTTTTCTACTAGCAAACACGAATCAGCTTGATTTTGAGGGAGGGAAAAGAAAAAAATAGGTGAGAAGAGCTCTATATCCCAACTTATCAATCACAAACGTGGGCAGTGAATACATTGAACAGTAACTTATTACAGGAAGACTATAATTTCAGAGTTTCTTTTTTCCTGTGCTTTCCCCCTTTTCACATAATAGAAAGACAGCATGTGCACTGCCCATCTCATCACACTGGTGACATTGGGGTGAAGCTGAAATGCTCTGGTATGCTGCTCTCAGTCACGGGAATCCAGGACCAGCAACTGACTTACTCTAAGGCAGAAAAATGTATCAAATTTTTTCCTGGCTTGTTCTTCAAAACTTGTAGCAAATTAGAACACGCCTAGGGATCCCACTGCAGGAACTCATTATATTAAGTTACAAAAGGGTGCTGATAATTTCCTTATTCTTCTCTGCAAATGGAGGCTTGGAGGCATAAACGATAGGAACTTCTCCAAACAAGGCCCATAGTCCTAGGCCTAGTAGTGGTACCTACACTGCCTCCTGCGAGGGGGCAKATCCCAGTCTCCAGGACATGCAATACCAGTGCACAGTGCTGACATCCAGACTCATGCACAGGAACTATGCTTATGTCTAATACAATGATCTCTTGGGCAAGGTTTAAYGGACCTGGATGAGGGATGAGAAGATGATTGAAATGGCATGGAAAGGGGAACAGTGGCAAAGCCTTTTGGGCATAAGGGAGAACATAGTTCTTCCAGGAGCAGGAGGATAAAGCCCAGCTGTTAAAATCATGACAACAGTTTTGTTAGAGTTCACTGTGAAATCAGAACAGAATATCCAGCTTCTTCAGGACAAGATCTGGTACTTACTTCTGGATCGGATGTAACAATCATTGCAATTCAAAAGACCGTTTCTAATCCTGACATCTGTGCCACTTGCTGCATCTCCCAGCTGTCCCTTGCAAATGCCACACTGTCAGACGAAGAACAGAGAAAGTAAGAGAGAGCGTGTGCTAATACCCGTCACAGCTCTCCCCAAATTCTGACTCTAGTTTCGGTAGTACTGCAATGGTGAGGAAATACAAGCAAACAACACAACCCATACTCCTGTGTGAGGAACACTGCAAGGAGATGAAAGTTTTAAAGAGTAAGTAGTATTTAGAACTAGATTTCAGTGGTCTCCACTTACATAGAAGTGAAATCTACTGATTTTAAGGGACACCTGATTTTGACACTGCATTCTGGAGCCAGCCCATTTGTGCAGGACAAAGCTTAAAAAGGCCAGAGGTTTAGTTTGGTCCAAAAATGAAAGTGGCTACAGGAACATCTAATACCAATTGGTCTGAGTTAGTCAAAATGGGCACTTTCTGAATTCTCTAGACTACATTATATTTTATTGTTTCCTGACTTACACACTCAGGAATAGTCATGAAATATTTGTGTTTGTAGCTCCAGGGAAAGCAAAAAGACACACCTTTGAAGATAACGAAAATGCTGAGCACATTTTCAGAATACACGATCAGATAAAAAAATTTTGGAAGACAYTACTTAGTGAAAACTTTCCAAGTTGGACCATGGATCAGATCAAAAATGGGAGAGGAGTTTTTGAGAGTGATAAAATCATAAGGTAACTGACTTTATATTTGGGAAACTGTAAGTGCAACTGGGAAATCATAGAATYACAGAATCATTCAGGACGAAAGGCACCTCTGGAGATCTGCTAGTCCAACCTCCCTGCTCAAGCAGGGTCACCTAGAGCATGTTAGACAGGGTTGCATCCAGGCAGGCCTTGAAGATCTCCAGAGAAGGAGACTCCACAACCTCTCTGGGCAGCCTGKTCCAGTGCTCTGTCACTCTCCCAGTGAAGAAATTCCCCCTCACGCTCAGGTGGAACTTCCTGTGCTTCAATTTCTGCCCATTGCCTCTTATGCTGTCACATGGGACAACTGAAAAGAGTTTGTCCCCGTCCCCTCGACACCCTCCCTTCAGGTACTTGATGCTGATCAACACATTGATCAGATCCCCCCTCAGTCTTCTCTTCCCCRGGCTGAAGAGGCCCAGCTCTCACAGCCGTTCCTCGTAGGGCAGGTGCTCCAGCCCTCTGATCATCTTTGTAGCCCTATGCTGGACTCTCTCCAGTAGCTCCATGTCTCTCTTGTCCTGAGGAGCCCAGAACTGGACACAGGACTCGAGATGAGGCCTCCCCAGGGCTGAGTAGAGGGGCAGGATCACCTCCCTCAACTTCCTGGCAACGCTCTTCCCAATGCACCCCAGGAGACCATTGGCCTTCTTGGCCACAGGAGCACATGGCTCATGGCCAACTTCTTGTCCACCAGCACTCCSAGGTCCTTCTCTGCAGAGCTGCTCTCCAGCAGGTCAGCCCCCAGCTTGTACTGGTGCCTAGGGTTATTTTTCCCTAGGTGCAGGACTCTGCACTTGCCCTTGTTTAATTATACTATGCCTCAGATCTCTGTAAGTTAGGAAGCTGACTTTGCTTGCTAATTCACAGGTTTTAGATCAGTAACATGGCTGACAAAGAAAATAACACATTACTTGCATTATTTTCACTTCTCTGCAAACAAACATACATAGCAAAATGCCAGCCACTTGCTCCTCTCCTTATTCATTTCAAAACAAGACACCACAATGTACTCACTGCTCACACTGTGCCATGACCTGAGATTTTTTTGTAAGAGGTCACAAAACTAGACTTACCCTGAAGCACTGAATATGAAAGTAAAGACCAAGTGTTTCAATAATCATGGCAGCTCCTTTTCCCAGGGGAAGCCCGCAGGTAGAACAAAGCTTCTTTCCGCTGACAGATCTAGGAGACAAAACATTAAAAAAACAGAATGGCAACTTATGCTAAAGCACAGCCAAATGTTTACACAGGATTATGGAATACATGCTGAGAGTAAGGAGCGTGTTGGAGGGAAGGGAGGCAGCCCTGGGGATTACCCAAATGCCGCGAGTGACACAGCAGTCAAAGCAGATATTCACATGAGCCGAGTGACCAGCAGAAAGCATTTTGGAATGTTTGAAACATAGGGCCTTAAATGAAGAATTTAACAATCCCTTTGGATGATTGAGGCATAGAAATACCAGATTCTTGGTCTGGATTTTTTCCAAATTGTTTGCAAATACGTTTGCTTACTGCAAGGCAGAAGGTGGGCATGCATCTCTCAAACCCTAATAAGCTTGTTGCCTCAGTTAAKGGTAGCAGTGTAACTGCATTGACATGGAGCAAGCTACAATGTCTCCCTTTAAGTTTTTTCAGCAACAGCATAAGTCACCAACAGACACAAATTTAGACTGTATCATGATAAGGAAGCCAAATATTTTTCTTAAAAAAATAAGGAAGGGGAAGGGAGCAGACATCCCCATTATTCCTCTTAGGCAGAAGCAGCACAAAGATYTATTACAACCAGGAAATTGTCCTTGCTCCAATCTAATATCACACTGTCACTTCCGAGACCATCATTTTCTATTGCATCACATACACTGACAGCACAGGCAGATCTTGTCTTGTCTTTTCTTATTGCTCTATTCTCAATATTCCTCCTAGAGTAACCTCCCTGTTTTTTTCTCCTCTCCTACCACCACAAGCCTTCTACTCCTATCCCTCTTTGCATTATTCTTGAGTTCACCTTTTTCTTCACATCTTCCCCACTATCAGCATATAAGGACAAGTTAAAGAACTGAATCAAGTAATAAGCATTTTGGAAYACGAAAGAGAAGTTTTCCTATGCTTAACTGGGGGAATGAACTATATCTGACCTMCTATTTCCAAACCTAAGATCTATTTCAGCAAAAGATCTTGGAAAAGGGACTCAGATCAGGATATAGCTGCTAAACAGTATGAAGTAGCTATCATGCCTAGCTACATGTAGCAAGAAATGATCTGCAACTCTACCAAAACTGAATCTACAATTAGCAAAAACAGAAGAACTGTTCACAAAAAAATTGTCAGTAGTTTCATGTCAATGCTAATGCCATTGGAAAAAGAGCTTTGCTATTAAACCTGAAGAAAATATTATTTAAATAGAATAAAATCTTGCTATGGTTTCTGGGTTCTATGATATTACTCTATTTAATAAATTATCCAATTTTAACATATCTGTATGCTAAAATCACTGGTGATTCAACCAGGCTACAGTTATTGTCTAGAGCTGTAACATGTATCTCATTGAAATCCGAACAGCCCAGTGCCTGAAAGAATCAAATCTCTAGGAGACTAGCACAAATGTAGGAAAATTTWAAAAAACAGAAGGAAAGCAAAATCTTTTTTAGGTCTTCTGGAATTCTGGAAATTAATTCTTTTTAAATCAGTAACTGCTGAAATGTCAGTCTCCTGAGAACTTTCAGAGCCAGTCTTAAATGTTAGACTTTGATTATTTCATCTAAAAGTTGAACAAAAGTTCAAAAATCTGAAGACAACTGAGAATTTTTGAAACCAAAAATTTTCTCCTTATGAATCATAATTGACTTTGTACAGCGGAGAGATTAGAGAAATTCACAGTCAAGAATCCATTTGACAACTTTTCTAATTCTAGGCAGGATATACTGTATGTCTAACACACAGATAGATGCAATTGCTATGTAATTAAACTTTGCAGTAGAAAAGTCCTATGGTTTGTATGCATTTCAAACAAACAGTCTTCTCCAGTCTGTGCCAGGATGGCAGCTCTGAAGCCAACAGAACGTATCTTACTCATGAGCATGCGACTATTCACATTGAGCTACAGAGACAACATCCTTCGGCTTAAGCGATCTAAGCTCACACTTAACTGCTTAATTTGTCTGGGGCTTGCATTATCCCTGTGAGATTTCAATGACCAAGCAGAGTTCTGCAGCTGCTTTCTGAACTGTGTTATTTTATAGCATAATAGTACTGACTGCTGAAGTAGGCAGGAAGTACAGGAGAGGGAGCTCTATATATTACTTGTGGATGGTTATAAACTGCAACATTTAGAGGTATTAATAGTGCATCTACATAACACTAATGTGATTTACACTGCAGCAGTTCACCAGTGACTCGGAGACGTATTCAGTCTGCAAAATTCCTTATTGACCTTTTGTACCTGTTGGGCGAGTGACTTGGAGCAGCAGGAGAGCAGGGAGATGACGGCCCAGATCGGAAATTCTCATGACAGCCTACCCTAAAATACAGGGGAGAAAAAGAATTGTAATAGCTGAAGAACAAATAAAACCAGAGTTTTTTTACTGAGAAATTCTGGCTGATGGGTTTCAGGATTTCCAGCTCTAAAGATCTAATTTAACAGCAAAACAAAGTATTAATTAGCTGTTCACTGCTATTGATAGAATGAAAAACAGATGCACATTTTTTAGTTCAGAGTCCTGATTTGCTTAGTATTGCTTAATAAAGATAACTCACAAGGTAATCATCCCCAGGTAGACTCCTACCCGCCTATGAGCACAGTTTGTCTCACACCGTGATGAAGGAGCAATAARCCAAAGCACAACACCTGTACTCTGCCAGTGCACACTGAATGTGCACAGAAACACACAGGTAGAGCAGATGTGGGGTAGCTGACTGAGAGTGTGTACCCTTAACTGAGTAAAAACAAAGCTMTCAGCACAGAAGAGTGGCTTATTCCTAGCTGCATGTGTTATGCCTTGGAAGAATTCAGTGAAAAAAAACATGCATGGTTTTTGTCACCAGAAATTCAACCTCTCACAGCTTATGGCTGTTTACAGGTCATATAGCAATTTCTCAAACATACAGAAGTAGTTTGTTATGAGGAGTAGGTAACCAGAATCTCAGATCTTCAATAATCCCAGAATCTGTAGATCTTCAATCTACATTTGTTTTGACAGAATACAAGCCTCATAGAGTAGCACATATTTTGCAGGAGACTGTTCATACATATGTTAACGAAAACAGATGTTCCTTTCTCATTGCATGAATATGCTTTTGAGCAAATATTAGGCAAATCCCTCTCTTGTTTACTAAAAGAATTGTCATTACCCATTAGCAATGACTGCCAAAAACACAAGGCAAAGAAGAAGAACACCTCATCAAAATCTACAGCAGAAACTAATCTCTATATATTTTCTTTTAAATGTTATAATATTTAAAGAACTGGAATGCAACACTAATGTGGGTTTAGAAACTGGGAAACTAAGTTCTTAGATACTCACTTCAGTGGGGCAGATTTTAGTAGATATTCACAGCCAGTGTGATATTTATCCACTTACTAGCTATAAATGTTTGCTTTAAGCAGTTAAAACAAAGTACATAAATGGTTACATAGATGAGTGTTCAAAGAGCTGAAGAAAAAAGAGAGATACTGGCAAGTAAGGGGTGTGCTTCCTAATGAAGTTAGTTACTGGGGAATCAGTAATGAAAAATGAAGCACCTGGAAGTTAGTAGACTTGGTGGGAAAGTCAGGAATTAAAAATATCTGCTCAATGCATGATTACTCAAATATGAGCCAAGGAAATTTAACTTCTGAAGCATGCTGAGCAGCAATAGAAGGGAGAACAGAGATAGGAGAACTTCTCAAACTTTGCACAAATCTTTATTTTGCATTCTCACCTCCTCTTTTCTCCTGTGGAGTTAGCCTGCAGGCCCATGCTCTGACCCAGGGACGTTCTCTGCCTCATGTCATCTGCGCGCTGCGGGGACTGTTTGGTTAGCAGCTGCTGGTTCCACGAGACATCTGAAATGAGAGGTGGGGTGACTTCAACACTTATGGCAAAATGTCTCTCTGAATATTTATAAATCAGCATACGCATCGGCACACCATACAGGRAACACAAGATGTGGAAGTCAGAACTAAGCCAAGACAATTTTCTGGACTCACATAAGACGAGGAGGACCGCAGGAGCTATCAACTACACATAGTGCTGTACTTGCACATGCCTATCCCCCCCCTCAGATAACCCGCACCCATCTGAAAGTGCTGGTACTCAAAGAGAAGTTCTCAGAAAACCCACACAAAGATGGGCTCTGCTGCTCCAGAAGGCCTTTGTGGTAGAAACTTCTACTGTATTACCTTCACATTTACATCACTTGCACTGCTGCTGGGTCTCAGAGTGGAAAGGTGAGCCAAGCAGCTATCCTTGAGTAGCTGTTGAGTATTTCTGTCATAAGGAATAAGCATCGAAGAGGTAACCTTCCTGCAGTGCCTGGGGATCCAAACTTCTCAAGACTTAATAGAAAGGAAGCATAGTCACTATTCTGCATAAGCCTATTAATAAACAGTCGTCTTCTCTTTTAATTTCCTTTTATGTCTCACATGAGTGCATAAAGCTCAGGGACAGTAATGACCTCTCAGCAATGTGTGACCAACTGTGACACCCAGGCAACCAGGACACCCCATCTCCAAGAGGAGAGCTACGAGCATCCTGCCAGACAAATTGCTGCCTGGGGAGAGCCTTACCTACTGATGCACCAACCAGATGGGTTAGAGGAGAAGAAAAGTTCTAGCAGGCCTGTCAAAGACATGTTACCTATTTCAGATGTCATCAAGACAAAAGAAAACCCACCATTCTTGACTATTTCAGGACATAAGGACAAAGCAGGGACAAGGAATCAAGGGGCAAGAAAGAAGTAGCACACTGATAAGGGAGTAAGTTGCTGAAGAGGACCTAGAAAAAAGCCTGATTAACAGACAAAGTTAAAACTGTCAAATCTTTGAAGCTTGCTTAATCACCACTACAGATCTACAAGGATGGATTGCTGCGCAGTATCTTTTGCTTTTTTCCATTTGAGCAACCTTTAACCAAAGCACTAAGGGTACARTAAAATTGTGTCAGGGTAAACAAACTGTCTTAAGTTTTATAAACTGAGTTTGTAGCAAGTTTTGAGCAAGTAATAACACTGAAACCTTTTCTATTCATAGACTGGTCTCGTTTTTTAGAATCATTAACTTTTTTGCTAAATGGAAAAGACAGATCTAAAACTCAATTTCAAAACCTATATTTGCTCCTTACCTTTAGTTGTACTTAATTACTCTGCACTTTTCACTTGCATTAGATAACAGTTCTAAATTAGTGAATTTCCCATTTATTTAGGATGACTCTTCCTGAAAACAATGCTTTGGGGACATGCCTACATTCAAAGAAGAGCAATATTTATGAGAGCTTAAAATAATCTATTCATCTTAAATGTTGTCACACACATCTAAGTGCAAAATTGAGACAGGTATCTCTCTAGGCTTAATTTAAAATGGTCACACATCACAGGTAGAGTTTTTTATACACAGAAATGGAGTTAATGAATCTAATTAATTATCAAAAACGAAATAAGTTTTGCAGATATGCTCTCTGTATCAAGATACATCACATATGTGTTTGTACGTGCATAGATATGCATATATATATATATACACACACACATATATAAGATTACATAACAGATAGAAGAGAACTGATTTTAATTATTACTGTGAACATGCAGACTTGTTAACAAGATTTCTAAATCCAGCTGGAAAACTCGTCTTTGACTCAAAGAAGGTGGGCTTAAATTTCAACCGAACATAATTATCTTTTCTAATAAAAAATAAACTTGGAATACTCACATTTTGCAGCAATAACCCTACTGTTAATTTCCAAAATTGTATGAGTTTCCAGGCAGCCACTAAATACCTGCAAGATATCTGTAGGGAAAAACAATACATCTGTACAAAGAGTTTTGACTCTTACCCTGAGTTAACGGTAGACTGAGCCCAGCAGATGAGTTGCGTTGTGGCACAGATGCCTGGTGCTCCTGTTCACTTCCTTTCAAGATACCTGTCTCCAGATGTCCTGAGAGCACTTTATTTACACTACTGAGAAGAGTAAGTCACATTGTATAAATAACCCCAGGAAAAATTCCCACCAGAGTATAATCTCAAAATCACAATTTTGAATACAAGTCCATTATGTGCAACAATTTTTTTAAGTGCATAGCAATGCTAAACTAATGTGGATAACAGCAATGAATTAACAAATTTCTTTCTAAACTTGCCAAGTTTTCYTGCTTCAATCATGCACTGCCACATGCATGCACCAAAGAGCACTCTGGATTTGTGGAAAATAGCTTTTTGACATAGAAATAGCTTTCTTGTGTTTTCTATACAGTATTTGGCCTCATCAGATGCTCCTTCTCTTTGTGAAAGCTGTGATTACCAGTTTGGCAAARACCAAGACTTTGAAGATCATCTGGCAAGTTTGGGTATGGAGCTCTCAAGATAGCTAGGCAACTTMACAAAGATCCTAAGTCATCATGAAAATAGTTCCTGCTCCTTTATTGAACTAAAAGGTTCGGGAAGCTAGTACTAAAAACAAAATACAGGGCCATACAGAAATGTCCAAGCTATATAATGTACAGGAGCTAATTCTGATCTGGTTAATATAATAGCCTCTCAGCAAACCCACATGCGTAAAAGGCATGTCCTCTGATCCGCAAACTAGCACTGGCTTTGCTTGCTGCAAGTGAATATATATTACACCTGTAGCCATGCAGAGGAAGTTAGAAGACTAACTTAAATTGTATTTTATATCCTTCTTCATTAGCTGTGGTACCATTGAAATCATCACTGTGTGATGCAGAACGAGTATCACAACCTCCTGGTCAGATGTTGATGCTTCAGCATCGGTCAAGGGCAGATGAGACTCCCACAACTTTGCAGAACACAAAGCCACAAACAGCAGAGAAATGCTTAGGCTTGATCCATACCTATTCTTTTCTTGTCGGAGTTCATTTTCTTTGCTTTTTAGAGATGGCATACTGTCCTGCTCCCAAAGCAACTTTTTCTGCCTCGTAACTTCTTGTTGCTTGTCCTCCTCTGGAGAGTTGTTGGAATCAGTTGTGTTCTAGAAGACAGCAAGGGTGGGAACAAGGAGCTTCTCTTGAACTCAGCATCAGCACATGCATGAGAAAAGCATAGGTTTCCCCCAGATGCATTATGTTGATATATCTTATGATTTAAAATAACATCTTATATTTATACTGACCAATTACAAGTCAGTGCAGGATGAAAAAATAAAACTTCCCACTRTGTATGTTTGACAGAAATCTTTGAATGACTTTGAGAGGCTACGTATTCTCTTCTAGGCCTTATGGAGACTTCTTTGTGAGGGATCTCAGCCCATTGCCAGGAGCMATGTCATTCATTTTGCAGATAGCAGACTGGGGACAGGGTATTACATGCTCTGGGAATTCCCAAATGGCAAYGTCAACACTACTTCAAATATTGTGCTAGAGTGGGTCCCACCGGAGTGGAAGAGCTTACATAGGCCACAGCATGAGATCCTTCATAAACTGGATGTAGGCAATGCCCTGAACTTAGGAAAAGTAACTACACCCAGGAAGTTACCACTGAACAGCCTTGTAGAAAAAGGGCTACGGCTAAGGTTGCTGTACAGTGATGAGTGATAAGAGGTGGTAGGARGGGTGAGGGGAGAAACAGAAGATATAGGATTTCTAACTTTGGAGATGAATGGAAAAAGGAGATGACATCTTAGGTAGGGGGGCCTAGAGCAGGAAAAAATTAAGTCTGGGAATCCCACGTTTATTACATTGATCTCAGTTGGGGTGTCATTCTCTGACCTCTGGCAAATATTTGATTTATTTAGATGCTATAAGCATCAAGTTAAACATTTTGTGAAGCATAAGACAAAACAGAATTACAGAGTCAACATTCCTCCACTTGTATTTGCTGCTTTGTAGGAGGGAAGGCAGGACAGAAAAGGAGGAAGAGCAGGGAGGCATAATTCAGTCTCATCTCAGAAATGCTGGATGCACTGASTTAAACTCATTATTTTGGATGACAGGGAAGTCAACTCAGTTTTTGCTGTCTTTCAGGAAGTGGCTAAAGCAAACAAACAGGTGACCGTCTTTTCACAGTATCAGTCAAAGAAGAGAAGGAGATGTAAGGCAAGTATCATCCTCTGCTCCAGTTCAAAATGGGATGATGACAGTTTGCTTGAAAGATTGGCTGTTCAGTTGTAAAAATATACAAGCTACAGTGCTCTGAGTTATCCCTAGCAAAAGATGTAAAGGACTTAAGAGATGCTCTTACTGTTCCCAGACTTTGTTGGCCTTTAATGAAGAATCTAACTCTACGCTGAAGAWGGGTTTTTCTTATTGCCTTAGCACTACACAAGAAACTCACCACTGTCTTGCTTCCTTCAGTGGTAGAGGACGAGGAGGAGAGGAGTTCAGCAGAGTTTGAAGAAACAATGAATGGAACCACTGTATCTTCAATTATCTTACGTTCCTAAAAAAGAGGATGAGGAGAGAGCAGGGTGTTAAAAATACAGAATGTCAACTACGAACTTAAAAAGTAAAAGCACAAAGTTTGGCTACATGTTCACATTCAGATGGCTAGCAAAGGAGCTTTGGTACCAAGGATAATAGTAATAGCCTTGTCATCTGGAAAAAGAATCACTTCAGTTTTTAATTTGCTTCAAGCTTTTGCACTCACTGCATCCAACTGTTTTTCCTTCCACTAGTATTATCTTTGAGATGGAATATCCAGAACTGGGAAGAATATTCCCTATGATAGCATCACCATTTCTCAAAATACAAGTTTAGAAAATTTGGTATAATGCAAAATGAAATTGCACTTGGTACAAGAGAAACTCCACAAATTGAAATAAGCTATTTCTTGTTAAGATCACAAGTATGGCCCCTAAATACAGATGATATAGTGTCAATTTGCATAATGTATACCCAGACAAATCAAAAACATGAACATTTTCCTTTTTTTTGCCACAAYGTCCCACACGTGACAGAAAAAATACAGTATTTCCTATATATGTTAATACATCACAACTGCCAACTTTGAACATTTCTGGTAAAATTTTGTGTGCAGACGAGACTAGTCTAAAAATGTCTCCATGATCAAGCCAAGGCAGACACAATTTCTTCCTGAGTTTCACTGTGTTTAGTCACTTGCACACACACACAACAACTAAGTGCAAGAACACTGGAGGCTCTCACCCGACGGGGAGCTCTGAGTACGCCCAGATGCAATCCTGATGACTTACCCAAGCCTGTACAGAAATCAGGCACCTCCATCTGTGCACMGGTTCTGAGGACCTCTGTCTAAATAGTTAAATATTTTTCCTCAGTTCTTATAGCAGTATTTAAAGGAAAAAATCCTCTTGAGATTTCATCCTTTTCAATAACCAGATCGGGTTTGGGTTTTCTTTTTCTTTACAGTAAGTGGRTGTACTTAAACTTAAAAAAGAATTTTCTGAACAATGTCCTCCTTTGAGCATTATACCTCCTCATAGTATCTACGTTCCTCTTCTTCAACTTCTTTTTGTGCCTTTTCCCATTCCTCTTTCAGCTTGTCCTGCTCCCTCTGGTACTTCTCCTGTAGAGGACATAA
This sequence comes from Rhea americana, assembly GCF_003343005.1. Lineage (NCBI taxonomy): Eukaryota > Metazoa > Chordata > Aves > Rheiformes > Rheidae > Rhea > Rhea americana. The sequence goes on from NW_028186978.1 coordinate 4,982,920, forward strand.
ATACAGATCAATTCAGAAAACTCTGTATCAGAGCAGCAAAATTTGTAGTATCTTCCCAGTGAAAATGAACTTGCTATACATGGATTAATCAGAAATAGGGATGAAATACAAACATTTGAAACATTCCTGGGTATCTAAACAGCTTCTTTTTCTCCTCTTTGCCCTTGTCTTTGGCACCTGTACGCAGCACTTTCAAACAACATAGAACTTTTAACATACTAGAAGTTTAATTTGTTAGAAGAAATTTTTAAATGCTTAGTGTGAAATGAAATTTATTCTAAACAATGTCAATAATTTATTATTTATCATATAGCATTAAGAGTTCTAAAAAGCTATTAAACAGCCCCATACACTTAGGCACTTTTACATTACATTACACTATATTACAGTGTAGTAGCATATCAGTTGAAATGTTTTTGCAGATACTGCTTTTGGTACTAATTTGAAAGAGATGTCAGTACAATTTAAAGAATGATGAATAGCTGTGCAAGTTTAAAAGATAAATCAACAGTGTGCAAAAGTTTGAAGAGGATAAGCTCATGATTAGCCAAGCAGCTCATTTTTKCTCCTTGACTGGATTCTTTCTTGAAAATCGGTTCTACACATTTTTGCGTGAAAAAATATCTCAAAGAGATCTTTGAAAATGCTTGGTAGAACTGATTTTAATATGATGAAGCAGATGACTTTCCTTCCATCACTTTTACATCACTTCCAGCTCCTGTCCAAGTTACTATGCAAAGAAGTTWAAAAAAAGATCACATCTGCCTAATCCATAAGAAATATATTTACTGTTGAGAGAACTACATATGCCAGAAAAATTATGATGACAATTTTACATTATTTTAAAAGAAATAAACATTTTAGGTAAAAATAAATTCAAGAAAGGAGTACAGGCAGACACACAAGTCATTCTTAAAAAAAATGGAAAAACAACATTTTATTATTTTCCACTCTTGCATAGTTTTTTGCTCTTCTTCTGTTACATGGAGGAAAGATACAACTYCTTTGGGACTATTCATAGGTAACCAGGTAACCATATAGTCAAAAGATACTGTTGACTGACAGATGGAAGCTCACACCGTTATGGCATGGTAGTTCCCCCAATCAAGACAGAAAAATGGACCTTTTACACCTTACTCTACCTGTAGGCAAAAACATTGGTTGTTCCTGGTCCCCTCACCAAAAAAAAAAAAAAAAGAAGAAGAAAAAGAAAAGAAAAAAAAGAAAAAAAAAGAAAAAGAAAAAAAAAGAATTTATGCACCAATTTAGCTTGATGTTCTCTAAGAGCACTATGTGAACAAAGCGCAAGTTTACAAAAATCTAGTAAGATCATCATTTTTGAAGAGTTCCATAGGGGTTGCGGTCAGCAAAACCCCTAAGGGATTTTTGCTTCTTCCACAAGGTCGAAGAAATATAGGTGCTTCCTTACCTGAAGCAAGCGTTCTTGCTCATGTTGCCACCTTTCCTGTCGCTTTCGCTCTTCTTCTGGATCCCAGGACCAGAAATTGAAACGCTTGTGTGAAGTAAAATGAAGCTCTTAGACTTGAACACTGTACTTCACAAGGCTACTGCAGAAAGCTGCACTTGATCTAGCCTACTCCTAACGGCAATGTTAAAAGGGGGAATTCAGAACTAGGTAATGGTTCTTTTGGTTAGCAGACAATATTCTTAGTTCTATTGACACTTGGGATTGCCCACAAGTATCCAGATGAGGGAAAAAAAGTATTTGGCTTGCAAAGAGAGGCTTGGGAAGCTTCAACTGGAGGGGAAAAAACAGGATCTGAAAGAAAGCTCTAAGCAGCACTGAACCGAGTTACCTGTGGGCCCCCAAATTTAAAGAAACGCCATTATTTTTCTTCTATATAATTTTCTGTGTACCATGCAAAGTAACTTATGATCGTAAAATGTACCCTTTCATTTCTTGTCTGCCAGCACATCTTACAGCCTTGGTTTTATTTTTTTATCCAGAATGTAATAACATCTCAGGCCTCAGTTAGATCAGGATCCCATTACGTGGCATCCTTCAGAATCAAGGGCAGTTTTAGACAGTTGATGTCATATTCCTTTCCACTAAAGTCATATTAGAGTCAGAAAAGCAGACATCCTGTCTGTTTTTACACAGTAAGCCCAATACGAAACACTTGGGCTTTAATGTAGCGCATGTGGTTATCTTTCCTGGAAAGTAACAGAATTGTGGTCTTTTCTAACTTCTATGCACATAAAGTAGAAAGGAAACTCAGGATTGCATATTATTGCAAGATTTTGAAGCTCTAGAATAAAGTGATTCCCACAACCCAGGGCCGTATTGCTAGCATTCCCTCTGGATAAGGGAGGAAGGCATAAATTTCAGATTCACACCATGTCTAACAGGAGGARGAATTTTCTCCATAATCATTTTCCCAAAGTCAGTTTGGATTGTATTTTTTACTCTTCTCATTTCCACAAGGAAAAATTTCCCATTCTATTTTGGGGATGTTGCAAGAGAGTTTGTAAACAAATTTCACTTTTGCTGCAACACATATCTCTAAACCAAATGATAGTGCAAAGAAGTTACTCACATTTGATTTGTCACCACTCTCAGAATCAGCTATTAAAAGGAATAGAAAAAAGAAAAAAACTAAAATTAACRTGGCGAAACAGCAAAATGTGCTTAGCCTGCAATTAAAGCTAAATTCTATCTGTAAAAAAAAAAGCTTCATGTTAGTTTTGTATTTGCTCCCGCAACCAAATGCAATGACAGATTGTAAGCAAATAAACAATGAAAATAGAYTGCAACCTTCACCAGCAAAAGCACTTTTGATCTGGGTACAGAGGAGCACAATATCAACTAACATCAGGTTCTACTCTACCACTAGCTAACGGCATCTACTTCTGGCCACAGGCACTAGCGGTGTTTGAATGCTCAGTGTTATCTAGTTTAATTTACTTTTCCCTTCCTGATTCAGTGCAGAGAAGGAAAAAGCAGAGCCAAGGCAGGACGGGACCGCGCTATTCAAGCCACAGTTACCAAGAGAACTGCTGCCGTTTTCTGTTCAAATGTCTTTGAATTAAGCTGATTGTAAGAAATTGAGGAAAAGGTATTTGTAGGCAAACGATTTTGTCTGGGTGCCCGAAACGAGAGCGTTACAACAACGCTTGGCCCAACAGCTCTTTGACAACCGTGCAGCAGGAACAGCCGCTTTCCAGGACAGCGCGACCTAGCACAAGTCCCCGTGACCACCAGCCCCGCTCCCGCGTCTGACGGCACCCACTCCCGGGGGCAGCGGGAGGGTGAAGCGGGTCCGAGCGCCTCGTTACCTGGCTGCGAGAAAAACTGCGAGCGGCGCCAGCAGGTCCGCAGGCGCAGCGCCAGCCCGGCCCCGCGGGGCGGCTCTGCAGGGACGGCACACACACACCAGACAAGAGACACGCTGCTGTCAGAAGGCCGCGGTGGCCAAGCCAGCCGTGCCGCGGACGCGCGCGACGAGCGCCTTGCAAGAAGGGGCTGAGCAGAGCTAGTTTCCAGGCCACGAAGCCTGCCCGCATTTAAACGCTGCTGTTGTAATATGCCATCTAACCTTACAGGAGGGCTCTGGCGTGGCAAGGTCTAAGGACGGCCACCCCTTGCTGCCTTTGCGCGCCGCTCACTTCGCATTTCTCTGGGAGATGCGCGTTTCGGGGACTACGTGACCCTTTACACGCTGTCAACACTAGAGAGCAGCCAAGTGTTTCAGCACGGCTCAGAAGTGCCCGCCTTCTACTACGTGATGTTCGGACTGATTTACACYTAACACAAAAACAGTTGCTTGTGGGCAAAGCATCTCCCAGCTTAAAATAAGTGAGACTTCTATTCCTTTTCATAGAGCTGTTTCTTTCACGGTGATCATCTTTAGTAGTTTTAATCCTGAAAACACTGAGAGAATCATTGTATTACTAATACATAAGCTAACAAACTAACAAGCTCTTGGAGGAACAAAACTTCAGATAATTTCTCTCTCTTTCTCCTTTTTCTAAAGGATACCTACGTATATGCATCTCTAAAATCCTTACAAAATAGAACTACTACACATTATTCATCTTAAACAAAATTTTGTCATAAGGGTAAAAAAAACCACTCATTTTTACAAGAAGTTTTGATGTACATGGGTCAAATTAAGAGTTGCAGCCACATATGCATAGTTATCTATAAAAAGGAACTATGCATGAACAGCTGCATGCAGAATTCATCTCCAGAAGTTTTTATCACCAGATAAAACCAATTGCTCATCCACTTTCATCAGGCAGCAGTACTAATAAGTTATAACACTGGAACACAATTTCTGATGCTAAGCCAGATATGTACAAGATAGTGCCCCTCCGTGTCTGCCTCCTTTGAGTCACAAATCTGCTGTTGTGTTTGTGGGGAACAACAGGAAGAGTTTTCTTCCATCACAGAAGACACGCTACCACTATCAGTTAGGTGCAACTGGATATTAACTATTCTATCTGCAAAACTCCCCCAAGTCATTGATTATGTGATTCCCCTCGAACGCCACATGTCAGTATTCGATTACTGTTCAGCCAGGTTCGCCACAGCTCCCACAGTCTCTTTTGCTCACCTTGTAGGTCKGCAGAATTCTGCAGAGTAACTTGGCTGGTCTCGGGGAGTCTCTTTAAAAATGGGAATACTACACTCCCCTCTGGTTCCAGGGCTTTTGGTTTCATTACCTGTTTGGATATTTGGGAACAGACAACAACATACAAAGATCAGCAAGCACAATCAAAGGCTGRCTTAAACCCTTTCTACTTATTTTCTGAATCAGCATTATCAGTGATTAATAAGCACCTACATGCAGAATTATAATATGGAGTTGCAATATAAGATGTCCTGGAAAAAAAATGCTGGTTGTCTATTGCCTGAAATATTCACACTGTCCTGCACATCAAAGCCAATAGTAACCCATGGCCAAAACCCTAATCTACCTGACAGAGCAATATTGTCACGGCTAGTTATTTGTTAGCTTTGCCACCATCTGCCCTTATTCAACACTTTAAGATGACTAGAAGTGCAGGCTCCTCTGTTCACRCTTTTAGATGCTCTGCTCTCCCAATTTGGAGGGACACGAGTTTGCAGGTTAAGCTCTCTTTTCTGCTCCTTCCATTTTCCACACTTAGATGCTACAAATAGATGCTGGGGATTCCTTTTGCAGAAAAACTCTCTGGTAACAAGAGGATTCTGCACAGGAGCCATCCCATGGGGTCATTCACTGGCAGGCTGCTTTGAGGAACCTCTGATGTGACATTACGCAGCGCAAAGCCCCAACCAGTTGTATGCTCAGTAAACATCTGCCTGCGAGCCCTTTCTTCCTCTGTTTTCTGTTTTGTTTCCCACCCCCTCTCCTTCTTGCCCTGACGCACCTCCTGCGTAGCAGGGAGCCGTGCTTCCTTCTGCTGTTCCTTTTCAGGTTTCTTCACATCTTTCTCACTGGAAGCAGCTTCCTCCAAAGGGACAGGGCTAGCAGGTAACGCTAAGCTGGTCACAGTAGGGCTGGCACAAGCTGCAGTTGACTTGAACTGCTTTCGATCTGAAACTAATCCACACATACAAGAGACAAAGTTGCAAAGTTAAGATTTTTTTTTTCAAATAAAATGTAGTCCTATTTCTTATAGTCTTTCTTACTGGATACACCATAACCCCATGAACTAGATATTTTTAAAAATAATCTTTCAACACAGGCAAAATTAATCTCAGAGAAGCCAAGACCTGTCAGGTGTAATTCAAGATTGTTAACCTCTGTGCTGCTATATGATGATTTATCTACCTGAAAGGCTGGCCTGCTCCCATCTGTGAGCCACCAAAGTATTCAGGTCAGCTGATGAGCCCTTGCTAACAGTCCATGTGCTTTAGAGATTTGTAGCACCTCAAGGAAAGGCTGAATGTGCTTCTACTCATGGGATGATGGTACTATATTAAATATTTGATGGCAAAGCAAAATTGTTTAAGCAACTTTATGCTTGATGAGTGGAGCAATGTATTTATATACCACTTACAGGCAGACATTTCATGTAAATATCTGCTTCAAAATTTACCTTTTACATACCCATACCAGTATGATAGGTCTATTTTTTTAAAAAAAACTTACAACAACAACAACAAAAAAGAATATGAACTTAAGGCAGCAGATTTAATGTACACTGATGGGTAATGCTTTTGAGACACTGCTGTTGGGGAAAGTAGCTTCAAGAGTACTAGAAAGGGACAATTTCACAAGCAAATTGCTTTCTCCTCATTAGGATTCATGCATAAAGCCTTTAAAGTGGAAAATCAAGAGCGTGCACAATACCGTTGATTTAATTCGCTCCCAACTGCAAGCCCCTAGGAGGAAGACTGAAGCACCTCATTCTTTAGTGTCTGGAAGAAAAATGTGCTAAACACAAGCTATTACAGACTGGCGGTTTCATCCCTGATTGCTTTCTGGTTCCAGCGCGCTATAGCAGCAGCTCTKCACGTACACAAACAACAAAGCAGACAACTCGCATCCAGAGCAAAGCGCAGTTAAACTGCTAATTTTTGACGCACTCTGCATTTCCTAACGAACCCTCCTGGTGCCGCTGCGGACGCGCTTATCGAGCTCCTTCTGCAGGGTGGCCCCAGACCCCAGCCTGCTGGTGGGCAAAGGCACGGGCACAGGCAAGGGCAAGGGCAGGKGCAAGGGCAAGCCCTGTCCAGCAGCAACTCACCCGGCGAAGCACATGCTGCGCTCACAGGTCCTGCACTTCCAGGACTGGYCCCAACCTGTTGGCTGGCTGGCGTGTCTTCTTCCACTGAAGAGGCCTGCAGAGAATAATGTGGTTGAAACACAACAACTACAGTGGAAACATGTATATGTTAATTCCTTAAGGCAGTGCTTGCCACTTTTTTTTAATGTATTTGAACCAAAATGTATTTAATTGAGCTCAGTAGAGAGCAGAGTGCTGAGAAGTAAATTCATAAGCAGTATGTGCTACTCTGGTGTGGAGTCACTGGGCTTTAATGTCCTTTTGTAAAGGTTCATCAACACCCATTACACAGTTGTTTTGGAATAGTCCATGCAAGTTTTCAAAAATAGTAGATCTTGAATTGTGTGAGCTGAAGATAAGCATAMATTTCACCTCTAGTTCTCTCTTCCAGCATAACATAACAACTTATATATTAGTGCATACACAGCACCTTCTAAGGCTTTAGAAGTGACAAAATAATTAAACACTTCCTTTATTCCATGGCTGCCTAAACAATCTGTTATCTGAAGGAAAAAGCCAGAGTTCTTATCAAAGGTAATAAATACTTGAAACACTATTAAGAGAGAACTGAAGAAATATGGTGACACATATCAAACCAATAATCCAAATCACTTGCAAAGACAGCTTCCTGACCCAGGACAAGCCTGTTGCAGAGTGAAACCCACACCTTCAGCTGATTTATTTAAYAGCTTCCATTGTACAGCAGTTTTCCAAGTAGGCAAACCCAGAAAACCTGCAGCAAAACCATCAGCTATTGCACAGCACTGGCACCCTGCCAGGAAATCACAGGGACTGGTACAGGACACACAGCTGGGGGCAGCACGGTGAACAACAGAAGAAGGAGCCCCTGACTGCCAAGAGCTGTGCCACCATCACTCAGCAGGACAGGGACCAGGTCAGTCATGAGCATCTACAAGCAGCAGTGGCTTCCCCAGCTCCTGCTTGGGGTGGTGCCTGCCATCCACCCCAACTGGAGCCTCCTCACCACTGCCTAGTGCTTGCTGTTGCACCTTCACCTCTGCCCACCCAAACCCTCCACTCTGGRCAATGCACAGGGGCACAGCCCCCTCCTACTTGTGAAGGCGTCTTCAACTGCACAAAGTAAAATGCACACTTTAAAAGGGAAATTTGAGGACCTCCTCTCCAACACGTCCTGTAAGCGTCCCATATTGAGAGCAAACAGGCAGGAAGCACACCTCACCACTGTGAGCCACATGTGCCAAGGAGAGACAGAGCTGTGAGAGGAGTCACCAGCTAAAAAAGAGGGTCGAGAGAAATGCTCCACTGACTGCAAGTCCTGTGGTCCAGTAAGTTTGTCCCTTGCAGTTCTCTGTTGCTTTTTTCCGCTGTATAAACCACCTCCCTTCTCTCTAACCCCATCTTGGTGCCAGCCTGCATTGCAGTTGAGTTTTCTCCTGCTTCCTCAGCAGCAAAAACCACTGAAATTAAAGGAAAATGTCTCCCTCTTGTTTAATCCCAGCAAGAAAAATCACTTTGGCCAAAGCAAAATGTCTCGTTCTGCCTCAATTCTGGCTCCAAAAATGACAGCAGCCAGGGGAGAAACTCCTGGAAATCTGTTCATCACCAGCCTTGCAAATGCTCAATGGGGAAAGAAAAACTTATTTTTCCCAGGAGGACAGTCCAGCAGTGGAGAAGGTTGCCCAGAGACGCTGTGCTGTCTCTACCCTTGGAGATTTTCAAGACTGCACTAGATGAGGCTCTGAGCTGCCTAAGTTTAACCTCATGGCTGATCATGCTTTGAGCAGGAGGCTGGACTATAATTATTCTGAGATTCTGCAACCGGCAAACTTCCATTAAACTTGTACAAATAGCTATTTTCTAGAGTTCACTGCCCAAGTCAAAGTAGATTTTTAACTAGAAAAGCAAAAGGCACCTATCTGACAACGCCATCCACTGTTCCAAAGCTTTCCAATGAAATGATTTTAAGATTCCATTATTATTATTATTACTATGATTTATACTATCATCATTTTTAGTTTTGGTAAAGCAATGGAACTCACCCTTCACTCCCAGAAAGCAACAATTCAACCTGAAAAACTTCCCAAAAAAAAGAAATTCAGCTTGAATTTAAACCTAAATGTTTAGGCTACAAAGCCATAAACAATGGAAAACTCAATCTTACAGAAAAAGTGCTGAACACTATTATTTACACCCAAGGAAGTAAGACGCCATGTAGCAATGGAAGCTGGAGTTATGGGAAGGGCACAGCCACATTAGCTTCTCAGAAGATTTAAGAAGCACAGTGAAAGCATGAAGTTCATGCAACTTTATCACCTCTAGTTATAGAGTTACCTCAGGAACCTAAACATGGTGCTGTACTGTGTAGCTATCCTGCATAAGTGTAGATGGGCCTATAATCCTTTTATCAGTTATGGAGGTTGAGCCAGGTATAGTTAGATATAGGTGCTATTTATAGAAACACTTTCAAAGAGGAGTAGAAAAATCAAAGAAGAGCTACTTGGTGCAAAAAAATTAAATCTTGAGATAACAAACTGCTGTTCTGTTCCTGCTCACGAGACTTGACTTTTCTTCCCCTCTCTGCTGAGCAATTAAATGCTAGCAACATAAAGCTAAAAATATAAAACTGATTAGTAACTAATTTACAAAAAAATTAAGTCAGCTTCACTGGGGAACTCTAATTCCCAGTATATGTAATACTATTTATAATACCAGGTAATGTAATATTATCTAGTATTTTATCCACAACTATATGACATATTTAAAACAATTCTTGTACTGTTACAACCAGTACAACTCCCTTTCTACTTCAGAACTGGCATTCACATTTCATAAGTATCTTTTAATCAAATTGTCCTACTGTCACTGCATTTGAGAAAGGCTTTTGGACATACAGACATTTAAGAGACTTTTAAGAAGAGTGCACTTTGACGTGGACATCAAGAAGAGAGCAACCTGGTGAATAATGTTTTTCAAATGTTTTAGAGCAGATATCACCTTTTGGAAGCAAGGACTCTTGCAGCCTTTCAGCACCACTTACACACCTCATCACATAGTCATGGAGGAAGAGGAGGAGRTGACAATTCTGCAGCGCCATAGAGCTAGTTTGTAGACTGATTTGCTATAGATGCTTAAGAGGAAGGATCACATGACACCTCCTTGTCCAAAGCCATTGGCAAGGAAGCCTTCCAAAGGACGTAGTGAAAACCTGGCTGTGTAGGGGTTGCTGGTTGGTGTCTTGCTAACTCTTGAAAACTAAAGAATGTCATTTACCATGGAGTAGTGTTTTTGGATTACTCCTTGCATCTAGTTACCCAGGAGTTAAAGTGAGCCTCCCTTGCTTACTTTTTAGAAGACTTAGGCAATAATGGAAAGTTAAATACTGTGATTTCATTCGCAAGCAAATTGGTAAGAGAGGACAAAGCAACACTTCAGCTTCCCTAACCAAGGTATCCATTTAGCCAGAGACACGCACAGCTGAATTTATAGTGCTAATGAATGCCTGCTTGGCATGAAAATGAAATGGTTCGGTTTGTGGCAGACAGGATTTTTATCCCATYAATTAGGATATCAATAGAGGTATCTCTTTAATTAAGACCACACAATTCAGAAATAGCTGCATTGCCTACTGCTGTGGCTGAACCTTTTCTCCTTGTAAAATACTGCAAATAAAATAATGAGGAACTCCTAAAATACTGAACATCACATCAAGATAGAATATCATTAGGCTGAGTGAACCACTCCAARGGAAGTAGCACTAGAATTGTATTAATCCTTAATGCAAATTAAATCAAAACGTTAACACTACTTGCACATAAGATCAARCAGAATATTAATACTGTATTTTCTATGAAAGTATGGCAAAACAAGCTACCTCTAACTAGGAAAAATGTAGAGAAAATTGGAAGAACGAAGTTAGAACTACAGATAAAATACTGTAAAATCATCCAGGAATGAAGTCGGTTGCAGTATCATTCGCCACATGTAAAAACTACTTAGCATCTTTTAAACAGCTGTGATTGAAACTCTATACAAACCATTATTTTCCAGGTTATACTTTAAGAATTAAAAATTTTGATACAGTATCCTAATCAAAGCTAGCATGTTATGTTGTTGTTGTGAGTGGTAACAATGACATGACTTAGCTGCCACAGCTAAGTACCCTGCCAGTACAGTACTACAGCCTGAACACATTAAATCATTTGCCTCTTTTCCCCACTGTTTTATAATGCTATAATCAAGCCAGGCATTATAATCAAAGATGAGGATGGATCCACGGTTGAAAGAGAAGCCTTAAAAGTTTGCAATATTAAATATTCCTTTCTCCAAATCACAGAACCATTCCAGAGGACATTTGCTAGAGTGATCATTGCTCATTTGGGATATAGAATAAGCTCCTGTCGCTCACCAATATTAAAAAGCACATGGGGGTCTGGAAGATGAGAGACAAGGACTTTAGGCTCATAACCAAATCCAAACAGGGTCTCATTCTTCCTGATCAGAAGTTTTGTTGCTTTCACTTCTTATCCTAAACTTTTTTACATTCAGATAGTCTAGCTCTCCATGCATCTTCSCATGTTTGGTTTAAGGAAAAGCTGTCAACCTGGAATACATGTACTTACACTACAAGTGTTTCCTGTAACGAATCAAAGAACAAAGACTTGTCCAACCAGATAGGTCCAAATCAGGATTTCAGCCCAGCTCTCCTGTAGCTTGGCCAAGAATCTACAACCACATGAAAGCTTATACTTTAATCTCAGTTCAATCAGGATTTTTGAAGATGAAGGAGAGTGTTACTTGGATRTAGAAGAAAAAACTTTCTTTTGTGCCAAGCATGCAGTGACTAGAAATGGACAAGTTTAAGCTGGCTAACGAAAAACTAAAGGAAACCCAAAATCTCTTCTCTCCATYCCAGCTTCTACCTTTTAAAAGTTGCCATTTAGGTCTAGATTATTTATTTTCAGTTGATCAAAACAGGGTTTTAATTAGAGCTGTAACATGCTAACAACTTCTAAATAGTTATACAAAGATTAGTTAAAATAAAGTGGTATTACTTACTGACAGATTAATCTCCCTGCATGAAAATCTGTATGAACRCTGCTTGAAAACAGAACATTTACTTTGCCAACTTTAATTCAAAGAGCTACAGGATACAACTTCTCAGTATTTTCAATGTACATAACTATTACACATGARAGAAAGCATGACCTAAAGGCTGAATGATGGGAGCAGGATGAAGAGATCCTGGCGTTATTGCCAGCATTGCCCCCGACAGAGCAGGAGAGTCTGAGCATGCCGGTSTTTTGGCCTTTGCCTCCATCTCTCCAGCTGCAAAAAAGAGAGGTGTGCTTTACCTACTGCTCTCCTAGCAGCACTAGTGAGATATTTTCACCTGGCTCAAGGGGCAAATTCACCCTACTAACCAAGCCAGCCTTCAGAATCACGGGAACTTTCAAAGCTACTGTG
>NW_028186978.1:4995168-5132248 GCF_003343005.1 Rhea americana
TACTATACATATACCGTACAAATATACTAAAGTATATATCCTTGAAAATATTCCTCTTTCCACCTATATCTCATTTCACAGTAAATTTAGGCAAGACATACATTTAGGCATACATTTCCAACGACTGCCAGTCATTACTTCGTTCATGTAGGTGGGCTTCTCCTCTGTTAGAAATACAACAGGCTCAGGTATTACCTGTACGTAACGATCCCCAGGCCTCCCCCAGCTCCCTACAAAACCTAAATCATCCTAGAGTTTTGAGTGGTGCGACTCGACTAAGCTGTTTTCCAAAATTCAGGCCAAAAGAGCTGTTGAAGTACAGCTGCACAGCATCTTCCCATATTGCAGACAACGCCTGAGGCCAGCCGGACAGATTTAGAGCAGCGCTACAGAGCTTCAAAGGGAAGCCTGCCAGGCAGAGAGAAGACAGGACTAGTCAAATTGACAACTGAATTGAAACAGTGGGGGAGCAGCCGCAAGAAAGGATGAAGAAGGAAGGGGCACGCAAAGAACAAGAAGAGAATTAGAACAGAGGGACAGGAGGGCCAAAGGTAACATATATGTATGTATGAGAGGAATATACACACWCACAACACAGAATCAGGACAGAAATTAAACAGATAAAATACAAAAACAAAACAAACGTCAGAGCCACTAGAGAAGAAAAAGAGCTACAAACAGCATCTCTTAACAGGCAGAGAACTAGTGCCTTTGAATCTCATTCAAAGCCTGGGAAGGATAAGGCTAACAAGTCTCTGAACTACTTCAGTGAAGGAAAGTGTACAAATAAAGGCAATAAAAGAAAGCTAAAAAAGGCTTTGAAAACATGCTCAACTGCATYTATTTGTAAAAGTTTTCTCAGGGGAAAAAAATGTATTCATTTCTTCCACTCCAGATAACTCTGTTTCTTCATCTTGGCTGCTTTTCTATCCTGTTTCTGTCACCTTCCCATGCTCTCTTAAAAATTCAGTAGGGTTTAAGCATCAGACAAAAATCTCTCTGAATGGGTCAAATTAGGCACATGCTTAAACAAGCCTCTATAAAACAAAACTCCTTTTCTTTTGCAAATTGCCACACAAGTTACTTTCTCACAAGGAGAAAGTGGCCAACTGAGCTGGGTTCTCATATCACAGCAGCAACATAGCAGTTAGSTACCGGAGAGCCTTCACTTCAGCCTTGTGCTGTAGTCCTGCTCCCTCCCTGCTGGAAGTGGTACAGCAGTGGCTTCAGAACTGCTTTCTTGCGTCCAGGAATGTGTAGCTTGGAAGTCCCATCCCAACAGGGTGAAAGGCAAACCCCCTCTTCTCTTGGGAGGGCTCAAAGAGACAGCGATGGAGCTATTTAGTGCCCGCCTAAACAGGTTGTGTTTTCCGAGAAGCAGGACAAACTCAGAAAGCTCTTCTTTCCATATTTGTATTTCCAGCCTTCCAAGGAGGCATTAGATGTTCAGAGATAAGTTTATTATTTCAGATTGTGGAGATGCAGGCTGRCATCATTCTGGCGGTTGTTCAGATACCAACAGAAAATAGACACAAGGAAAAGGTTGTGTGAAGAGCRTTCAGTGTAACTGCCTGATTTGATTTTGAAGGTAAGGCCCCAGATCTATCACATCTGTATTGACTTGTCTAGCAGTGCTGGCCTGTGGTCCAACAAGCAAGCCAAATCTCAGTGAAGAAGACAAGTGTCAGTACCACACTCCATCTCTGCAACCTGGCACCTAAGCCCTTACCATGCATGCACAAATGTACTCCTGCGATAAYTGTAACTGCCTATGCCCTAGACTAAGGCATAGAAACCTGGAAAATTAAAACTGAGAAGTAGCTGGGTAAACCAAAACAAACACCTGGAAGGAGCAGTATCTGTACATCTTATCTTAGGCTGGCAAGTTCCCTTCCAAYAACAGGCAGGTCTCCCTCTCTTTTCCCCACAATGCTCACTGTGTTCAACTTCTTTCCCCATATACAGTTCCCTCAAAGTAGCTTCCTCACCTTRCTCTGTCCTTGACATGCCAACACCTTTGTTTGAAGCTGAAGAACCAGGAACAATTATAATGATTTGCACTGGGCAGTCACGTTATTAATCAAATCATGAAACTAAAGATATAAAATCCTCAGAGCAAAGAGRCTCTGTCAATGGCGCTATTTGGGTGCACATTTATTGTTTCTAAAATAAAGTGCACTCAAGTTTACAAAACASAATAACCTTCTAGTTATTCTGCACACAGAAGAGTTGCAAGGCATCTGGAATTCAAACTGTTCAGCRTCCTCTGCCAATATCACCACTACGGCTAAGACACTGCAAGCAGAAACTGGACACAAACACTTGGGTTTGGGCAGCCACATCACCCTCAAAACTGCAAAAAGGATGAGAGGGCATCAAACAAGTTCAAACAGGCCCAAGCTGTAACAACGGCTGCTACCACTGGGCTTCCTCTCACCACTTCCACAGCTGCTCTTGTCTGGAAATCCTGAAACGGAGACAATAACACTTCTATTCAGCTGCTTTTCTGATTGCCGTTGTGCTTCTAACCTACGTCAAGCTGAGAYCCTTCTCTTTATCCTTCGAACATCTCCATTACCAATTCTCCCAGATGAGACGCAACCCTTACCCGACTCCCGCCTTGGAGCCAGGCTCTGCTCTGCCAGGTCTGCCTGCTTTGCTGCAAATCATTCACTCTACCCATTCCTCTCTGACAGCACCACGTCTGTGCTTGCGGCACAGCCCAGCTTCCCATGCTGGCTGCAGACTCTGTAATGTAGTAGTCTGTGGCCGAAGACTGGCATAAAGGGAAGTAAGATAAGGCACAAGCCCTTCAGCATGAATGAGCCATCACTCCCAGTGACAGAAAGCTGCCTGCTCCCTCTCTCATCCATCTGGCCAATGCTCAGAAGAAGTCTGAGATGAAAGCAAAAATTCTCATACTTCAGCTCTCACCACATCTCTGATTCTCTRTCTTTGTTGTTATAGAGTAAAAAATGTCTACAATTCCCCATCCTGCCGATTGTTTGCACTCCTTCCACATGCTTTATTTGCAGTTCAGTCCTTATTTCTTGTTTTATTTTTTACCATCTACTTTCTTTTATTACAGTTTTGTARCATCTAGATTCCTGCTGTGATATGCTCCAGTTTTTTTTCCTGCCTTTCTCTCTGGGGAAGAGTGGGAGAGAAAGATGAAAAGGTAAAATTAATTTGTTTCTTTGATAGGGCAGTTAAGAAGCACATTGACCCCAGAGTATTTCAATAACTTATCCCCTTTTCTAATATTTCTGAGAGAGGAATGAAAGCTGAATGCTCAAAAACTGCCAGCATATCAACATCCTCTTGCTGAAATTTGAAAACTGAGACTAATTATAATGGCTCACATAGTASAGTTATGTTGCCGATCTAATCAGCTGCCATCAGGAGAAGAGCTGAATAAATGCGSACAATAGCTGGGACAACGACTCAACTTCTCACTGGCCCACCACATTTAAAGCATGCTTATGAGCCGCATGACATCCACAAAACAGATGCTGGCTGCAAAAAGTTTTTGAACCTTCCCATTCCATTTCTCCAGCCACAGACCAAAGGCAGAAGATTTTAATTTGTAAAGGGCTTTTTTTTTTTCCTGCTCTGGGCACACCCTCTTGAAATAAAGCAAATGTAACCACTCGGGTTTCATTAGTTAGTGATTAAATATATTATGAGACAGGAAATTGGCAGCGAAAGTACGGCTGATTTGTTCACGTTGCTCTTACTGTTGGCTCTTTGTGCACACTCTGAATGGCAGGCCTCTGTGAGCTGAGCTCAGTACTTGTGGGGTCCTTCTTCAGCTCAGCCGGGGGCCTGTCCCCTCTGGCTACTCCATCAAATTTCAGAGATCTGCTTGGCGAAGGAGTAAATATTACTGTTGTGCACTCTTTATCCTTCTCTTCAACTCCATTGACACTCTCTCCATTCATGCTGACTTTTCCATCTACCTGCAGAACACAGTTAAATAAATATGCTGAAGAAACTAGCTTTCAATGGAATTTAGGAAATCAGGAACTCAACATGACATAATTATTATTATTACTATTACACATTATTATTATTACTACTACTACTATTATTTTTTGTTGTTCTTGTTAACACCATTTGCACTATCGGTGCAGGACAGAGCCAAGTACACATTTCAATAGGCTAAAACAAACAGATAAAATAGACACAGACTCCATTCGGTGAGGTTCATAAACAAAATACAGACAGAAGGCAGGAATTTTCCTGCACTGCCTGGTCTATCACTCTCTGTCTCTCTCTTTTTGTCTCTCAGTAACATACAAACACTCTTTGTGCAAATCACATAAACAAGGGATTTTAAAAAGAGAACAAAGCCAATTTAGACTTCAAACTTCTGGGTTTTGCGCTGCTTCATGCAAGAGGCAAGCAGATCTCTCCAGGACTAATTACACTGATGAACTGCTATGCAATCTCATAAACTCATCACAACATTAGTAGACAGTGCTTTCTAAARAGCTGTCATGCGAACTCTGAAGGATCTGGAGCAGCAGAGTTCATCCATTTGTTTTGCTGGTGCTTGTAGCAGAGAAACAAGGAACCAACAAATATAATAGGTCATTCTACCATCTCCATGAAGTGATAAAATAAACATMTGCTTTCTCAGAAAAGGATTTTATGGCCTCTCCATGAAAAGAAGAAAGTAGAAACAGGTCAACTATTCTGTCCTTGAAGTCAAGCTAGCTCGTAGGTGTGCATATACKCTCTGAGGAGCTCTTATACAAGAAAGAAAATACCAAATAAGCTCTAGACAACTAAGAAATCAAATACAACTTCTTCCTTTGCAGCATAACTGCATCACCAATACTTCCCCCCCTCCCAGGGCTTCAATACTTCAAAATTATGTTTTGAATGGAGGTGGCATGTAAAGAGTTCATTCGGTTTGGAGGCCTGTTTGTTGAAGTCATGGTATAMATAAAAAATGTCTTGTTCCAAAGAATTTACCAACCATTCACAACAAGAGGGATCAGTTCGAATAAACACAGAGACTGGGAGAGCTCAAGGTGTCTGTAATACCATATTGCACCTGCCTAGCTAGAATATARGGGGTTATAGGTTTGCTGGCAGAGGTGAATTTTAAAAAGAGTTGAAGGAGGGCTTTGTCATGCTGTGCAAAAATCCTTTGCCTCAGTAGGAACATCATGGGAGACAATGTGAAGGTGAGGGAGCAAATACCGACAGACCCTTCTCTGCTAGTAAGTGAACCTTGGGGCAGTAACAGCATAGATCAGTGATTTCTTTGAGAAGCTAACTGGGATGAACATGATGATTAGTCATTTTGGGTTACTCCACAGGTACTGCATAAACAAAAAAAMCACATGTAAAAACAAGCTCTGAGCTAAGCCATTCTGTGGGAAATTTTCACTTCAAAAAGTTACTAAAAACTGATGCAACAAATGTCAGAACTGCTCTATCAAACCGAAACACACTGTTTAATACAACAAAATTGCTTGCAGTCTTCGCTGCTCAACCTCCCTGCCCCATTCCTTATTTCTCCACTCACTTATCTTCAGCATGTTACTTCTTGAATAAACAGCTTGGATACGTTAAGAGCAGCACTTTAATTTAGCATATGCAATCAATGTTAAGCTACGAGCAAAYCCAGCTCCTGTAGATTTCTTGTATACATGCATCTAGAGATGTTCTCTGTATGAGGGTGATTGGCTAAGGGGTCATCTCTGAAGCACTGAGTACCCTCACCTCTGGCAGAAGTGCAAGGAGGTGAAGGCAGCTAGCACCTCCCACAGTCATCTCCCAAGCAAGGGAGGGGCAGCTGGAATGTGCAAGCATTTCAACAGTTCTGGCTACTTTTCATAAGAAAAGGTTCCTTGCCTTTTCCTACTGCCATCATCTACTCAATAAAAACTACTCATAAAGTTTATTTCTAAATGCAAGTGTGGGCAGATGTTGAACCCCAAGTCTTCTGGGACTGTGTGCTGGATTATCTACACAAGAGGCATGTCATGAAAGCTCTCAAAAATAAAAAAAGCCAGAAAAACACTGGCAGGCTAAGCCATCCATTTTCATGTCTCTGTTTAGACTAAGACATTTCTCTATTTACATTATGGAGGGAAACCAAATGTTTGAATGATCAGGACAGATGCCATGGCTGCAGAGTTAAACAAACACACTCCTCTCCTCCTGATCTGGAGCAAGTCAACACATTGTCATCAGAGCAGAGAATCACTGATAAACTGATGTTTCAGGTTAAAATAATTCTGTAGCTACACACTCTAGGGAATAATTCTTATTAAGGTAAATCACATTGTTCCACATCAAGCAAATAGGATATAGACAGAGTTTTAGTGGTGGCTAGGGGGAGAAGCATACGTATGTTTCTCCCCATATAGGTGAACTATGTATGCATTAATATGCATGAGTGTAATACAGGCATATCCTAGTCTTATAAGGAAAAATATGACAAAGATCAGAAAAGAAAAGAAAGAATCCATGACTAACTAAGCTGGTGACTAAAATGTAAACTCCAAGAAAAGAGTAGCTCAGGTATAGGAAAACAGGAGTTACCAGTTTTGTACTCCAGYCAGTGAACACTGTGAACTGGAGGCAGGGGAAGCTTTCCACAACGACTGGGGCAGATTTCAAGAAGTAACAGACATCAAACATCCTTTTTCACTATCCATACAAAGCTGAGTAGTATTTTAAAGAGCCAAACCACCTGAATATACATGGTAGCAATGTTGTCCATAGCCAGGACATCAGCAGGGCTCCTGGGGCCCTCCTGTGCTGCTAGCAAAGTAACAGATAGTGACGGCAGACACAAGGAGACCAGAACTATATAGGCCTGGGAGACAATTGCCAGGAACCTTCATAATGCCAAGAGCAGAGGCTACTCAAAGCTTAGGAAAGCTCAAGTTTCACCACAGGCATTATTAGAAGCAGGTTTCTTCAAACTTGACCTATTCTGATCTGTTCCCTCTAACACCTGCCAGTTCTTTGCTCAGTTCTTGCAGCCTGCTGCAGCCACACCTCCACTCTTACCAGCAATCCCCAATCACACTGCTGTGCTGGGACCAATCTGTTCTCCCTAAACCTGCATGAGTAGCTTATATTCTCTCTTTTCTTCAGTGAAGCATCTTTTTCCATTCATTCCTGCTGAGAAGCACGACAGGGAGTATCTATGGGCCAACTGCTCCTTGAAGCTGGAGGAGTAGGGAGTGAATACAGGCACACTGTAATGTTTCAAAGGCTTATGATTTGGCTGAATTGGACAGACTTATTTGGGCATGGCAAAAATCAAATCCCTGATGCAAAAACCAGTTCAGGCCTTGTTCCAAATTTTAGGGCCTCCAAATTCCCCACTCCTCCCCTTTTGTTTAAAGAGAAAAAAAACAAAAAACCCACAACATTTTTCCTAACCTCTTTCTCACAAAGTGACTTGCTTTTTTCTTAAGATCCCTCTCCCCTTGCCCCTACCCAAAAAAATTTAGCCCGAGGAAAAATTTCCTGCAGAAATACTCCATTCAGAACAGGTCAAGTTTCAGATGTTAACCAAGAAGTGACCATTAGACCGAGAAGCACAGAGCACAAAACTGATATACAATACATCAGAATGCTACTACCATTTTCTACTTAAATTGCATTAAACATTTATACATTCAGATGATTTGGTCAGGATCTCTTTGTCTCCTAACCGATTTTCAGCAGCATAACACATCCTACCTTAAAATTCTTTAAAACTTGCTGTGTATTTTTGGGTTGTGAGTAAGGCTTGGGTGTCAGCATAGGCACAGCCTTGGAGACRACAGTTTTGCTCGGGGATGTGCGGCCCGTGGAACCACTGGGCTCTAATTCCGTGGTTGGAACAATGGTTGCTTCAATGGTGGCAGTGAATTTTGGAGCAGGCAGTGACTGTTGCCTTAAGTATCTTAGAGGATTTGGGTCTGTCAGTGGGGAATCTGGATCCACTGAATGGCTTCTTTCCAGAATTTTTGGCATCTGCAGACGCTCAAGGACAGCTTCACTAATGGTGAATCTTTCAATATACTGCTGGAGGATGCTCTCGGCTTCCTCCTGAGACTTTGCGTTCTTGTATGCCTCATGAAGCTCCCGCTCTCTTCTCTCTCTGCATGGGAGATAGCACAAGAAATACCACCACATGAAAACGCTGGCAAGCAGTCCTATTTCCTCAGCTCCATCCCCATCCTTCCCCCTCTCTTAATTCAAGCCCTACAAGCACAGCTGCCCACAGTTATTTATTGCCTACAGCATTTTTAGCCCCGCATGCTGCACTGCAGTAAAACAACATACTTCTCTTCCACAATTTCTCGGTAGGTTTTGATGCTTTTTCTTCGCTCATTTGTTCCCTCTCCAGACAATAATCTTTCCATTTTCTTTCTCTCAGCTTCTTTTTTTATTAAATCCTGTGAAGCACTCCTTCGGCGACTCTTCCACCGAGCTAGGTCCTACAAGAGAAGGAAGGCATCTGAATGCAGGGTTGCAAATAGCTGAAAACTGGCTACAGGAATCAACTAATCCAGCTGGCTGCTTTGTTATGCTCACTCCTGGCTGAACCAGGCAAACATTTCCTGCATGGACACTTGATGCAGTAACTTTTATTTTAAAGGGAAAAAGGAGATTACACGATAAAATTAAGACATTGCTCAACTATTTTTTTCCTTATAATAGGATACTGTGAGAATTTCCTATTTCTGTTGGTGTCAGCCAACTACATGGAAGGACTGTTGACCAAGGGGCTGTTCAGTCAGAAAAATGTGTGGCACATCCGGGCTTAAATTCTTCCTCATAAGAACCCTACAATATTTTGGCCCCAGCTCCAAGCAACACGGGTTATAGACTAAAGTGGCTCAAACCTGGTTGATCTGAGACACAACAGAGCAAAAGGACTGTAAAAGGATTGTTTGCACCAATCTGTATAGCCATGCCCTTGGTGGGGCAATGATCCTATTCTTTTCAGAAGTTCCCCATCCAAAATTGTCCAGAACCAACAATTCTGGTTCTTCACCTTTCCTGTAAAACCAGCCTTACACCAACATAGACAGCCACAGAAGATACCTGATATGGTATCTATTTCTTGCATCCTGCCTAGGTTATGAATTTGCAAGTCATAGAGAATACAGAGAGAAGATTCATTTCACTGTCAAAATATTACACTAGAGTTTCTAAACTGTAATATTTCTCTGCAAGCAACCAATAAAAAAACAAAATTCTGCATGTAAAAAATAATCTCTGAAGTACTTTTGCAAAGAAAATAACTTTACAGGAAACTGAAAGGGAACATTTGTCATTAACTTTACAACATAGGGAAAATAGTGTATAGATTATGTTCCATGTACTTTAATAAATTCTGTTTTTAATAAAAACAGGGATTCTGTATACGTATTCAATTTAAAGACTATTTCATTAATCACATGTTTTTCCAAATATTTTAATTGCATTTTTATTGGTAAACAGCAGAAGGTACTGTAAGCATAACTTATTTTATTAAAATCAGGAACAAATCTTGTCATTTTTAATTTAGCTTTAAACCAAAAATTATTGATGTTACACTCAAGGGAATGCTCATCAAAGTATTTCTTCACATGACCTACATATATCAGTCTAAATCCCCTCTCTGAAATGTGGTCTTTCATTTTCCTCCGTTACTAATTATTCTCATTGAACTACAAAAGCATTTTCTTTATTTCTTTATTCAGCTACTCCCACTACTGGCAATTGTTTGGAAATTAGTTTTTTATTAGTGAATTCCATAACATAAGCCTTCCTCCTCTTTTTGTAATTAAAAACCAGATACGTTTATCTTTTCCAGCTCTGATGCTTTAGAATAACAATAATAATAAAAAGCTATGAAACTGCTCATTGTTGGCAAATTTACAGCATGGGCATATAAAGAATATCAGGCCATGAAAGCAGTGTCATCTCTACAAAGTCCACTGAATGCCACGGATGTTCCAGTAAGGCAATTTTTAGTAGCTCTTCAGAACTTTTAGTTCAGCGTATAAGGTGCTAAGGGCCTGGAAAAACTATGCACATTAGCTAAGCGTATTTTCCTTTCAACAGGAAAGAGTTCTCAAACCTCTTGAATTCCTTTGGACTCATTCTTATCTCTGCTGGGAAATTAYGGCTTCTCATACACAAATCACTCAGTTGAAACCTTTCATTGTTCCACTACTGACAGTTATTCCTTAGTTGTATATACTAGTTTTTTTTTTTTTGGACTTCTCCTTGAATTTTCTATCATAAGTTTTACAGTAGCTGTTCTTATAATGGGAATTGCCACACCAACTACCTGAAGTCAATGGATTTTTTAAAAAAATATATCCAAAATTCCTCATTTAAAATTAGTCTTTCAGGAATTAACATGATTGATACTGAAAATCCTGATGCTAACTTAACTGCAAACCATTCACAATGCTTTTCTGACCCTAAGTAAGTATTTATTAATTTCCTGGATATAATGCAAAATGCCAGGACAGCTTAGAAAATATTATAAGCAAGAAACAGTGTTTTACTTACTCCTTTACCTAACGTGTGACACATTAAGTAATGTTTTGAAAGGGCTTGTAATATAAGCAGGGTGTATCTAACGCAAAGAGGAATGTGTTTGCTTGGATAAGATGGAAGGCATTAGCATTTTGTGTATCTATCCAAATTTATTAAAACCAAGTCCAACCTAGGCATTTTTCTCCCTGTTTAGACTTGTGTTCTGTCATTTTTGACATTCACATACTATAAAAATTAAAGAATTCAGCAGACAGCCATTCTGCTTCCACTTTTACCAGACACAGTTCGACTACATTTTCTTAAAAAGCAAAATACTAGGTACATATGCAGAAGGACTTGAAGACTTCACATTCTGTAATTTACATCAAATTATGAGCTGTTATGCTTTTAGCAACAACCCATTAAAAAGCAAAAAAAAGGGAAAAGAGCCTGATTATTTTTAGTAGAGAGTTAGAAAGCAACTGTAGGTTTAGCAGTTTTCCCTTTTGCCGAGGTCAGCCTCAACGCTGCGTTTGCAGATAATGTTGTATACTCACATCTTGCCATCTAGTCTCATCCTCTTTCAGTTGGTTGTGTATATTCTGCAGTTTTTCATGGCGAGCTTTGCTATGAGGCTGCGTCACAGCTTCATCTTCACACCTCATGTCAAACATGCTCATGCTCCTGAACAAAGGGGGAATAATAAGAAGTGCAGTGTTATTTACAGCGTATATTCCTTCAGCATGTTGGAGTTACGGCCACATGAGGGTGCTACAGCAGAATCAGACACCTGCACGGTTTAGAAGCTCCCAAAAGCAGCAGTYCATCAGAAGGGCTAATTAGCATCCCTGTGACTTCCACATAGTACTTCAGGCACTATACTCCTCAGTCTTCTCTTGTTATGGTTAGCTGACAGCAACTCTGTCTCTCACTAAATAGCACCACTAACATTAAAACTCCAATAACAGCTCT
Organism: Rhea americana; assembly: GCF_003343005.1. Classification (NCBI taxonomy): domain Eukaryota; kingdom Metazoa; phylum Chordata; class Aves; order Rheiformes; family Rheidae; genus Rhea; species Rhea americana. The sequence continues at coordinate 5,006,638 of NW_028186978.1, forward strand.
TATCAAAAACATTCTATTTAGAGCTGATTTCAGAACATTTAACTCTCTGAAGATCAATTTCCCAATCACTTTCAAAACACAGTAATTATTCTCATATTGCAGAAATAAGTTTTCACTTTATTGTGAAACAAGAGAGGCTTGAGAAGTACATTACGGGCAGCACGACGGGCTAAACACTATTGTTACAGGAGCTGGGAGAGCCTGCCCAGAGAAGTACATGCAGCGCAAACAACATGCTACTTCCTCCTCTGCCCTTTCCCTCCCTGCTTTGAAGAAACTCAGCGCTATCAACACCAACTTATTAATTCTTCTAATCTAACAAAGGAAAACTAAYTGCACAGCAAGCATTCATGTCCAGGCCCCAACAATTTCTTTATACACATTCTATTTCTGTCCTTGACCTTTCAAAAATTAAAAGAAAAAAAGGTCATCGTTTGGTGTCATACATCCATTTGTGTTACCTAAAAATGTTCACATGAAGATAATGTACTTCACTTTCCCCCTCCCTAGTACCTATTATTAGTAAAACATGACCTCAGTTGTGCCATTAAAAGCAAAAAGAAAAGAAAAAAAAAGCCATGCAGTTCCATATGAGGCRATTTCACAGCCATCTTCAAAAGATCATCTGTAGCTTAAGTGAGCCAATTAGCAAGATTGCTAATATAGCAAACAAAGATAAAATGGTAGGCAACTGTGTACATAGTAATCRAAGTCAATACGCACGGGAGGTTGAGCATATACAAATTTAGCCCACATTTGTATTTAGACAAGCGAAGACATGAATGAACCYCACATTTATTTTCAAGCAAGCAAAGACGTGAATGAACCTCTCTCAAGAATGAAAGGTCTGGACAGTGCACAGGTCCCACCCTAGTTAGTAGGCATTTGGTCAGAAATGAAGGACAGAATACACACTCAATTGCTTTTTAGTAYGAGCAATGAGGTCAGCATTATCACCCAGCTTCAGCTCTTAAGCAGAGTGTGGAGGAGGGGGCATGCTAGTTCGGGTTTCTCTGTGGGTAATTTAAGGATTATATTGCTCAGGACTGGATTGGAAGACTTAAAAAACAGACTAAAGAGATGGGTAAGTTTTGCAGCTGTTTTTCAAACTAAAGGCATATCACCTATTACACGATATTTAAATATCGCCCATATTTTGCAGAGTGGGAGGGATGGGAGATGCATAAATTTATTAAACAAAGTCACTCTCAGTGGGTTTGTTCCAGTTTAAGAGTTTTTGAAATTCTTTAAGAAAAAGCCTTCGGTAGGAAGCATTTGCCACTTTGTGGCTACTGAGTCAAACCTGTTGTGTAGCTCTCTTCTTGCACCCTTCATTCAAAGAATTTTTCATTCACACACAGTAAAGAAAAGCAGAAGACACCAATTGCTGGTAACTGGTTCTAGCAGAGTTCATGAGTACTAGCCATCTGTCATTTGCAATGGGAGAATAAAAACATTTTTATACCAATAGTCTTCTGATGTCCTAATGAGAGGCTACTATTTCTTCCCTGCATCACTCAGGTCTCTCAGGGTGCATAAAGACAGTGAAACAAAGGTTTTATGTCTGTTATCAATGCAGTAAAAAAGTACTCTGGGAAAGACTTCAACCTAGGCCAGGAATCAAATTATACACTAGGACTCCATATGTAACTTGTATACTAAYTGTTCTGCTGCTGGGCCTTCACTGCCATGGACAAGCAACCAGATAGGGTCACACTAATGTCAGCTCTGCATGATGGATGTCCTTTTGCAAACATATCCTCCCAAGAGAGCAAACTGGAGGGAGCTACATCTCAAAGTACAATGCTCTGCTCCGACCAACATGTAATAGCCACTACAAAAGCCAACTAGTGTCCTGAACACACTGGAAAAGGACAAATTAAAGGTCTACATTGACTTCTGCCTGACAAATGTATCCTTAGAAAACAATCGAAGAAACTAAAACTCTGGTCTTCTGCCAAAAGATAGTTTCACTATGAACCCCACATTATTTCTTCCCATTTCTCTTTCTCATACAAGCTACAGATGACTCCAATCTACCACTAATATGTGCATGAATAGAGCTAAATTTATTCCTTCTTCCAACCACGTGCTGGATCAGCAAGCACAGAGCATGCAAGTAGATGGGGAAGATGTAAAACTCACGTTCATGAATTTTCTGCCATGAACAGAGCTCTGAGGTTTGCATCCAAATTCTGTCTGTAAGCAATAGGCCCTTCTGCTGACCAGTCTATTAAATCTGCTGCTCTGACAAAGATATGGGACAAATCATTGTGCAGATCACCAGTTTATTTTGGTAGGCTAGGTCTCTGGGGTAATTTGATTTTTAATTTGCACTACTTTATTATCACACTTTAGGGTTGTTTTTGTCAGAGATATCATATGGTGCAGCACTTTTTTTTTTTTTTTAAGAAGTCTGAACAAGTATTGGATAAAAAAAATGTATTCAAGATCTGTAAAATGGTCSTCAAGGACTTGAGTATTCAGACTATATAATTAAAAAAATGAGAAATATGGTGGATAGGTTTTTTATGAGAGTACATTAAAAATCCTTATGCAAGGCAGTTATGTGGCTGCATTACTATTTTATAGATGTACTAAGACTTAACAAACCCCAACAAAACATTAAAAAGTGAGAGTCTGGCTAAAGAATCAGACTCTAGTAAACAAATATATCTCAGTTCCCTATAATTTGCTTGTCAGGTTTCAAGTAGAAAGCTTAAGTCTAAATTAACCCTAGGCTGTCAGAGTACCACCAAATTTCARCCCCGTATCTTAAGGAGATGGGAATGGGGCTGATAAGCAACAACAAGCTAGGTATAGGAAAGGCAGCTCCAAGGAAAAGAGACATCCACCACATCACAGTTGTATGAAAATTAAGTTGACCTTCTTGCACCACTCCCCCTGCAGAAGAGCTTATGTTACTAGCACTTTACCACTTAACAGTATGCCCAAACACACTATTCTTTGGGTTTCTTATCTCCATTCTGCTAAGTCTATCTGGAGGGAAACGAAGAAGCCTAAATATAGCCCAAATACACATTTCATTTCCCATCTCTAGAATGGATCCCACTTCTACACTGACCAGTATGGAAGGTTACAGGCATCCAAAACCTGAGAGAGGGTTACAAGAAAGAGTCTGGGCAGCGGAGAAAGGTAAGAGGAAACCACTAGCAACCTCTTGCCCCCACAAGAGAAAATTTATATCTCATGCAGTGTTTACATGGTTGAACTATCTTTAATTAAGTCTATGGAGTCTCCAGAGCAATCACAATGACTAGCCATGGTTGTCTCCTTTACACCAAATTAGGCCAAGTATTGCCTTCATTGGACCTTGAGACAGTCCTGGGCTGACGACACAGTCTGAAGTCCACTGACCATTACTGCCTGCATTACCATCACTGCCAGCCTACAARGGAGTTTCTAGTTTTGCCACTGGGACACAGAGCACCTATTCTAAGATTGAACTTAAGCTACAGAATTCTTAAAGAAGACCTGACAAACATTTTGGAAGCATTTTAAATGTCAGTTCAATTTACTTTTCCCACTTGCAAGTTTTATATAATTAGATTCTTCATAAGTACTTGGTCTTCAGAAGGAAAAATATCAACTTACATTTGTAAGAACTCTTAAGACAGGTTAAGCAAGCAGTTGCTCTGTAAAATGTGACACATCTGGAAAGAGTGAACCTCAAGAGTGAGGCTTGAAGAATTGTTGTTTTGCCTTTTTAAACAAAATCATCATCAATGTGGAAGAAACATGACTTATTGCATTCTTAGTACTGTCACATTATACAGTCAAGCACATTCTAATGCCTCTTTGAAGTACATCTCCATGTACTTTTTCTCATACTTGCATTTAATACAAGTATGCAGAAATGTGGGCAAACAAACGAACAAATCAATCAGATAGGTATACTTTATGAAATGGTAGAAAGGCCTCCACTGTTAAGCATAACACTTCTGCACTGGTAAGCGGCTTCTATCTCCTCTCTTAATTTGCTTGAAAAGATTTGTCCTGCTTGGAAATGATCACATTTACTCTGAGGTCAAAGGATACTGGCTTAATCTAAAGCACGAAGTAAATTCACTTGTGTATTACAGATCTTGCAGAGAATATCCAGTACATGAATCTACCATTTATTATTAGAGAAAAGGGTGAAAAATTACACATGACTCTCTGGATATATTTGTTTTAAAGAAACTCTATGCCATTTATATTTTGTCATTCAATCTGGGAGGCAGTGAAGGTCATGTGAATCTCTGTGGACACAAGAAGGATGTTACAGACACTATTATGTGGATAGTTCTCAATATTTTTTTTGCCTTTAAATGCCTGCAGTTTGTAAGTAAAAATAGTTAATATTTTCACAGAACTTACAAAATGGCATTGCATGTTATTTGGAACTACACTTTACATGCATCCACACACAAATAAAATATGTTCGAGTGCAATAAATGTCACTTTCCCACTTCTTATGTGAGAAGTAAAGTATCAAGGTGAAGAGCTTAAAAAATGAAGATCAGTACATTATTAAATTAGACTTAACCTAGAAAGGATTCAAGAGAGAGTTTTAGAAAGACAATTAATGAGCAACTGAAGACTTATCTTCCTGAWAATTATCTTTATAGTCACAATTAACTTTATTTTGAGTTTTGTTTTTCTCCCTATTAAACAACTCTGTTTTTTTCCAACACCCAGCTCAGATTCAGCCCAACTCCCTTTAGCAGTAATTGACTGGAGGTAATGGAAATTCAGAAGAGAAACAAAAGAAAAGAAGAAAAAAAAAGAACAAGGAAACAATACTTTAAGCAATAGCTGCATATTAGCATTAGGCTCAGTTTTTAGGTGCTTTTACATATAAAATATTTTTAGCTGCAATGTAAGCCATATTGCATTCCATTTTTCAGTGATTTTCTGAAAAATTTATTTGCTGGAACACTGCAAAATAACAATGAGGCATCAACTGCATTTTAAATTAGTAGAAAGACTGGAAAGCATGCAGTGTAAGCTGTTTAAAATAGAACCTCGTGAGCACAAGACAACTTACTCTGCGTCATCAGACACAGCAGTTCTGGGGCCGAATCTACAAGACCAAATATAAAATTAGAGTGCGATAAACACATCAAATATCCATTGCAATTAGAACCATAAAATTGGGGTAATTTTCATTTGAACATCCAACCTCTGTTAGTAAAGTAGACCAAAAGAGAACCATATTTTTCAGATATTATATACTCAGCAAACAGACTTACCTAAAAAGCTGAATGCTAGCCATTGAAACTATGCATGTACACCACCTTTCCCTCACTGACCCTATACCAGTGCCCTCATTATAAAAATCTGGTGACATATACCTAAATGGGGTGTAAAAATTAGTTATTGAAAATAGACAATAYGTTATATATTAAGTGACGTACATGCAATGAATGGAGAAAAAGAACTTCACACATTATTACATTCAACAACAGTGTTCACAACCGTTACTGAAGCACAGAAGAGAGACAAGGATTGCAGCTAGAAAGTGAGCCACACGATTCCATGTTTTTTGTGCAGCTGAAATAGGTTACTTGTAGTACACAAATCAGTGTCATTCAGTAAGGYGACCAACTTGCTTAGTCATGCAAACAGCATGTTTGTATCTGGGATTTATCATAAAATAACATCAAGTAYAGAAGTTCACACTTCTAACAGCAACACTTTCTAATCACAGAAAAGCAAGGCACATATCTCTAAAGATGCTCAGCAGTCCAACTGAACCTCTGAGACCCATAAGCCTTTTTGCATTTACGTATGTTCTATAATCAAGTATTTCCTTTCATTAGCTGTAGAGAAGAAAACAATGCACTACTCAACTATTTTTTTTTGAAAACTATATTTGTTTCTAAAAAACATATTGCTGACATACAGTATTTTAGTCCGGACTGAAAACAAACCAGGCAGTGCAAAACCTGAATCCCAAAGTGTGCACACAACAGAAGAGCAAGGAGTGTACAAGCTGTGTGATTCACACCATACAGAGCTCACGTTTGCAGATGTTCATCCTTGGATGACAATGTTTCTTTTTTATTTTCCTCAGGAACTTCCTGAAGGTTTGATGCTTTATCCAGGTGGTCTTTGTTAAGACTATGATCACCCATTTGGGCAGTAGAAATAATACCATCTTGTCCTGCAGGAGGAACATCGCATCTTTCCTGCCCTTGATGATGTTCTTGCTGAGGTTGCATTGCAAGTTTTCCAGCGCTATTAATGCAGACTTGTGGACATTTTTCAGGCCTGAGTGAGCCAAAGGCAGCAGTGCAAAGAAGTATATTAAGGAACATTTGAAAAATCACATACGCATAATGAAACGCATAACTGTATGTTAAAAAAAACAAACACAAGCAGCTGATATTTGACAAGCTGAACAAGATAGGGGCATAAAATRTAATTTTAATAGAGAATCAAATGCTTGCACTTCTGTTCCTCTATCCCGCGAAGATAAACTGTCCTAGATATCCCCAGAAGTTAAACTTTTAGTTATATGTTTTAAAGAAGTTATTTAATTTACTGCCTTCTCAACACCAAACCACTGTTCAGCTCTACATTAGTTGACAAAGGTTTTCTTCTCCTGGCTAAGCTGTTACAAACGTACACAAGTCTTTCATCTGTATATGCACAGGCATATTTATCTTCTTCCCTTTAGAAGAGCTTGACAAATGAGATCCCTTCCAGTATGGCTTGTACGAGGCTCAACCAGCCAATGCATCGCACTGTGCAAATCAGCTTCCCCACTTCTCACTACTCACCTCAACACAGGTGCTCAAAAAGATACCATGCTTTATCAGAAAGGATCTAGTTCTAGAGTCCAGACTTCCTGTTTGGAAGTCATTGGCACTAGCTAAACCCTAAAGAGACATCAAATTTACCACATCCAGCAACTGTTTCTGGCTCAAAATGTTTTTTTTTTCTTCTCTCTTTTTTCAATAACTAGCTCATACTGAACCAGAGACCTCTATAAATGTAATACAATCTCCTCACATACATCCATTTCTACACCCTCTTAGATTTTTGCACATGCTAGAGCTCTGGTTTGATTCTTTACAGTGCCCTCCCAAAAGGGCCAGAAAACCTGCACTGCTTATTAGAGCCTTTTGACCAGAAAGGATAAGCACAGAGTCAAAGATAAGTAGAGAAGAAACTTCTGCTGGGCCAACTGCTACTGCTCCAGACAAAGAGATCTTCACAAACAGCCCAAGGGCCAGTTACAAGGGAAGGAAAGAAACTAAAAAGAGCAGAGTAACTTTCTTACCTCTTAGTTTTCTTGTCAAGTTCTCTAGATGTGCCCTGCTTATTCTGCTGCTTTGAAAATGGCATGGGAAGGAACTGTTTAACACTGGGCCCAGTCTGCTTTAGAAAAGCTCCAGTTCTCCTGGCCAACATGTCATCTCTTTGTGGGTCTGGAAATTTCACTTTGTTTTCCGTTCCACCACTCTGCTGATGAGGGGTTTCAAGCTGTTCTTGGCTCTCTTCTCTGGTTACAGTACTGCTCAGAGAGACAAGTGAAACTTTCCATGATAATGTTCACTTGTGCAGCTCGAAGGCAAGCTGCTTCTGAGGCAATGTGGGGATACTATTACTCAAAAGACAGTTGCAGAGTGATGGACAACTAGACATGTTTAGCTATAGCACAGAAAGTGAGAACAAGAGGGAACTATGTTGAACACCRCACTATGTAGGTGACACGTTAGAAGTGGGGGGTTCCATAAAAACGTATGCAAGCAATTATTTAATTAGAAGCTGACATAAAAGTCTGGATAAAGAACCATGGACTGCAAAAGAAATCCTCTCAAAAGAAAAAAGACTATTTTCATGCTGAACAACAATTAACTACTGAAGTACTTAAATATTATGAAAGAAAATAGGCTGTTTTATGTTTATAGGATACATTCTTGTAAGTAATTTCATAAAACAGAACACATGCCATGATGAACGAGTAAAACATGTCTTTAAAGGATGTGTGAAGAATGTAATAACACTGCAGACTGATCTAAACTAACACCACACACAAACCAGGCATGAAGCTCAGAGGGATCAGCTTCTGTTCTCTGACCTTTCTGCTTCCTGTGGAGTCTTCAAATCCTTCTCACGAGCTATTGCCTCCCCTTGCTGCTGCTCTAGCAGATGAGGAGCTACTGACAGGGAAGGACAAGGTACATGAACGGGGCTAGTGGTACGTCTTTGAAAAATTCCCAGTCTTCTAACCAACATATCATCTCTCTCAATGTCAGGTAATTGCCCAATGGTCTCTTCCTCAGTGCGTTCTTGCCGTTTGTTCAAACTATGTTGGGTTTGCTTCTCAGAGGCAACACAAATAGCTGGGACAGGCGATAGTGTTCTCCCGCAATGTTCATCTGTACCTGACCTTGCTACTTCACTAGCAATAATGAGATTGAGAAAAGGGGTGAGATAGACAACAACATTCTCAGGTCAAACAAAACATAAGAAGAGGAGTCCTTCAATGCAGTTTACAAATGTTTTATGAATAYRCAAACTTAGCTGAAAGAATTGCTTGCTAAAGGCATTCATTAAAAATTCTTGCTGCAGCCACCTACTAAGCGATCAGATAAACAAAAGCCAAGTAAATGTAAGCTCTGGTCAATAYGTTAAGTTCTCAGAGCTGTAACTCTCTTCTAGATAAATGTCAGAAACACAGTGCACCTTGTTTTAGTATTAGATCTTCAAAAAGAAAGCAAATCCAACCGGTTTGAAGAAAATATTTTTTTGAAAGTCAGCAGAACTAGAAAGCTAAACTTCTGAAGTACTGAAAGCAGGCAAAGCAAAGCAGCTGGAATTCAAGAAGCAAAAAGCTTTAGCAGTAGCTCAGATTCCGAGATACCAGTGAGTTGATCATGAATCAGAAATTTTGAGGTGAGCTCTCAGAAGACATCTGCACAATATCTAAACACATTAAAATAGTGTGACGGSATCAGATGAATTCTGACCAAGGACGTGCACATAAACAGCTCCTAAGTATATGCTGTAGTCCATCCCCATGCAAATCAGCATCTTGCAAGAACAGGGCTCTTTCCAACTCAGCAGCATTTCCTAAGTCACACTGAATACCTGGAATCATTCTGTGGSCTAGAGACTTCATTACTGTGTCCAGCAGACTGGAAAACGCCACTAGTGGTTGAAGAAGAACTCTCAGTACCAGTGTGAATCTCCACATCATCTTTGTTTTTCTCTTTTATTTCACTCCTGGATGAAGCTCTGCCAATACTGAGCTTGTCCCACTTCTGTTGATCAATCTCGGTTACGGGCCCGAAATGCACAAACTTCTGCTTGGGGMTACCAGACTTTTTGTTTGCTCTTGCTTTGCAGAAAGCAAAATCATCACGGACTGCTGCTTTCACTGAGATTTCAGTTGATGCCAGAGTGTCACAGGGACATTTGAAATCTTCTTCACTAGTCAGAGTGAGGAATAAAAGAATCCCCCCAAAATGAGACCCCAGAATAAAGCAAAGGAAATGTTCCTACCATTTTTAGATTTTTTTTTTATTTTAAAATTCAAGTACACAAGTACAAATGTCAGAGACACACTGAGGCCCAAATGACAGTGGAAATCCAAAGATACCATGGACTTGCTGAGGMAACTCTTGCACACATCCACGGAAGCCCTTCCTTAGGAAAGGAATGTAGTATACGGCACATCCAGACTCAGCTCCTCACCCCTAACAAGGCCAGAGCTCCAAGTCCTGCCCCCTTAGATCTGGGCCATACTATGTGGGACTGCACAGCACCAGTACACCCATCTTGTCACCGGGGGGAACACCAGTGGCATGAAAGCAACAGCAAGYGCAGTCAATGCACTCGATGAATCTTGATTTGAAGAACACCTTTAATAATTCACCTCAAAAGTAATGTAGAGACTACTAAAATCTCTGAGATGAGAGAACTATTGATTTTTATGTAGTTTGTATTAAAATTACACACACAGTAACACACTGTCAGAAGAATGCCTGAACAGATGGCTGACTGTAATTGGAAAATGGCATGCACCTACATGGGAAGGCAAGGAATTGTTATCCTTTCCTAGAGGAGTCACAAATCACCTGCATATAYTATAGTACAACTCCACAGGGAAATACCTTAGAGTAACTGCTTTGTACTATCTGCATCTGTGGAAGTTCAGTCTACATTAAGAGTATGTCTACACCATACAATGGGACTCCTGAAACTTCTGCTSTAGTGACAAACAGAGCTCCTGTATCTACTCAGCACAGCACCATGCCATGCAGATGTATTAGCTCAGGTCTCAAAAGCAGTACAGACACACTAATGCAAAGAGATGCTGATTCAAGTTAGCACCCCCAAGGTCTAACGTCCCAGGTGCTGAAGATAGCTTAGTTAGCAGCAGCCTACTGAGGCAGTGGCTCCATGTTAAAACAAACAAACAAACAAACAAACAAAAACAAAATAAAACCAGAAAACGTTGTGCAGTTCAATCTAGAGCTCCTTGAAAGCAGACTGATCCACAATACAAGAGGGAACCTTCCCATACAGCATTCAGATCATCTACCTGGGGAGCCCATGTGAAACTACTATACTATTCCCAACTATATACCAACTTGTAGTGCATGACTGCATCCCTATATGGATTTTGAACTCCTCCTGGAAATTTAAATAGCTAAAGAATGGTTGTCATCAAGGCATTCTTCAAGTTCAAAAACACAAGCACACATAAAGGGTTATGCCAAAACAAACATGCTTCCTAGGGTGCCAACCCTGTCCACAGAAAAAAACCCATACCTGGAGTCCCCTGACAGTTTCAATCTTTTCCAGGTTTCCAGATCTGCTTGTGTTATAGAGGCATTCACAAATATATCTTCTCGTATCCGAGGAAGGGTACTGTGAGATTTCCGTTTAGCCAGATCATCTCGCTCAATGTCAGGCACTTTCACCTGCTCTTCCTCCTCTGACTCATTCTTCTTAGTCTGCAGAAATGGGTTCTCTGTGTGTGTCACTATTTGCCTTGCTGATTCCATGTGCACCTGGCTTCCTCTAAATTAATGTACATTCCAATTCATCAAGAAAAGATATTTTGAAGGAGCAATGATAAATCAGTGTCAATAAAAGAGTTTCAGAGCACAAGAAGATAGACTGAATTGATAAGCAGACTTTTAAAAAGACTTATTTTAGGAAGTCAGCACGGAATCATTTGAACTTGGAACTTCTCATCTAAACTACCCTACTCATGCACTAATGAGACCACTTCATTGCATGTGCATTCTGTTCCTAGCTCAAGCTAGAAAAATCTTATTGTTCTCAAAACATTTCTGCAACAAGCTTTTGCTTAAATAGTTGCAAATATCTCATTTTCATATTATTAGCAAAGTGAATTCAAGGTTTGCTCCCAAATAGCCTACAAAATTTCTTTAATCTTAGAGCTACATCAATAGCATTTGAATACTAAAATTTGGTAATATGTTCTTCAGATGCCCTGTCAAACAACTCATTACAAAATATTAATATAATCAAATTTAAGCAACTGAAAGACATTTTATATTACTGAAAAGAGCTACTGGATATTAAGAGAAGATTTCTGAATGCATCAGGTACTACATTCAAGGTCCATTGTAAAGCGTTTATCATGGTTTTATGTAGGATAACTCTCTTCGCGCTAACAAAGTAAATATGCATTCCAAAATAGATGCACGGCTATTAGATACTTGTATTCAGTAACTTTTTAAAGCTCTGTGTCACTGAACTTAAGAAAGAGGAGATTTTCCAGGCTGAGACCTTGTAAGCTATGTTTCCTTTAAAAAAAAATCTGTAAGAAATGATAGAATTGTGTGTGACACAATTTGGTAAAGTATAGCAGGAATATATATTCAGTGCATTAATTAAAGACATCTGACTCCATTTTATGCAGGTTACTAAAAGAATGGTATTAGATGAAAAAAAATGCAACAAAAATGTGCATCTAAAATGCTCAGTATTTTAAAGAGGAACTTCCAAGTTTATTTTCCAGTCATCATGCTCATGAGTTGTCTCAGCTTAGACAGTGAAAGTGTCAATCTTTATTTTATTTTACATTCGTAGTTGGTTTAAGCTACTGGTCCTGATACTCAAGCAAAATATTACATTAGGTAATCTACACATATTTTTTCTGTTCCCTTTAAGATAAAGCACTTGCATTTATTTTACCCAGAAAGGTTTTGCAGCCAAGATATCTTTAGCTCTACATAGCAATATGCTGTGTGAAATTAAGCATTATAACTGAAAGAAAAATACCATGCATGCACACCTTGCATGTTGCTGTTTTTCCATCTGCAATGGCTTTTTAATGTCTTCCAGTTTACCTTTATCTTTATTTATATAGGGTCCAATTAAAAACGTGTTAAATGGAACTACATGTTTGGGCTGATTCATTCTGGCTCTCCGAGTGGCAAAATCATCCTTTTCTAAATCAGGAACTCTGCTCGCTTCATCTTCTGAACCAGAATCCTTCCCTTGGTAAAGTGTCATGAAGGGGTTCTCCTTCCGGAGGATGATGTCTGGGGTGCTTCTGTTGTCTTCACAAGTTTGCTTTTTACTGACATAGAGCAAAATTAAAGAAAGCTCTTGATGCACCAGGAGAGGAGAGGGGAGTTGCAACACTCATATCCAGGCCACAGAACAAGTACCATTAATCAATTGTGCACCAGATTACTGTTAGATTCAGCAAAGCCTTGCTATAAATAAAAGCATATCATATATAAGTAATAAACCCGCAAAACCTTCAAACATGGAAAACTAGCAGCTACAGCAAGAAGAAACACTGAACATTGGTTTAACATAACAGCTGTAACGAACACAGTACTGTAAATGGTGATATTGTTCTCAACTATTTCAGATGAAGTGATATAGTACAAATAATTGATCCCTGACCAACACTTCTGAATCCTGAAGCACCAGATACTTGGAAATTTATTTTCTTCGTATCTCTGATACATTTAAAAATACCTGAGTAATCACTGAGGCTGTGTGCCCTAACATCCTTGATTTCTCACACACATCCACACTTGGTTCTTTCCCTAACAAACCTTCTCTCTCCCCTAGAATAGGTCCTCTATGGCAACACTGACGTACAACAGTGTATGACATACAACAGAGTATATCACTGATACTGGCATCCTGGCACTCAGTGCCATCTGCTTTAAACAGAAGGGACACTGCCACCAACATAAACTTGTTGTGACTGAAGATTAAAATAACGAAGACCCTTGACAGCTGGTGCCCAGGCAGATTAAGCTTATTTTAACTTGCAGCAGTCAATATTCTTAGGCAAACTCAAAGGACAGACAGCAAGAGCYAGGCGACTCTCCTTAAGAAACAAAGCATATTTGGTGATTTTTAGACRTTAGCTAGCAAGTGTTAAACTGTTCCATGTGGTGCTATTATAGGCTGCAAATATCTCGCATCTCTTCCTGCTGTCACACCTCATGTGTGCTAYGGAAGAATGGTACCATATCAGATGAAACAGCCTGACATTAAGAAAGCAAATCTAAACAACTTAGGGGTTGCTTCAAATTTCTCCTTCACTTTAGAAAATGCTAATGTTGTAATTAGTTGATTTTTAAACATTTTAAAGCCCTGCAAACCCTCTGTGCACACTACTTATGTTGTGGCTCCAGTCACCCTTTCACAGCACTGCTAAACAAAGTTGCAGGAGAAGGTTATCAAGAAGCAATAACCCAGCTTGACAAGTCAGCATGGCTCAAACCCCAGAACATACAGGAGCAACACAAAACTGCTTGCTTTTGCCTTGCCACACTGCAAAGTACTGGGCTGCTTTAGTGGTGTGGAGAGCRTGCTCTTACATTAGCCAAAGGTATCTTCTCCATGAATCTCTCTGAAGGAGAGGTAGATGGCACTCCAAAGGCAACTGCTGGCCCTCTCCCTCGGTACAGTGCAGCTTCAGAAACAGCTGGGACAGGCTGGTCTTAACTGCCATATGCTTTACAGTGCTCCACACTGCTAACCCCCGATCAATACACCTTGTCTGATCCTGAGGCTTCCACTCACARCAATTTATACTCTTTCCTCCCCCAAAAATACTATACGAAGTTTATACTGACTCATGTACATACCAAAAATCAATAGGCCTACAAGATCATCTTCTGGTTCAAATTTCATAGRCGAGCAGGTATATTACATCTCTCAATTCTAAATTGCCAGCTGTCAACATATTAGTGTAATTTGGCTAAATCCAATTTGCTTTTTAAATCTGTAAGACGGTAAGTACAAGACGACCATCAGGGAGAGAGTCCTAAATAAAGAAAGTCTGATTTTCCTTCAATGGCCTCCTAAGACATCCCTTGCTTCTCCAGTATAAGAATATGAAAACTTAAAAGAAGATGAACTGATCCAAAGTAGATGCACTGTGCCTAATGTTTAAGCCCAAAATAAAACAGCAATGAGTCATATACACTCCATATACACTTATTTTGTTCTCCAAAATAAGCTAGAGTAAGTATGATTAAATTCAGTTATCTTCTAACAGAYATTACTACTGGAACCATTACTTTTTTAATAAAGTAATAATTTGGARATAATTTTCAGAAATCTGGACATAAAAGGCTTTTGTAAAATCACATAATATTCCATTATATTATGCTTATATTTACTTCTTAAAAGAAGATCAGTAAGATGAGTATTTATTTGATTTGTGAGGTTGTGATGTTTTATACTTTTAGTTTCTAAGAGCTAGGTGTAAGCAAGTGATTATTCAGCGAAYAAAAACTATAGGACTTTTCAGTCTCACTTTTATCAATACTATTGAAGCTTAGAGCATCAAATTTACCATTTTTGAGTAGGGTTTTTTTCATCAACAGAGAAATACGGAGTCATGATATTCAAAAGAACAACTATGAGTCATTGTGATGACTGACTGAATACCTTACAGTTTAGTGTGAATCAGACTTTAGAGATCAGTTTCTATATTAAGTATAGTTTCTACTGATTTACATTTTGTTTATAATGGAACCAGAGATTATTTGTGACATTTTCAGGTTTCCTAAATCAGCATCTGACAGTCTCAGGCCTTTAAGTTCATTTTACCATCTAGGCAGCAAAGGGTATAGATGTGAAGCTGCAGTAGATGAGAATTCACTGTGGATTTATTTGCAAATCATTCTCACACACTCAGCCCTGATCTCGGCAGAAACACCACCCTGGTCCATGTTAATACAGCAGGTGTTAAATTCAAAAGTGTCAGACCRTAGGCATTAGCGCTTCCCAAAGCAGGGTCTCGTACAGGCTTGTGGATTCTTCTATTACATTTCAGAACAACAACCCTTGTTTTGCAGCTTATGTGTTGTCAAGGTTAGAGCCCACATCCTTTTCTCAGAAGATATGCCAATAGTTCCTGGCTTGCTCATATCTCTCTTACTCTCCCCACTGTATTATCTATTAGAACACACCTAATTCCCCTGCTCYTTCCAGGTAGTCTCCAGGAACCAGATCCTTATCTTTCAGATGCAACAGGTTAATTAAGAGAAAGCTGCACACAATCAGCAAGCAAGGAGAATCATACATCAASAAAACATACTATAAAGAATCATTATACTCTTTTAGGAAGGGGGAATGCTTTTGGCATGCATTTGTACAACATCRAATTCAGTGTAATCCTCTCCAAGAACATGCCACAGCAATGCAGATAAGTACTTAAACTCCAAGCAAGCAATACATTCACATACAAGCTGAAATTTTTCCCATTCAAATACTTTTCCCCAGGTGTCCAACTTAGTGTCCAACTTAGTTTCAGCTTTAGCAGCAGTAAGATGCCTTGTAGCTCTCAATGCCACGCTGGCTGTCCATCCTCCAGAGATCAAAAAACTAAGAGGAAAGTCTGCTGACAAGATCAGAGCAAGTGGAAGACAATGGACAACCTCAGGTGGGAGAAGGAAAAGAGGCTGSCATCGTGGAAAGGTGGGGAGAGAAGAGGGGCCAAAATAGAAAAGATCAGAACATAGAAGCAAGGCTGAGAGTTGCTCAGTACCACCAGTGTAAAGAAATTTTGATTTGATGCCAAGAAGAAAAGAGAGAAAATTCAAGAGTTCAAAGAACAGGGAATGAGAGTCAGACATTAAGAAAGATGACAAAAGGCTCCCCTGCATCCTAAAGTATCACGACTACATTCTTCTGTTCTCCTTACCCACTATATATATTTTTTTCTTCCACTTATACATAAAAATCATTTTTCTCACAGACCTCTATACCTAGTACCTTTTCCACTGTGTTTTCCTGTAATCCCCAGGGGGAGGCTGCTACTTCACTATAATGAAGTTTGAGCTACAAAGCTCTGCTCTTTGACCCTGATCTGGGGCAGATAGCCAGCAGCTTCTTTCTCCAGCTACCAAAGTCCAGGAGCGACTTCTGCTGAGAGCAGGAGGGAAAAAGGCTTGTTGTATCTGTTCAGGGAGGGAAAAAGGCTTGTTGTATCTGCTCCCTTCTCCTTCATCCCTGTCAGGACAACACTTTCTCTTTGGAAAAAGGAGACCAGATTTCATGCACAAAGGTGCTTCTGTCTTACAGATTAAGTCAGCAGATGAAACATAAAGGTTGGAAAGGGGGCTGTCAGATAAGGTGGTGAGCATCCTCCAAATACAAATGCAAACAACACTATTTGCTCTGCATAGCTGAACACAAACTGTTACTACAGTTTACCATTAACACTACAGCCTTGGACGCAGAACATGATTATACTAATATCCTACTGGTTTATGGATTCCCAATCAGCTAACACACTAACTTAGCTAGAAGGAG
The DNA here is from genome assembly GCF_003343005.1 of Rhea americana. Classification (NCBI taxonomy): domain Eukaryota; kingdom Metazoa; phylum Chordata; class Aves; order Rheiformes; family Rheidae; genus Rhea; species Rhea americana. The sequence goes on from NW_028186978.1 coordinate 5,023,429, forward strand.
TAACTTAGAGCTGACTGTTTYCTCTTTATTTGTAGTTGGCTTTGTTACAGTAGAACCCCCCAGTCACACAGAAACAATAGTTCATTATGTCTTGACAACAGTGAAGCAAACCTGAGATAGGACTGCTATATAATGTGTATGTAATGTGACTGGCCTATTTGCATATGACATATCCATACATAGCAGCAGACAAGCTTCATTAAACCCGTAAACAATTTGTCTCACATAAGTACTTTTTTCTACAGTGTTTTCTACAGTCCAGACTGTAGACTGGCACCAGCTAAACTACTCACTGGCAGGACTTCACCCTAGAATTTGCCAAATCTCTGAAAGTTGTCCAGCTCAGAACAGAAACATGACRAATATCTTCCTTAATAATTCAAAAGAAAACATTTCAGACGGGAGGACTTATGGAAATTTAACCTTTAGCCAAACCATTTTCATCATGTTTAAGCACCTACCCTTATGACATGTTGGTTAAAGCTCTGCTTTGTTGGCCATCCCCATGAGAAAGACACAGTTTTCATGAGGATCCCATATCAGATYATGAAAAGGTGTGGGCAGTGAGCCTAGCCATCATTCAGCTCTTGAGTTAAAGAAGAAAAAACTCAAACTGAATAGCATCCAAAAATAAGCAATATAGATAATGAATAAATATCAATACTCCATGCCAAATAGTCAAGTTATGTGCTGAACTACACTTACATGCTTTAATTTGTACGTATGTTAACAACCAGTATATTTTTATAGTTCCTGCCTTTAAAAATAAACACATCATTTATTAACACAGCTAAAAATACTAATCACATAAAGAGYGTGATTCAGTAAACAAAAACATCCCATCGCCAAGTCTAGTGAATCCCTGAAACTTTTCCCTAAAGACGACATTTTTAATATAAATATATATACATTTACACATACACATACGCATTTCTTTAATAAATGCAAGACACTAAGTGGAAAGCGACAAGCATTCTGTGTRTTTGTTTTCTTGGAATTTGTTTATGTTATGCTGTTAGGCAATACAATTTCCCAACACAAACTTAGTCAGCATCATAGAGTTCTGCAACGCACAACTACCATATCACAAGCCTTTTCAAACCAAGCCCTTCACTAAAACGCTAGCAATTGTGAGTGCTTAGCAGCCTGGATTTTTGTTAGGAGAAGTTAAATACCAATGGAATGAGGAAACCCACACTCCAGCCAATCCTAAAAATGTGAAGCGTGCAAAATCTCCCACACTGCTGGGCTAACCTGCTGTAGCGCTGGGCTGCTGACATGACCTTAATGCCAGCTTGCTCCAGTCTTCTTAATTTTCTGAGCTCTTCTGCATCTTTCCCTTTGGATGCCAAGGTTTCTTTAGTGCTACATGAAGGAGACCGGCCTACGGAGTTTCCTTTGTTTTGATTCAAACCTGCTTGATTTTTAGTGGGGCTTGTCTCAGAAGCCACGGAGCCCACTCTCTCCTTTTCACATGGTCCCGATGCTTCATTCTGTTCTTCTTCTATGGTTTCAGGGTGGGTTTTGCTATTGAATTATACAAGGCAGTTTAATGTACATTGTGCCTGATACATATATATTTATTTTAAGCATATTTTGTTGATATCAAAACTTCAAATAATATTCTGATGAATGACCCAGGAGGATAACTTTGCTCTTTATCGGAAGCTGCTCAGAAGCCAAATGAAGAGTGAAATATCAGCTGACAAAACCAACATGCAGAAGCACAAAGCTGTTGCTCTGCAAACAATACTGGTGTGTAGGATACAATATACAAATAAATTCATTTTTAAAATATAGCAAAAGTATTAACAATTTCAATTAAATACGTCAAATGCTACCCATAAGAATCATTTGGCAATGAATAACTGTCTTGAGAACTGACACAGATTGTCCAGAAAAACACCTTTGTTGAGTCTCGGTTTTGAGTTGACATCTGTCTTGTTTATATAAATCAACATCTTGTCAAACGTGAACTATGCATATATGCCTTGTGCTGTGTGGCAAACAATAATAACATCCAGACAATGATTTTGCACTCATTATTGCTCTTCCATCATCTTCCCCCACTGCTGCAAATAATTTATCAGTACCATCTCAGCAAGAGATCTATTACTGCAGAAGGTGCTCCATGTATTTCATGAAAAGAATGAAAATTAAGTGTTAAAAGCATCATCACTGAGGAAGAGAGATGTTGGACAAGCCAATCTTACCTGAAAGGTCGGTCTCCTARTGGTGAAGTTGCAGTGCTCCAACTCTTTCGATACTCTTCTCGCTCAGCTTTCTTTTTCCGAAGCGGAGCGGGTACATAAAAAGTCTGATTACTCTTGTTTGGGAGGTACTGGTTAAAAGGCACAGCTGATTTAGGTTCCCCATGTGAGGTTCGCCTTGCAGACATATCATCTTTTTTCACATCTGGCATCTTTCTGTGTGGTAGGTCAGTCTCAGAGTCACTTCCTCTCCCTAGGGAGGAAGGAGGGAAAAAACACTTTTTTTTCACTTCACTACAAACTTTTTTTAAAATAAATCAGAGAAGACATCACCAAGAAACAACATTTATAATGTCAGTAGCAAAAAAATGAAGCCAGTTATACCTGTATTTATATCTTAAAATCAGTCATTGATAGTAGCCATAATTACATGGAGAGCAAACAGAGTTTTTTTTCAGTCAGCCTAGATTTTCTACCCCTGAAAAGCCAATCTTCAGCCAGAGGTCACAATTCAGGATATTCCCAAAAAATCATGATTAGATTTAACCAGCATACAAAACAGCTATAGACACTTACCTGAGTTATGCTCAAATGTCTCTATGTATGAGTTTGCCTGACCTGATGCATACTCTTGAATCTAGACTTGCAAATCACAAGCTCAAGCCAAAAAGGCTGCACATTGTATATTCACAGGATGGCATGAATCTGTGGATGTTTCTACAGACATGGACTAAAGGCACTTTTAAGTGTCAGCTTTGGTCACCAAAATCTAAGAATATGTCTCAGCTGGGATAAACCAGAAGACTCAGACCATCTCTTTCCACTCTCACTGGCTGCTAGATCAATCATTATAGTACAATGCAAAATAGACAGGAATTAATTCTGAGATGGGAAAGGGAAAGGAGAGTGGGAAGGGATCTGTAGCATTTAATGGATAGATCAGTACAACAAAGATTGAATATCTGTTGGCAAAGAAAAGCAATAACTTGAGAGATAAAAATTAAGAATTACAGAGAATAACATGGGGGATRAACAGAGCTGAGTGAATACCTTATTAACTCTGGTCAAATGAAATCAGCTTCCTGATACTTATCATCATTAAAAAAAAAAAAAATCATATTCACGGAAACTTAGGCAAGACTTTTCCCGGAAAATACAACTCCCAAATGGAAGGACAAATATCTTGAAGAACATCTGCAATGGAGCTGTCCTCACATAGCCATGTTGGAAGCCACTTCACAGACAATCACTATATTCCCTGCACCATCATAGGTCTTCAAGTAATTCAAAAAGAACTTACATGAATAGTTCTCTTCCAAGGGAAGAGGCCTTTCACTCATCAAACCATAGGCCCTGGTTTGATGACTGAAATGGTGCATATTCACCCAATTCTCCCATCAGCATTCAAACCTTCTCCCAACTTTGGAGTGTTGGATCTCTCCAGCCATTGGCCCCCTTTGCAAGATTTGCATACGCAATAGCTATTGCCCTTCTTGGGGAGAGAGGAAGCCACCCAAGTTGGGTCCTCTCAGTAATTCACTGAGCTAGTGAATTACTAACTAATTCACTGAGCTACCTAATGAAAAACTGAGAGCAATGGAGTCATAAAAATCGCAAGTAGTTTGCGTATAATTCAAAGTGGGGGAAGGAAAAGAGGACTAAATATGCTAGGAATGTTATTTGCTAAGAGCTTTTGCAGCAGATTGAGTTATTCAATGTTTGCTTGGAAAGAGATGAAGAAGAGGGAAAGGGAACAGCAAGAAAGGACAGACACAATAGGAACGAGCTAGTTATACAAATTCACAATATACTTTTGTGCCAGTAATTTTGTTTGGCCTGTCTTGGTTAAGAACAAATGAATACATAGCATCATTAATGGAGCCTCAGAATGTCTAAACAAAAAGTGGAGACAATCGCAGAGTCAYGAGTTTCTGAGGATAGCTGAGGTTTGAAGAAATCTCTGATAATGATGACGTTCAACCAACTCTTCCATCCTGAGCAGAGGGAGCCCAAATCAAGGGTCTTTTTGTTCTGAACTGGAGTCCAGTTCAAAACAGGTAACCTACATGCGTACTCCACGTTTACTCTCTAGTGAGTACTTCCTCATCCAGTACMCTGTGTTTACAAGCCTAAGAAAGCCTCTGTGAATCAGAAAAGGCAGAGAAGCAGCACCCCTTCTATAAGCCAAGAGCTGTATCTCCACACTCAAAGGTGTAAAAAGATAACCACAGCTCTGGTGCTTGGAGCTATCATGTTACCCAATTTTCTAAATACCAGGAAAACACAAATATGGCAGTTGGCAAGATGTTCTATATCGGACTTCAAAAGGCTGTCAAATATCAGTCATTTCCAAGACACTTCTATATTTCATTTAGCTGTCCAGGTTTTATTTAGGCAGAATTTTATTCACTTCAATATCTCCCCAATCCTGTGCTTTTATTTTTTGCCTCAGCCTAGTTTATAAACTAAAATCTGTTAGAGGAGCACAACATCCTCTTACACAGTAGCCCAGAAAAGCGCTCTGCCAATCATAAAATTATACTGCTATGATGTAATTCATTTTCCAATGCTACACTATCCTAACTGAGACAGACTTAAAATAAGTTGTTGGCAAAGTCATCTCAATCTCAGGAAGCACAAATCAGTGTTCACAGAGAGGTTCTCTTGCTGGATTAGCATGATTCAGGGCTGTGTCCAGCTTCCGAATGGCTTATTTGCTCCAGAAACGTTGCTCGTATGTCACAAAGTTATGCACGTGCCTTACTGTGACCAGCACTTACCATCACTGCTTCCTCTGAGCACTACATCTGGGGACGGCGTCTGCTGCGAGCGGGATCCAAACGAGTCCAGGCTGTCGAAGGAGTCATCTCTGCCGTGGCGAGGCGGGGAGAGAGAATCGCTCCGTTCAGAGTCCCAGCAGTCTACATAGCCGCTGTCACGAATGCTGCGCTTTGGGCTCTCAATATCYTCAGTTTCCTACATGGAAGTACAGGAGGCATCTCTTCAGAAAGAGGCCACTGACATGTCAGTGAGACTCATTATACATCAGATATCAAAGCAGCTTCTAAAGCACTAAAAATCTCCTCCCCCAAAAACGGATTTCCTTGTTTTCTGCCCTTTTTTCCCTTCATAGCAGAAGTGCAAGCTCGCAATAAAGCCTAATTTTCTGCTGATTAAGAGGAAACCATGCTCATTAGAWTAATACGATCTGAGAAAATGCTGCCATAGGTAGGTTAAAAAACTGATCAAAACCGAAAAAGACCTGAAACTTGACTTGCCGTCCATAGTCCATAGCACAGGCAAAGGTACTATAATTTTAACATCATGCCTGCATCAAGTTTAAGTCTCCTACTTTCCAAAAGATTTCCTCTCCTCCCCTTGCCTATCTATGGTATCTGRCTGGAACACTAGCAGACAGCATTTGTTGTTGCTGCTTCAGCTCAGCAAAATAATGAAGCAGTGTGCCCCAGCCTCCCTCTACCTCGAAGAGAAATTCCTGTTATGAAAGAGGGATGTCTTTCTGAAGCAATCAGCAATGAAAAATATGCAAAATGCTTTTCCTGATGCCTCAGAAGAATTCAGTTGTGCTCTTTACTCTTTGCCAGCTCCTGGCTCTGGGGGATATGAAAGCACTTGTAGCTGACCCACATGTTCAGAGCAGTGAGAACAATGGTTGTCTTTGACAGCCCTGTGATTATAAATTCTTTCCAGTGCAAGCAGCACATACTAAAACACTGAAACTCCAGCAGAGGGAAAGGTCAATTGAAGCCATCCTCACCCTTGCATTATAATAAATCCCTTGTTTTAGYGAGTGTCTTACCATTAATTACAATAGCACAGGCTGAGAAAACCAAAAATAACTACTTTTATTCAAAGATAAATCTGTTTTTTCTTCTCCGACAGTAAGTAAAGTCAGAGATGTGGGTGCTATTATCAGACTGACATTTTGCAACCGAAAGAGGCTGGAATGTGATTTTTTTTTTCAGAAGCCTTTGAATATTAATTCCTAATTAAAAAGCACCCCTTGGTTGCAGCTAGCTGGAGCATAATGGCTAAGTTCAGTACAGCTCCTACTGTCCTCCACTGCTAAGGTTTCACCCGTTGCTAGCACTGCCAGYGAGCAGATCAGTCAAGAGCATCACAGTACACTATAGCCGGCAACCTCCTTAACAAAGGAGATTTGCTGGAGAAGAAGCAATTGAGGGAGGAGAGGACTGCAATATCACACAAAAGTGACCATGCTGGAAAACAGGGAGGCTCAAAGGGAAAGGGAAAGATCAGACCCAACGTCCTGCAGACTTTTCAGGAGCAAGGCTTAATTAGCGCCACTCACCACTACTCTGCCAAAATACCAYCGCAAGGACAGCGACAAAGGTTCCCTAAGGCCAAGCTAAATTGTGGTAATGCCAATAAGTAACCCCACTGCAAGCTGAAATGAAAATATTTTTGAAAAGAAAGTAAAAAATGTCTAAAAAAGTAGTAATTGAATCCTATGTAATTTCCTTCTCCATTCCTGCTTAGCATGTGAACCAGAATACCTACAGAAACACCAGACAACAAAGATTTGTCTCCCTGAAGTCTGCGTGATTTGCAGAGATCCAAAAACAAAACCAAAAATCCCATCAAAATCCTGCTGCAGAAACAATCCAGAAGCTTTCTTAAATCCAAATTCCCTAAACCTTCTCATCGCTTCACACCAATCAGCTATTCTCARTCCTCAGGCACACTTCCATTTTCTTAAATTATTGTATTTGAATGACACAGAAACACTCAACAGCTACAGTTCTGTAACTTCAAGMAAGGCAGAAAGCCCCATCCTGCATTCACTATCTTTTCAGAGTTTGAAAACAGTCCAATTGTGAACTAATGAGTTCTGCAGCCCTGCTTTCAAAGGCCTGTTTATGTTAATTTTGCATGCAACTCACTAGGAATTAGGAGGCAAGCACCAGGATGGTATCCTAGACTTTTGTAAACATGTTCTTTATAGCTTTCCCCTTGGCAAACTACTCACCCAGCGAAACACTGTCTCAGAAACAGATACTTGTCCCRCACTGAACAGATATCACCTTCCAAATTTTACCAATGGGGGGAAAAAAAAAGGTGGTTATCTGCAGGACTGATAATGCCGTAACACAACATGTAACAGCACACTTGTCTTTCACATGATCTAATTAAAAATAGAATGTGTCACCAAGTGGTATAGAAAGTGTGATTGCCAAATGTAAAATGCAGGAAACTCAACCCTCTGAATGTAATCAAAAAGCAGGAATGTTTGGTCACATGGAATTCCCAGTTTTAAAGTAAAGAAGAATGCATCTCCAAATAGTTAATGAAATTAAAAACAGAGTAGTCATGAATAAAATTAGAAATGAATAGTTCTTTCATTTTGAAGTAAAAAAGGATGAATCCAAGACAATTTGCACTGGAGCTGTCTTTTGGATTTGTTTATTAAAATAAGAGGATAAAGAAGATYTATAACAGAAAAACTAAAACAGACTGAACTATTATTTATGGTCGATTGAATTATTAAACTCTGTGGAAATAATGCCAGTAGAGAATGTGATAAAGTGTCTTTTCATCACTCAGTCTCAGCTAAAAGGAACATCAGAGTGTTCCCAGCATGACCAGCATGTTCTATATGTTCTATTTTACAACCAAATGGCCTCCAAATTCAGTAAGAGGAAAGCCCCCAAGAGCCCACCTGAAATACTGAGRGGGTGTCAGAGCAGAGAGGGGAACTTACAAAGCGAGTCGCCAGTGGCCTCATAACAGCACCATCCGGACAGACTCTTCAGCACTGAGAAGTGCTCTGGTTTTACATTAAAGGATATACAGCTTTTATGAGAACTCTACTCGGCTTCTGCTTCCAACATCTGCAACAAATCAAATTCCAGCCCCTCACTCTTGTCTTCTACCTGTAGCGCTCTGCCCTTCCAAGCCAGGCGCACCACTGTCAGCTCCACTGGCAACCCCACCTTTTGGGCCCGGGCTGTTTCAACCCACCAAAGGGCCCAAGGGGACCTCCTAAATACTCTAATGATCAGCTAGATGGGTAAATACAACTCAGAAGAAGAGGAGCCTCACACTGTGAGATTAAATATTAAAAAGGAAACTATGATACCATGTGGTGCTAGCATTATAGCAAACTGAATTTTGACAATTTTTCTGCATTAGCTCCCTTGTCTATTGCTGTTTCACCTCTAAGATTACAAACTCCCTGGAGCAAGGACTGCTTCTTCCCTGTATCTCCTGTTTGGAAACAATTCAAATAATAACTTAACTTCTTCATTGCTTAGTCTCAGTCATTTCACTCATGAGTGGCAAAGTCCTGTGTGATTTGCATGGGCAATTTCAAATGAGGACAAAAATAAACCTCTGCAGAGACRTCGGAAGTTCTCTTTTCCTCTCCCATTTCCCCTCGTTCCTTCACGAACAGCATGGCCAACACAGGCAACGCTAGCAGTGGGGGCTGCCGCCTTCACATGCCTGCTCCTCCCCACTTCCATCCCCAGGAAACGCATGCCGGGATATCAGCGTTAACTACTGCTGGAGCTCAGKGTCCCCACCCCAGGCTCAGCACATGCTGTAGTGCTCAACCAACAGTCCCCAAACCACCCCGCAGCAACAGCAACTCTTCCTTTCCAGCACAGCTCAGCTCATCACAAGCCACCTCTAAAATCTGCTTTCCACAAGAATTTGGAGCATGGCAAAACCATGRAGCCATGTCCTTTGTGAAACGTGATCTCTTCCTTCTAGCCCCTAGCTTTATTTAGATACTTAGTTTGATGCTTTGTGTTGCAATTGAAAACTGAATAAGGAAAGAGCTGCCCATGAGACCGAACATTTAAAGAAAATAAAATCTCTGCTCCCCTGGGTCTTGCCAGCTTATTTCTGAATCTCCGCTCTTCTAGCTGAAACTGTGTCATAAATGAAAATAATTCAAACCAAAGACGATGGAAAKGAAGATGGCAGAGCCACGTGACAATTCTAAAGCCCTGCTTCACACCAAGTGCTTCATCATTAGCACCATCACAAAACTGGCTGCCAAAAAAGCTGTGTTTATGGCTTGGTACAGTAGGAAACATTTTCAAAGGGAGTAGGGGTTTACTAACCAATTTGTACTGCAGCCCACAATCTCTTTCACATACAGCAACAAACAGAGTACTTATAGAACCAATAATTTGAAATAARTTTTCATTCCCAAAACATAACGAAAAGATACCTTTCTCATCTGTGCCAGCAAACCTTCAAACTCCTTCAGGTTCAGGGTTGATCCACTATATGAGGTGCAGCTGTTTGCCGCTTTCCCTAGCCAATAAATGGTGACTAATACCTGCAGAAGTTAACAAGAATTAATCGAAGCCATCTACACAGTTACTTAACTATATTTACTTCCCTCAATTATGTCTCATTTATTCTAAATTGCACAGCAGCACAGGATTTTGTTACAAATCCAAATTGAAGGGGAAGTGTCTCTCAATGGTTAAACATAAATACACCAGACAAGTATTGAAACAGTCCTACAGAATATGTAACTTAACACTTTATCTTCCTMGTATTTTTWAAAAAATTTAAACTCTCATGTCTTGCTGGAAAGTAAGCAGTAAAAATAAATCTGAATAGAAAAACTAGACAGGATATTTGAAACTACTGCCAAGTGAGGAGGGCTCCAGAAGACACACTTTTAAATATGCCCATTTGTAAGTCCAACAGGAAAAAGCCCTAAGGAATACTAGTATTTCTGTTCATTAATTAAAACAGTTCTGCGTAATGCAATAAATAAAATGTCTTAAATAGATGCCTGCCCACTTCAGAAAAGGAAAGGCAGTTCCATTTTGAATCATCTCTGCACAATTAACAAGATGACTCCACAACGGTGGCTTCCCGTGCCCAGGTTTAAGAAACGCTCAGCCCAAGGTGAACCAAAAGCCACGTGCATCTCGTTGCTTTTGTTTTACTAAAGTAGAAAGAGTTGGTGGTTTCATTTAAATTATGTCTTAATGCCTATCCATAACTCAAAAGTCACATCAAAACTAGCTCAGAAGAAATGCCAAGGATTGCACTTGCAAATGTATATACCCTCTTGCTCCTTGAGGTAGCAAAGGAATTTGCTGACTGATTGATCTGACTCTGCTGGTGCTGTAATTGTTCTAGGAAAGGAGAAATTAAGATGTTCTGGATKGTCAAATCCGACACTTCCAAAACCACTGATATTTATGTAATGCAAAGAAAGCAATCTGCCCCCTCCTCTGAACCCACCTACATCTCCACTTATCTTGCTGCCCCCTATCTTTAGTGGTATCTGTGCAGCAGCAATTTGGACTAGAAACTGAGCATCAAAGGCAGTTCAACTCCATGTTTTGCAAAAGCTAAAATGTCAAAACATCACCTCAGAACTTAGGGCATTTTTCTCATTTAATGCTCATTATTTCTGCATACTCCATGGCATAGCAAAGTATTTCACTGAAGAACAAACAGGAAATATTTTGATATGGAAAAGATGTGCAATCAGTAATAAATAATAGYTGCCTACAATAGTTGCTAGTAATCATCTTAAGAAGCTAAATAAACTGAAATATAGTATTTTATGTACCAATCAGACAGGGCCATATAATGCATCCTTCATAGGGAATAAAAGAAAATAGAAGTAGGAGAAATTCAAAGGTGTGTGGGAGGGGGAACRGGATGGGATAGGATAGGACAGGACAGGACAGATCGTCAAGACTATTCTTCCCTAAAGTATCCAAATTTCTTCAATACTTTGAATGTCTCCAAATTCCTTCAATACTTCTTCGTCAGTCATACATGCCAGACTTTAGATTATCCTTTTTCCATCAGYTTTCTCTAACAGCCCTATCTTTTATTTAAGTGTGATGTCCAAAGCCACACATAGCACTCTAGCTGAGGYCCTACCAGAAAAGAATACACTAGTTGTCATACAGATTGCTAGTTTAAAAGCACAACTGTGGTGCATAAGATAAATAATATACATGCCACTAAATAACTGAATAACTCTTTCAATATAGTACCTTTTTTCCCATCATTTTGAAATTGCATCCAAATTGATATGMTTCTACTGAGGAGAAAAAGATAGTTTTGCCAATATTGGGGGGGAGGGGTTGTAGAAAAAACCTTCTATCTGAACTATTTGCCTTCAGCCAGCACTATTCAGCACCGAACAACAAAATTGTGTAAAAATTTCTTACAGTACATGTTCTCAGGTTAAGTGAAAACACTTGCAGATATAGTACTCCTAGCAACTTGGAAACTGTCCAGCTCATTTTTCTATCCAGTTCTCTGATGAAGGTTGTGGTATCTTTTACTTATTTCTGCTAGCATTTGATCACTTTCTCTCTTTTTCCTTTCTTTATCCCCAGCTGTCTTTTTTTTTCAGCCCCCTCCCAAAAAATGTTACATTTGCAAGCAATTCCGACTGGCTGCCGGCCGGAATTACAGTATCATGCACCTGGAAAGCATATACTGCCTACAAACACAGGATGGAGGACGCTATTTAAAGCTAACTTTACTAACTTTACTTTTAAAATAATAACTCTATACAGAGATATTTAACCTGTGCCCACAAAGGTGCCAAAATGCCAAAACTGAACTACAACTTCTTTCCCTTCAACTTTGGGTGTTAGAAGAGAAAGATACTACTCTACTGATGGAAAGGAAAGACAGGATAAATTAGTTGTGTGATTTTTACCTGTAGCTATGATTACTGGCTTGCAAAATTATTAGGGAAAGGTCTTGGCATTTCCTCACAATTTATAGGGATGTCAGCAAAATAAAAAACTGAATTTACTGTAGTTTACAGATGACTCAAGACAGTTTGCTAGGCTTTAGAAGAATAACTAACTGAGACCAGCAAAGTTTGGCCATTTTCTTTCCATTTAACAACCACCAAATCCATTACTACTGTCAATAGTTTAAATCAACACAAAATTAGAGTAAAATGGAATTAGCCTTTCTGGGAAAACACTTATTTGTTTGGAAGAACAAAGAGAAAGCTAGCAAGCCTGTCAGTGAAGATTTGTATCCAGATCTATTACAATCCTTTCGCTTCATTTTAAATGCTTTGTGCAAATTTACCTTATGCCTAGTATATTCACAAAATGCTACAAAAGCACAGCTTCAGGTGAGAGTCAAGCTGCTCCCAGTCAAAAGCAGAATAGAGAGCAAAGATTACATTGCTCATTTCCTTATCTAGGCAGAGACAACCATTCTCCATTTTATTTCTCCTCTAAAGATGCTTTGCTATAGCAGCTCTGCCTAAATTTCCAATAGAGCCTGGTTACACTTGTGTTCAAAAGTACTTTTCAGTGATACTCAACCATACTGACCTTTTACTGATAGAATTCTAACTCAGGTCAAATATAGGATTAACCAGACAAAAAAAAGGAAGAAAGAAAAAAATACTCCAAGTTATGTACTTACATTTTTCAGCTTCCTACTATAGTCAATGTTCCTGGTTGCACACACACACACACAGAAAAAAAAAACAGAGGAAAAAAAATCAGAAAGCAGACACACTTTCCAAGAGCGTGTATGCRGCAGAGCACGTTTTCCCTAACAAAAGTCGGCAGAATTCTTCTGCTGGCTGGAAACACATGAAAGCTAAGAAGATGTAGTTCACACATTCATTTATTCATAATGTGGGAGTATTTTGTCACCATTACTTCAATCATTAAATTAGGATTCTGAAAGTACAAAAAGAAAATGTGTTTGTAATGGTCCCAGAGTAAAGTAAAACAGTGCCAAAAATATTTCCTTTATACAGAGTTGCTGATTTGTTCAAAAAAGAAGACCAAAGTCCTCACTGCTAAAACACATTCTGCTGTAATCCCATGGTCAAACCCGTGTTCTTTAATAAATCATGCAAYCCATACAGATTTTGAAAGCAACTTAACATGCATATGACAAGAAYATACTCAACACAAATATTAAGGAAATAGAGCAGGTGTTTCCAAGCAAATAAGCATCACAGAGAACAAGGAAGATGGAAGAAGCAACAAAGATCCTGCCAGTTACAACAGAACCTGTTGTGAAAAACATATGCTGCTTTATGAATGTATGCTCAAGCACTCAGATTGAACATCAGCATCCTTCGCAATTTACTTTTCACCAACATTTCTCAACAAATGTGGAAATTCTATGTTAGAAACAACAAAGCATGAGGTTTGCACAAACATAAACAACATTTCAAAAGTCAGCAAAGAAGTTATTAAAAAAAGAATGAAGGGAATGTGCATTGTTCTTAGATGCTAAAAATAAATAAGAGCACTTCAGACTTAGTACACATTGTCTCCTGGTTATTATATAATGCAATTGCCTCTATTTTAACAGCAAGTCCAGTCCAGCAATAGAAGTTACCTGACAGAATCAAAAATAAATGTATTTATATTTCTGAGAACAGAAAAAGCCTAAAATTAAGTGTTTTGTGATAACACCTTTTGAAGTCAAAATGCTATCCATCAATRCTAAGAAAAATAAAACATAGTCCTATTTTTTTAATAAAACAGCAGTGGAAAAGAGTCCTGTTTAACAAGTCAAGAAGAAATTCTTTACAGCATTAGCTCATAAGTTTTATAAGCTGAATGATCCAAAAAAAATACATCTAATGCTTACTTCTATTAACATCTATATGAAAAAAGATGTTTAAAATATGCCATTATCTTAATCATGTGCAATAATGCCATATTCCTCTTTAGCCACAGAACAAATACTGTTTTTATTGTGTTTAAAAAACAGCCTAAAAGTCTTCAGGGGCAGGGGGGAAATCACCTTCATACTTTGGGATCTAGTTAGCAGAAGACAGTCTTGAACATATTTCTCTACAACAGTCATGGCCTTGGCTTGCACACCTCGCTCAGTTACTCAGCATGAACTTGGACAATAATAGGAAAACATCTGGCTTGGTTCCATAGCTGCTTTCTCTGTAGAGTTGAGGGGGGAAAAATCCCTGCCAGGGGGACATTTCACATCCACCTAGTATTGTATTCAGCTGTGGGCCAACCCAGCTCTCCACAGTTTATTCCTCCCAGTTTAACTTSCTTATATGCTGGACAGCTCTCTCTGGAGCTGCGAGCTCATCCCACTCTTTGCACCAGCCTCCAACAAGGTGCTCTGCTATCCGCAACTCCAAAAGGTCAAGCTTCTTACAAGAAGCACCATTTCTCTCTGTTTTTAAATGGAGATTAGGGATTGTTTCATAACACTAGCCAGCCACGCATCATCATGCTTTTATGGGACATCATGAAGAACATCTTTCATGGCAATATTGCCAGACTTAGAACAAGGCTAGGAAAGCCTCACTGCAGGTTCACTATATGCCCCCTCTTACTGGTATGTACATAGGAGAAGTGCCTCATGCTCAAAGCCAGAAATTTGGAAAGGAGCAAAAAGCTGGAGACTACTCCTCAAAGCAAGGAAAGTGGCCAATTGATTTTCAGAATCTTTGAATTTTCCCAGACAGTGCTTGAACACCATGAAAACTTGCCCAACTTTCACTGCCAGAAGGGAAAAAAATAGAATGCTGCTGAAATTTAGTAAATTGTTTCCATATATTTTTCTAGGATGGATATGTCTGACCAGGATTTCATTAGTGATCTTTCYGGCCAAATGAAGTAAGCCCATTCACTGAACTCAGCAGTGTCTGTCTGTCTTAGAACAGTAACTTTTTAACATTACATATGATAGGCCCCAAARTTTCAAGAGAACTTTTAAGTAACAGCAATTAAAAGTCTTGTTAATTTTATGAAATTGTATGTGTGTTTGGGGGCAAGTAGATGGAAATACTTGATTTCCACTAGTATAAATGAGYGGAAAATACCATTTGTCTGACTGTTTCTGTTCCTCTAGTCCATGATGACAAAGTCTTCCCYGAAATTGTCCACAGTTCATATTTAAGACACCAGTCTATGACTACACAGACTTTGATTCAAGCCTACATTGTGTTTTCTTAGGCAAGTCRGTAATTCTTTCTGTGATAGTTTCTCATCTGTATTTTACATCACTTCACAGAATTGCTCAAAATATAAGCATTAGAGTCTACGCACATCAAACCTTTACAGTAATGAGGGATGYGTACATATCATGGCAAAAAAAAGCTGTTGAATAAATGGAAATTTTTAAAAATCATTTCAGCCAAAAAGAAGGAAAAAAATCAAATTAGCTATTAGCATTAATATCTGTACATTATGCTGCAATAAAAATGCATGTGTGTGGTAGTTTTGGATGGGGTGGTAAAGCATCTAAACCAGGGCATGCCCAGTTTATATAGCTTGCACAGACGTCCAGAGCTCAAAGACAGCAGTGTGYCACAACCTATCGCTCTGGTTAGAAAATAAATAGGCTGTACTCATGTCTGCACCTCATATTGTCCGAGAGACCTTCACTTACTGGTTCAAAAACAACAACCTAAGTCCTATAATGAATCTTCAAAAAGTTTAATGTGAAATAACACAGCAGTGACTTTTTTCCCCAGCCTACACAGTTCATTARTTAGAGAGACAAAAGAAAGTTATCACCCCCCACCCACCAAGTCCCACACAATCTTGTTGTTTGAACTAAACAAGTATTTTAAGAGAGTTGTGCTTGATCTCGCTGGGAAARAAAAGACTGCCCTTAGAGAAAGACTGCTGAAGAGAACAGTCTATTCTTGCCTGTGCTGCCGGTTTCAGAAAAACTCAGCTTCATATTCGCTTCATACAAACAACAGTTCTCTACCCTTTTTGCTCTTTCTTCAATATTTACTGTTGAATCACATGTATCTGGGGTTACAACATGCTAACTGCAAACTGCTGATGTACTTACTTGACAGTTACTCTGTTTGATGTGTCCTGAAGGTCACCCGGATCAAAGAGCTGAGATTCTTTAAGCCCCAGCTCTTTGCAGCCTCTTAAGAATAAGATGATATTATCCTGAAACAAGGCAAAAATTAAATACATATAACTCTTCTTCATCAGAAAAGGCAATCCTACCAAACTGACCACTCCCTGACGAACCCAGTAACAACTTGCCAACAGGCAGATCGTTATCTAAAGGAACAACCCAAGACATTGCCAGTTTTATCATTTTAAAAGTGATACATTCTGTTTGAAGACCCAGTAAGTAAGAAACAGAACTTTTCTTTTTCTAAATGCCTAACTCCCAACAAGTTTATTTTCTCTTTCCAAACATAGATTTTGGCAATTTTTTGAAACCAAAGAAACATGCTAACTGCCCCTCCTACCGCTGTGGGCTGCCAGCACAGCTTGAGCATGTTACAAAGCAGAAGGSCAATGGCTGGATTTCTGAAGCAAGCGGGCAGGGTAGATAAGCAAAGGCCAGCTCCCATTTAGGCAAGGAGTTTGTTCAGAAAACATTTTGCATGTCAGTATGAGCGAGTTGGTTATAGCTAGTTAATACAGCCTTTCTGCTGCTTCTCTGACTAGCCAGCCAGAAGCCATTGGGAAAAGAGGTGTAGCGCTCTCTCCCCAAACAAAAGCCTCGAACTACAGTCCAGATAACCACAGTCGGTAAGAGAAAATAGCACCWACTTTGTAACACAGTTCATGGAGAATTTACGCTTTTCTGAGCAACTTATTTACTATCGCTTAAATCAATACCTAGTATTAGTAAATAGCAAGATTAAGTCAAACTKAAATAAGCTTATTTCCGAGCAAGTTAGAGTGATCATATACAGCTATTCACTGAGGGGATTCGATCAGTATGTGTGTGYGTATGTTTAATATATATTTTATATACACATATTCACACGTACTTCTCCCCCACATCCTTTCATTAAACCAGTGAAACTTTCTTATGCAGGCAAATGTTGAGGGTCAGAAGAGAACAAGTTATTAGACTTGCAAGCTACTAAATCAGGAACCACAATGATGAATGTGTGGACARGTAAAGAGCAAATGTAGAGGCTGATATTCTGTAAGAGCATTCATCTAGCACGGCCAGCTCTTCTTTCCACTAAAAATGACTTGCCACATGAAGAGTTAGAGAACTAGAGTGTGTTTTAGATGCCTGAAATACAAGAGATTTCTCTCTCTCGCTCTCTTTTCCCCCCTCCCCTTTTTTTTAAAAAAAAGATTAGGAAGACAGGCAAAGGCTTGAAGAGATGGGGCAGCTTTCACCTCTTATCCCCTCCGATGCAACCAGAGCTTGACCACATCTGCTCTCAGGCTTTCGCTTAGGTGGTTCCAGCACAGCCCGGCGAGAGCAGTCCTGTTTACTTCATCAGAGTGCAGTGCTCAGCATGCTAATTGCTGTGGCACTCTGCATGCCAACAGTCTTGCACACAAAGCTTGCTGTCACCAGCCTCACCACAAGAAATACGGGTTTGGAAATTTAGAGGACTCCAAATCTGCTTTTTTTCCCTGGCTGAAACTTAACTGCTCTGGAAGGAAGCCAAGGCGAAAGGAACAACAGTTGAGAGAGCAGAAAGCCCATAACCTAGAGAGACAGCATCATTCATGACATGAAAAGATGCTTGTAAAATTCTCCATCTGGCTTACTGTTTGCATTATAATTTTTCCACGGTATTTCCAACTGCAACATGAGTAACTCTTATGTTTAGCCTTTGAAGGAGGACAGTTCTGGTCAGTTCCAACTGGTGGGTGGAGCAATGCGTAAATCTAATAGTGAAAGAGCATTAAAAAAAATTCCTAACAACATCTCCTAACAAAATTCACAAACCATACAGGATATACCAACTGAACAAGTTAGAAAGCAATCAAGGGTCAGGGAACTCCAGGGAGTTTTAATTGTGCCCCTTTTTATTCCAAAAGTTCAAATGATAAAAAGTAACAAAAATATCAGTCATTTGGCAGCCTGTGTAGTTTGCAAATTCAGTTCTTCTATGGATGAAATATCCACCTCTCAAAAAAACAGTGTCACAACCTTATGACTGTTTTTGTATGGTCATCATAAAAGCAACATTTGCCACCAGTCACTGTAACACCATGTCCCAAAGCGTTCCTTAGAAAGCTGGTATCTCACCTCAGTAGAAAAACCACATAGGCCAACAAGATTCAAGCAGTGATTGCTGAAAGAAGTTTTTGCTTCTGTTGACAACCCCATAGTTTTTATTTCCTAAYGGCCTTAACAATGGCAAGAGTTGTTTAAAAGGAGAGAAAAAGTGTTTTCAAGGAGAAATGTTCAGGTGATCCTGCCTAGACTTCCTAGGCTATTATTCACAAGCCAAAAGGTATCTCATCATACTGCAAAACTGAACTTACCCTACCGTGGTTCAGTGCTGGTGAAATTTGTACGTGTTAGTGCTGTTAGGACACTGGAGAACAACATTGCTATAGCACACAAAGGAGAATGAGTTTTATCATTAAAACCCAACCCCTAGGAAAGCTTTCTCTGTGGATTACTACACCTTTCATTGGCCAAGTCCTGGCTTCTTTAGTTCTCTGAAGATTTTGCTTCCATTTTACAAGCAAAATYATAATTCTTTATTGTTAGCTGCAACTACCCATTTTTTTGTAGTCATCTATTCCAAGGTCCCACTTCTCTGTAGCTACTGAAGTAATGAAAAATGAGAAAGAAGATTTAAAAGCAACAACGTATCTAAAGCATCCTAACCTTCAGAAAAGGGCTGAAACACACCTGTGTGCAAGTCTAGCCCTTCACAACCTGACATAGCTCACGCAAACGGGTCGCACAGCGGTGGCAAGGATCACAGGCGCAGTTTGCTGGTGCCTCCCCTTGCTGCAGTTGCTGGATGGGGGCAGACAGAGAAGCAGTCCCTTGGTCAGCACCCCATTTCCTCCAGCCCCAAAGGATCTGCAATGCTCTCCAGCTGCCTTGGTTTGGTTTTAGTCCACACAAGAAGTGTTCAGAGGCTCATTTGAATCAGACATCTTTCTCTGGTTCTTGTCTTTTGTACAAACAGAGGGTGAGCTTAAAGACTGCAGTCTTCAATTTCCCTTGCAAATTTGCTAGATTTTGTACAAAAGTAGGCTTTATCTATTAAAATCATAAAAATTATGAACAGTCTGCTTACAGAAGATGCTTCACTGCAGTGATAGATAAAAGACACAAACATAAGTTTTATCAGTTAACCAGTAAGTTAAAAAACAAGAATTCTCTGCTTGCCTAAGCAGAGTCCTGGCAGTTACCGTTAGTTCTGCATTACAYGCAATAGAAATGTTTTGCTAGACTGAATTTTGGAACAGAAAAATTAACAAACACACAAAACATCWCCACTTTTGGGGGCAAAGACAGCCACGGAGCAGAAGGAAGGGAGCACGGGGCAGTGACCCCACGGACCCCAGGCAGAAGGACGCATGGTGCTAGCCCGCAGCACGAGGAAGGAAAAGAGCACAGAGCTCCCCCCACCTCCTCCTGCTCGCACAATCGCATTTCAGCGCGATCGTCTTTTCACGATGGGGGACGAGACAGCTTCTCAGTTGCCTTGTTTGCAGATAGGAAATAACCGTCACCTCTACAAAATCGCCGTAGCCAGCACAAACACCTGCAGGTAACACACACCGCAGCAGAGGCAGAGKGACTACGTAAAGCGTAATGAGGGAAGAAGGGTGCGAGGGAGGGAGGACATGCCACTCGCTCATAAATATTTTTTTGATCTACTGTTTTTTAAAAAACAGATAACTCATGTGCTATAAATGTAAAAATATATTCACTGTAAACCATTAYGTCATTTCCCCCCCTACACACAAAGTGGAGCACAAAATCCTAAATCCTGTAAAAACAGAAATTGGCAGTTGTATAGGWTAGACACCCTGGAAAGCCACTGCAAATTCACACTGTAGCACTGCCAACACACAAGACAGCTCAAGCTAGTGAGAATCAAATATTCACAGCAGGCAAATTCTCTCCATAGGATCTGCTGATCAGATGCAATGGAAAACAGCTTGAATTTGGCCCACTTCCATTCCTTTCATCTTTCACAATAGTATACTAAGCATTCTCACTCCAACCACCCTGCAAATCCAAAACGCAGCTTATCACTGTGGAATGATCATTTATCAGATGTACACAGCCTAGATCAGGTATACAGATAAACTTAGGGAAAAAAAAACAATACCAACCTATATGTTTGCAGAAAATACTGAATAAAATGCTAAGTGCATGTCACATCAAAAAGTTTGGGATATTAATAGTTGCCAGTAGCACTGCACAGTTTTATAGGACAGCTGCAGAGGAACAGGTGGCATTTTTCATTTCTGGACTGCTCAAGTTCTTTATTCTGTTCCAGAATAAATTGAAGATTTCAAAGAAAAAAAAAAGAATTTCCAAACTGCTTTTCTGAGCAATTTCAAATTCAGGCACTTAAAAGCATTTTATTAACTCCTAACATTTCTTCCAAATTCTCTCATTTTTCCATTTAAATAAAAAACTGATAATGAAAAAAATACATAAAATCAATCGTTTTTGACAGATTCACAGTCTGACTGAAATGCAACACTGAAATATTCAGTTCAAATCTACAAGGAAAGGTGTTTTTTGAGATAAGCTGGGAACTTCCCAACATTCCCATATTTTTTTCCCTCCCAGGGGTTTCTTTGTAGAAAATTATTTTATGAAACACTGCTTTCCATAAGASTTTCCAAATCAGAAGATCTGGAAGCAACTCAGTTACAGTCAGGACATAGGCATTTAGAAAATTTAGGATGCTTTTATACCCAGAACATAAAGGACAGCACCACATCAGAACTGAAGGTGATCCCCGTAATATCATTAAAGGGGACAAAGCTATATACAACCCGAAAGGATTCCAGCAYGTAAGAGCCTTACCTAATAAATACTAAATGCATCACAAGGAAAAAGAGACTAAGAGTGACACTAGGACCAAAGAGGGAAAGTAAAACTCACCAGTCAGTCAGTCTGATCTGATCCTTGCCTCTCAAACTACAATAAAATTCCAGAGCAGCAAGCATTACCGCAGATACACCAACTGGCCGGGAAGCCAAACAGCTGCCATTCACAGATGTTGCCCTAACCTCACTCCACCCACCTCCATTCACCAGCTCACCAGCTCAGTTTCAGATACCACCCCAAAGAAAGCAAACAGAAATCACAAGAAACGGAAGCAGCAAAAGCAGGAACAGACTATCGCGCTACAGCTGCCTCTCCTTTCTCCTCAAAACAACACTTCACAGCAGTGAGACAGACGGAAAACAGTAGAAGGGCAAAGGAAAAAATTACTACCATGTGTGGAATCACATGAGCCTCTAGGACAAAAACTAGTCCCAGGGAATAAATGCAGTGACGATGAGATCAAAATGGGAAGAGTTTGGGGCTGGCAGAAGGCGAAGCTGTACAGCTCGGGAAGCCGCGCTGTCGGAGCGGCAGGGAAAAGGGCTGAGGTCCTCTGGGCTGAGCACCAGCAGGCAAGAGCCTGACAAGTGGCACCTGGAAGGGCTCAGCGGAGAAGACCACAAAGCCCGTCTCTGCGAAGGGAGACAGACCTTCTTCTGCTTCCCTTTGGGCAGTCAGCAAGGAAGGGATGTGTCTCCTGAAACGACAGTCCTGGTCACTGAGCAAAAAGGCAAAAAAAATCTTAGAAAAAACATGAAGGAGAAAAGGTCTGCTGAGAGCATTCTGCAACTACAAAGAACAAAACAGTAACCTCAAAAGTGGCTCTAAACAATCTGCAAATATTATCTAAGGCTGCCAAAAGATGTTCAGTATCAGATCCCCAGATCTGGCGATCAAGTGAGACCTGCCAACTTCCTACCAACGTGCTTAAATTCTACTGCTTCCAATGGGACTTAGTATATTGGAAATTAATTTTCTAGGTTGGATTACAAATGCCTAAATTGATAAGTGCAAAACTTACCCTACTTTGATAGTGTGAAGCAGGGCAAAAGAAAGAGCACACTCCATTTATCTTCTTAGTGAGCTTCTTCTCTTTGCATTTTTGACATCCAGCAAAATCTTTTGCTACTAGTTGCAATTATTAGTCTCATATAAAACATGAGCACATTTATTCTATATTAATGGAGCATTTCAACAGAAAATAAACAAAAAGAAGCATGCATGAGAATTTGGGGAGGAGGCACTCTGAAAAACACACAATACACCAATGAAGTGTTTTAAGCAAAGCACATCATATGCATATTTGCCCCTCAAGTTTCCTTCCRAAAGCACACTGTTTAAAATTAAAAGCTTGCAATTCCGTAAGTAAACAAGAAATAGAGTAGCAGTGTTCAGTCTTAACAAATTGATTGTCTTTGAAATTTCTTAAATCTGTCCTTAATCATCAGCTGGTTTGCTTTTCAAAAATTTTGGCCTGTAACAAATTTCAACCACATTTCTAAGTTTCTTATGTGACCTAGTGTATTAATACTGTGGTTATCGCTAAAATCCCCTAACAGGAATGGCCATATCTGTGCATAACGAAAGGCAAATGCAAGGAGTTCAGAGCATAAAATGGCTTTGCAGGTCCCAGGCAGGAAGTATAAACACAGTGTGAAATCTGGGTACTGAACAGAATAGATTATTTATCTTATTTCTGCAAATTTTTTAAATGAGCTTAAAATCTCTGCAGCAAGCTATGATGTAGAAGGAGGGAAGAGACACTGTAGACAGGGAAGGGGAAGGATAATAGGGAAAAGGAGGAATAGGAGGGGGTCACAGGAAAGGARATAATCAAGAGCAGCCTTCAACACAACAGCAAAAGCAAGCCACGCGGGGGTGGGAGGGGAGCGCAGAGTGTGAGCACCAAGCAGACCCAATGACTTCACTGTTTAAGTAGGCCCTGATATATTGCCCCTCGCTGCATCAGGTCATCATCCCCAAAGACACAAATGAAACATTTAAACAACTGGGGGATAAGTCAACATCCCAGTCTTTTGGAGGACAGCAATCAGATGATGCKTATTTCTTCAGGTTTGCCAAATCCAAGATACACCAGAGTAAGACGTTTTTGTTTACAGTGATGAAGACACAGCACAGGCAAGCAAATCAAACCCCCAAAGCATGTTCAGGCTATTCACTAGCTCTGATGCTGATGAAATCATAGCCAGATGTCAGCATCCACCCAGTCTTGGAGAACAAGTGCCTACCTCATGCCATATGCTATCGTTACAGCCACGCTATGGCCAAGGAAGGGGTCAAAATGTCCTTTCTACTCCCTCTCCACAGCTTTTCGGTACCAAATCATGCTTCTTGGCTTCTGAGGATTTGGGTCTCAGTTTTGTGTGTTACCCACTTATCTTTTTCTTTTTTCTTTTTTTGGATGAATAAACCTCACCAACAGCAAGCTCATGTACAGTGACATGCAGCTAAAAGCCTCCTAGAAGGTGCTGGGAACTCATCTTGTTAAATCTAGAGTCAGATGGGTAAAAACACAAAGAGAGAGGTGACGCCAGCAAAAAAGCAAAGCTAGATTCCTTTTGCTATGATGGAAAGGACTGTCATTTGCCTCGCTCTGTGTTGTTGGCTGGGCTATGGCACATGCCATTATAAAACTTACTGCAGAGTAGGCTGGGGAGAAAAAAAGAGAATGAAAGAAACATCACAACACAATGCTCTCAGCGCAACAGGAGCTCAGGATTTGAGGTCTGTACCCCTTCCTACCCATACTCCTGGGAATATTTACACTATCTCAAGAAGGAATGAAGAAAAAAAAAAGCCATGAAGACAAATTTGACCTTCACTTGCTCTCACACATCATGGATTATGAGTCCTGGAAGTAGGATGATATATATATCTAAACAGAGATTTCAAGGAACCCTGAAATCATGTTTAGTGTCACAACATTTCTCTCCAAACATTCTTTTGGGGCAAACTGGACATTCTCAGTTCTCTGTATATCCTTGCCCAACAACTGAGCTTTACAGCAAAATATGCAAATGGATAAGAAATCCATAACCAAGAACAAAATGCTCTTTTCTAGCTTTGATGTATTTCTGTGTAATTATTAGGACATGATTTGTTAAGAAATAACATAATTGTTAAGAAAACTACACAGCATGACTACTTACTTAGGAGATCTCAAGGACAGCCATCTAGAGCAAACTTCTTCCAGTAAACAAAAAACACATAAACTTTATTAACTCCAGAGTGATAAATTGTAGCAACTACTACAGTAAATACTGTGAAGATGAAAAGAGCCTACAAATCAGTGGGTTACAAGTAATGGGACCACCAACCTGAGCCTTAAATATGAAGGAGCAGAGTTTCCACTAGACATACCATTTAGAAGTAGACTGACCTGCATATGAAAAAAAGAAATTCATAGATGAATAAAGTTGAATTGCCTCTTGAGTGATATACCTGAAAAGTACACCCTCAGGGTAGTTTAAAAGAAACACTGCGAATAGCTCGAGCTCCAACACAAACAAGTCTTTCATGTGTTACATACAGCAATCAGCTACACCCAAACATCGCTGAACAAACCTTTACCTTTCCTGACTGCTGTCATGGCAATCATGTGTTAAGCCACATGTGCCATAGCACAACAGATGTTTCCCAGGAGCTATTATATGTGTGTTCCTGCTGAGAAACTGTACTATGGTAGTTATAAAGATTACCTATGCGAAGTAAGTCTATGTGCTACTTTTTTCCCCCATGTTTTCCTTAACTATGTTGGTAGATCTAATACAAGATACTAGCTTTTCTTACGTACTCTTCCTTCCTTTCTCTGCCAAGCTTCCTGGGA
Source organism: Rhea americana (assembly GCF_003343005.1). Taxonomy (NCBI): domain Eukaryota; kingdom Metazoa; phylum Chordata; class Aves; order Rheiformes; family Rheidae; genus Rhea; species Rhea americana. Next base: position 5,048,269 of record NW_028186978.1, read on the forward strand.
TCCGTTTATCACATCTGGTGTCTCACRGCACGTTACTCAGAGCCTGCTTTCTACCTTTGCTTGAACTATGGAGAAAATAATAACCCTATTTTCCAGGAAGAGCTGTCTGACTGCTCCAGGGAATCATCAGGTCCGACTTGCCACAGGAGTTTTGAGATGGAGCAGAGGAGGAAAACGAGGCCAATCCTGTACACCTCCACCTGAAAAAGCGTGTTGGACGATCACTACTTGTCTTACACAACCTATTGTGAACTACAGTAGGGCACTTTGAGCATAATCAGTGCAATGCACTTGCAAGCACATACACAGAGATGACTATCTGGAAAACACTTTTTAACTTGTGATCACCAAAATGAATGTTTCTGTTGCTCCCTCTCTGCACATCCAAACCAGACAGCAAGGACAGAAAGAGAAACTGGAAATAAGCATTCATGAGATTTACACCTGATGTTTTTCTGATACACGAGAGTGAACCTAATTAATCATAAAGTAACAGATGGCTGTATGACACARAGACATTTTAAGAGTTATAGCCTTAATTCTTATTTTCTCCTGGTCATTTCTCAGCTGTCTTCCTATTCAGGCACATTAGCAGATTTCATTTGCATTGTATGGAAAATACAGGATATTATGAAAATGTGTGCCTGATGAATCTCAGTTGAAAAGGTTTCGCTGCATCCAGCTGTACAGAACTAGCTGTGTATGAAATTTTGAACATTCAGGGCCAGAAAAAAGCTGGCATGCGCAGTGTACTTTTAAGGCACGAAACTGTAACAGTACAAAAGAACAGATATTTAAAAATTGAAACCAGCTCTCCAAGAAACCTCTGCAAGTGAACATATTACCACCACCGGCCGCATCAGATAATCTCACAGCAACTACTAACATGACTTTACTTTCTTGCCCCTTGTTTTTACTTGGTATGTTCTCTTTCGCTTGATATATTAAGCAGAGTTATCTTCCATTTAAGTGAACAAACAGTAACAACCRGCCAATACTCAGACTTCTCTCAGCAGACACATCAATCAGCTATGCAAGGATCAGGGTTCTGCACAGCCAGAGCAGTTGGAGGCCTCTGAGCCCCGATATCCAAGCACAACTGCTGAAGGTGGGCCTCAAAAGACACAAGAAAGCTGCCTGTGGGGGCCGAGGGCCTGGCAGTAGCTGTTAAAATCAGACCAAATTTCTATTCCCAAAGGCAAACAGCAAAATAGTGAAACCGCCAAGGAGGACTCATTCCTGCTCAGTTCATGACCTCTGGAAAAAAAGCAACAAATTCCTTTTCTCCTTTCAAATTAAACATCTACTCTTTATTGCCAAGGAATATGTTTTAATAATCTGTGGTGTTCAAGGTTTGATAAACATCAGAAATCTCTTTGCTGCTGTTATATGATACCTGCCATACATTTTTCCCCCACTCATAGCTTTGCATTTTCATGCCAACATTACATAAAACATACTGTACCTCTTCAGTGTTGGGGTTTCCTTGCAAATGCTTCTAAAAGAAACTGTTCAAGTCCAAAAAATACTAAGTTTTTTTTTAATTGTTTTTTTATACTGAATGAAGTTCCAGCACATTCCAGTTGAAAAAAAATTACATTATTATTTTACTTCCAGCAAAAAAAAAAATAAATTGAAAGCTTTCACACTTGGTTGTCTAGAATGACTTCAGTGAGGAAAGGAAGGGGAAAAAAATCTGTGTAAGTCTGTTTGTTGCATGTGCATTTTACAGACAATCAAAGTATCTATGCAAAAAGATTTTAAGTAAATCAATGTCTAGTCTTAACTTTGACCATACATATTGTAACTGTCTAAATTAATAAATATCAAAATCCATTTACCTGTAGATTCTCAGACTCAAAAACATGAATTTGATGTCCAGGTGTCATACGGCTGTAACTGTAAAAATTATGCTGAAATTTTCCTATTTTGGATTTAATATGGTAAATATTCAAGATAAGACAAGTGACTCAATAGTACTGCAGTGACTTTATTTTCTGTCCCTTTTCAATCATCAATAAATTATTTGTTATACATAATTCGAACGTTGACAGAATTATTATCAAAGCTATAGTAACTGTAAATTTGGATAGACTATGCAAAATAGCCAACTGCCATTATTACTGTTGATTAAGTCTAGAGAGGTTGTGCAGATGCTTTTGAAGGGCCACTTGGGAAGCAGGTTCCATGGGTTGCATTTGGATGACATAGTGGTTTACAGTTCTGAAGACCAAGTTTGCAGCAGGAAGGAAAAGAACAATTATATACTATATTCAAAAAGCAGAATGTAAATTGCCTAACATTTATGGGATAAATCAATGATAAAGTCAAGATGGAAAAAAAGGAATTTTTCTTAAATGTGTTTTTTTCTTGATGAAAGGTTTTCTCCCAACTCTTGCAAAATGTTATGGTTCAGGTTCCTCTAAGAGGCAGAATATAGAAGAAGAGGGCCTCTTCTCTCTCAAGACATAATTTCTGTTCTTCCCTTTTCTGTTAACACACTACAGGTGTGCTTGAAGCCTACTTGTGCTACATCTTCTCTCCTCTAGGAATGCACAAAGTGGCACATATGGGAAGATGGACATAGGTATTGCACCAGCTCTCAGGAAGTAAGCCGTAGAGGTGGCAGGAGTAGCTTGTCAGACTTAGGGGCAGGAAAAGAAAGGGGGAAAAAATCAGTTATTACTGAAATTTTACTCCTTAAATTTCAGTTTATACCTTGCCTTCTGTCCTAACCAGATCTGCAAACATCTTTTGTTTGTAGAGAAAAACAACTAAACCACACTTATAATTAATCTTACCTGGGTATAGCCAAAGCCTCCTGCCTAGATCAGTCACATAAGTAAGACTTGCAGAGGTATTCATGCATCATCAAACAACAAGCTTTCAACTCCTGACTTGCTATTTCTGAAAACTTTTGCAATTTAAAGACAGATAATATAGACAGAAACAAAACTTAGCTGATGACAGTCTATAAATGAAAAGGGCAAATTTAAAACAATTGCTGTTCTTTCCTTTTCCCAATAAGGAGACTCAGACTACAGTTGGTTGGTCAAAGAGAGGTGTATCCAGACCGGATAACCAGTATAGGCCAGCAAGATTATTAGGCTAGGCTTCACGGGCCATGAACGCAGCTGTATTAGCTCGACAGCCAACAAGAAGCTGCCAGCAATTTAGCTGATTTAGAGCACTGCAGAGCCCCAGGTCTCAAACCAGCTCACATGCCTCCAAACCACACCTGCAGATGCAGATTTCTAGAGAATGCAGATGTTACACACGGCTACCCAAAATCCGCTCAAGGCCAGCAGGACGTAATGGTTCTGGCAAACAAACACCCCTGCACTGTCCTTCCTAGTGACCAGGGAATACTCATCAGACACAGCATAGCCTCGCCTGAAGCATCCAGGCCCAGCAACTAATGTGCTGTTCTTAACTCTGGAGAACCTACTACACGGCCACCTGGGATCTACAAGATAAACAGACATACTGTCATTCAAATATCGGGGGTACAGAGCTATGCAGTCACCGTATGTGATGTGGGAACACCATCCAAGCCCAAGCAGTTCTGCATATGCTGTGTGGTGTACATACAGTGAGCCCAACAACCCAGACCTACCAGACCTGCTGGGCATACTCTTCATACCTGACTTGCACATGCTAGTACCAGCCTGCCCAGAGCTGTACCGGGTGTACACACAGCTGTACGTACAGTCATGCATGCCCAGACTGTGCCTACGATTGCAGAGTTACTGTAGCATCAGCTAGTACATGGGCAGTGTCCATCTTCTGGGGCTTTAGGGGTACCTGGACGACCTGGTCTGTGCTCAGCCGGGGTGGCAAACATTGCTGCTGAGCCTGAGTGGGCTGGCTGTTCAGTAAGGTACCCATACCCACAACATGCAGATTATCCAAGGTTTCTGTCACCTGGCATTACCCAAACTCCACCTTCCATTATCCTGAATGCAAGAGCTGACTATTTTCCTCTTATTTACTTCCCATCCACTTCCTAGCCTCAGCTGGGCACTTTTATTCATCCAGCATGTACTGTATTGTTACAAAAGACAAGGTTATATACTGATTAGAAACAGTATTTGCATATTGTTATACAAAAAGAATAAATCATAATGGAAGCTCTGACAGAGGATACTGACCACAGTCTTTGCAGGTTTTTAATTCGTAATTTGCTTACATAAATTGTCTGTACACAGGCCTAACCTAATATTGCTCTAATTCAGTGAAAAAAAGACAAAACAAAACAAAACAAAAAATTAAAAAAAGGAATAAGCAACATAAACTATTCTTGGGAAGATAAACTATCTTCCCAAGATAGTACTTTTAATGTAAGTACTTTGACAAAGCCAAGTATGATTGTACCTACTTGCAGCTCTTTAAAAAGATGTGAATGTCTAGACTCCAAGAAGTTTCAGTACTCTAAGATCATATTTAAGAAAGCAAATTTTAATCAGAATTGGGTAGCTCTAGAAATTGGGTAGTAGTATTTAAAAAAATCAAGTGATTAATCTCTGATCAATCAGAGAGTAAGGGCTAAAGAGCATTTAAGGTCTCAAACGCCCCTGGGAACTAGCCAATTTACTGTAATACTGTGGATGCTGACTGTAGGCATTTTGGGGAATTTATATTTTCTCATGCACTGTCCTCATGCTTATGAGTAGTTTCTTCTAAATTTCAATACAGCTACCCCATCATCCTCCCCAAAATTCTGCACTGCTGATAGGCTGATGAAAACCCAACAGCAGTTAGACCCCAGGTTTGCTGATAATACTATCCTGACAGATACCTCTGTGTCCCCTTTCTAATTGCATCTGAGTGTTGTATCTTGATTAAAAACTTTTGAAGGCAGTGCGTTTTTCATTTGTTATATAGTATCTAGCACAAAAGGGATGAACAGATATATACCAGTAAGCTTGATACTTTCTCTACAGGAAAATACATTTTGATCACTGCTGACATCATTCAAACATCTGAAATGCTCAGAAATTGAGGCGAGACAAATCTGAAGATACAGCTCTTAAACTCCCCTTAAACTAATCATAATATTTGACTGACTTTTGCTCTTTCAGTTGTTTTAGACGGAATGAAAGAACAAGCAACAGTTAGCATGATATTTCTGAAAATAAAGTATCATCTGTTCTGAGCTAATTCTGCTAATACCTTGCTCACTCAAATTTTTGTTTGACTGCAACACTTCTCTGAGAGGATGTAATTATCTTGCTTATATAAAATTCCTGTCCTCTGAAATATTAAACTCAGTCACTATTCAGCACTATAAAAATAAAATACTGGTGTGCACACTAATATGGAAGATCAAGCTAGCCTGGCTTTGTTTCTCAGAAAGCCCAAAGCAAAATAAAAACAAATCTCCAAAAAACTAACTTAAAATCATGTTTCTCTTTTATGTAAATCTATTACTAAACACTGAGTTCGGCAGTAAATTTTAAGTGCCATTTTGGTGCACAGGAAAGTATTTATTTCTTTATATTTGCCTGTTGATAGGCTTTTATAAAAGTTTAGGCAGAATTGTACAAAAAAGTTTTTCTATTTCTGCATATGTCAGGTTACAGCTATATAAACTATTTTTCTAGATCAGCAGTTGAGAGAGTTTATTAGCTTGTGCTACTGACCTATGCAGACATTTTTCTGGCACTTTTTCACTGCATGTTTATAGTATCACCTCAGTTATCCAAAACTTCTTGTTATCCCAACAAGGGTCAAATTCCTGACAAGTATAAGTTACACTGAAAATTCCCCTGGATTACTTGAAACCTCAAATAACTGAACCTATTCACTGTCCTCCCTTTTAAATAACAGAGGACATACTGTATAGTGGTGCTAATACTGTGTAGCTGATTCCCGTAACTCAGAAATTAATACATAAACGTCACACTTGCTATCTAGCAGACTTGTTAGCCCTGATCTGAAAACCAGGTTCAAGATGCGGATAGAGTTTAAAGAAGGGTCCTACCCATTCACGTAGGTTGAAGGAAACAGGAGGCAGGAAGGACTGCAAGGTTAAGAAATAAAATTTTAAAAAAGCAAAAAGCATAGTATTCCTGATCCATGCACTGCTGACCAAGGAAACAGAGCCATTTTACAGTTCAGTCCCCTGCAGCTGAAGAAACGACCTTGAATCCCCCCTACAGTCAACCACAGGCTTGCTGCTGCCGGCATGGCAAATATATGTCCCACCAACTCCTCAGCTTTTATATTTGGGCTCCATTCCTTAGCTCCATCTCCTCAAACACAGCGCAGAACCCAGCAGCTAGCAATCAGGCCTGCGCTTCTCCCTGAAAGTACTCACCAAGCAGCTTAGCAGGCACCTCTAGGACTGTATTTTCTGAGCTTGAATGTGACGATGAAGATGCACTGGTTTGCCAAGACCTACTGGCAGCTCTTTCACTCAGCCACTGCAAGGCATTGCTCTAAAATCCTGTACACTGTTGCTAGGTAGGGGTTGTAAAGTTAGCACTGGTTTTGGAAAAAAACAGCAAGCCTCCTGCCAACCAAGCTAAAAATGGTATTCAGAGGACAACRGTGATGAGGCAGCTTTCATTAAGAGAAGGTATTAGAAACATCCGGGAACTCTTGGAAACCAGCAGTGGGATTTGCTTGGCTGTGCAGCCAAGCTACACAGCACACAACCACCTGAGTAGTCATATAAGGCAAGAAACAAGCAGTGCACCAGCCACTAGGGCTATCAGTTTAAGGCCTGAATATTGTTGCTCCACAACAGGTGCAAGGATGAGATTCACCTCTGGCTCTGAGTCCAACGCTGCTCACAAAACACAGATACAACTTTGCAGCATACCAGCTCCAAGCAACATCCCTCTAGCTACTGCAATAAACAGCGAGAAAATAATGCCAACATTACTACTAAAAAGAGATAAGAAAGGAGGGAAAAGTGCAATATTAACCAAGTGAGGCTGTATAGGGAAACATGAGATTAATTCTAAATTCTGCAYGAGAACTAATGGAATCCAAGGAGAAAAGCAGAGGTGATAAGGCAGCATATAGAAGTGACTAAGTTGAKTTTAACTTATTACGCACTTGCATGCATGCACACATTTAGCAGGTTCAATACTGTCCCACAGTATTGTCCCAAGCAGAAAAAAGCATTCCCTATCTAAGTAACAGTCYTTCTGGCACGACGATTAGGAGGCAGAAGCAACCAAAGAGGTGAYAACAGGGCGAGGACTTCTAACAGAAGAACAACACTCCAATATAAGGATTACCTCTGCATTGCAATATTCATTTTCTAGATCATTATTCATATCACTTGCCACAAATGCATGCATAACTCTCCCAATGAGCTGTGGCACAGATCTCCCAGTACCACAAGACTATTCAGCCTTCAAAAGGTTAATGGTTAATGGGTTTGATGGACCTCAGTCAAATGCTTCAGCTTACCATCATATTTTTGCTCAAGCAATTAACTCAGCTGCTTCCTTTGTAGCATTAATTTTAACAGCTTTACAATAGTATCATTAGACCTCTGAACATTTAAGAGGAAGTACATTACAATTGGAAAGTATTGTGCCAAGCAGGAAGCAAGTGGCTTTAATCCAGACACACCGAGGAATGCAAAAGGCAAGTAGACTTCAGTGTATTCTCCAGCCTCTGAACTCTTGACTGCAGCACCGGACTGCAGAGTTTTACTGGACTCTCCAACCAAAGCAGTCATGCACTCAGACCTTTACAAGCAACTGGGACATACTCCCCTCGTTCATCTTTTTGCTTGTTTGTTTTAAGCCAAGGAAACAACTGCAGTGTGATCTCTGGAGTGAAACGTGTTCCATCGCCTGCATTCAGCACGTACGCTCCTGCCAGTGACATGCACATCATCCAACAGAAAGCCACTTGCAACGCCCGGAAAGGCTTTCAGCATAGAAACAGGACTAATAGTTGCTAGCAGACGTAAACTGCAACAGAATTCRTGGAGCTGATTCACAGCCAGAAAGGAGATTAGAGACAGCATTCTCCTTCCACTGTCTTCAATTTAAGGACTGGGATCAYGACAAACTTTTGCTAACTTGCATTTGCAGTCTTTTCAAAAAAGAAGGAAATAATAGGATGCTTGGGCTGCACTGGCGTGTGTTGAGGTTGCAGACCTGTCAGTCTGACGCTGTGCCATCTCTTTTGTGCCAGCACCCTCCTCTTTCACATCTCCAGCGTTGCCATCTTCTGGTTACGAAAATTCTCCAGGCCACAGGCTGTATCACATGCGTTTTATAAGCAGCAGCACCTCCATCATGCATGCTCTATGCTATAAGAAGGCAGTAGCACCAAATACAGCAAATATTCTTTCTCRGGTCGATCCCATTTACACAGAAGATTGCTCTCTGCCAAATAAATAAACCCTGGGTTCTGRCTGTTCCCTGGAGCAGAAGCTACATGTCACTGGAAAAGACAGTTGAAGATCAGGGACAGTATTTATAGCACAGACCTACAGACTCCAACCTGTGAGAGGCTTTCCTGAATTAGGGGGTGAGAATACTACTAAGTATAATTTTAAACACGGACAACCTTTAAACTGYGGATTTCAGGATAAGGCCTTCCCAGGTCCTGTGTCCTTTGATTTTAGTCAAACTTAAGCATTGCATCTAAGTTTAAACTTTCTAGTTATAATTTCACAATGACTTCACAGCTGATTAAGTTTGTTTTASTGCCAAAAAGAATGACATCTTTTTCCAATCCAGCGAGCCTGTTCCTCTCCTCCTGTCTCACCTCCCTTCGTGCCATTGCATGCTGCAGCTGTGGGATGAAGAGGAAGGGTAGTCTTCAGCCAGATCAGTTCCTCTATCCAGCTAGCAGCCATATGAATACTAGCGCTGGCATGGCAGAGCATGTGGGAATGTCAAATTTAGATCAATTTAAAGCAACCACAGCCTCAGGTCTAGTTTTGCTTGTTAACAACAAAAGCTGTAAATGCAGCTTTTGCCCTTTTGTATACAACTTCTTTTACCTCAAGAAATGGATATTCATAGCTCTGTTTATTTTATGTGCTGGCCTACACACCCATAGCACACCAGCTTGGTGCATCTTTTTATATCCTCATTGGCAAACTAATCAGTTTTGCAATGCAAGTCACCCCAAAATTGCAGATGCCTGGAAATAACTTTTGCTAACAACGCCACATTCCTGACAAGGCACAGGCAACACATTCACAGACCCAAGGCACGCAATTCCTCCACAGAATGCCCCTAAAATTGATGCACACCTCCAGAGCACATGGTATTTGCCCAGCTATTAAGAGAAGTCACAAGTTTCAACAGTGGGATTTGTCCTGAGGAGTCTGGAGTCATTCCACTCAAGAGGCCTTTCGTTTCTAAGACAACRGCTTGAAGAAGGCAGTGGATTCTCTGCTTCATTTAATGCAGCCCTAAGCTGCAAAGGGAAAGGCATTTTGTTTTGTTAAACTATCACTTTTCTGATACTCRCAGATACGAAGAGTTTGTTGTTCAAAAGCCTGCCAGTTCGATCAAAGTCAATAAACCTGCTTAATAMAAATTATGGTTGAACTTTCAGAAGGACACTTTAGGATCTGAAAGCAAATCTAAAAATTAACCCAGTGGGCAATCTGCATTTTCCACAGGTGCAAAATGAGCTGCTACTGGAAACCAGCTGCCCTCCCCAACCCGAGGAAAGAYTCTGTCATTTATAGAAAAGGTTAATGCCATGATAAGGGCAAGCTCACGTTTCAGCTGCCTAGCATTAGGTTTTCAGCAGCAGCAATATTTTCTTTTTGCCTTTTTCAAATRTTATCCCTGGAATCCTTCATTTTATTAAAATTTCTATATACAAAAAAAAGAGTAAACAGAACTGCCACATAAAGCCTTTATTTAAATGGTTTTATAAATAACATCTTTGTGAAGCCACTTGACAGCCCAAAGCAGGTAGGTTCTTTGATTTTAATCAAGCACTTTTTTTTCAGAAGTGTGGTACTTGGCCTTCCCTTCTCAAGTCTGGGCAATAAAACTGTCTCTGTGCAAAACAGAAAAAAAAATCAAAAATAAAATCCTCCCTATAAYCATCCTCTCTTGGTTTTTAACACAGAAAAGAATCTCCTTACTCCTGATTTACATATTAAACATTTAAGATTATTTAATATGAACAATGTTATTTATAAACACATTCATTAGAGTCATGGTTGAAAACTCCAGTTGGAAGAGCAGTCTAAAATCAGGCTGTGACCACCACAAGAATGTCTACGATATTTTTGTAAGTGTTATTTATTATTTATATTAACATACTGTCTAGGAGTCCTGGCGATGGAGCAAGACCAATGGGGTGAGGTGTTGGACAAAAACAGACTAGCAAGTGATCCTTGCCACAAAGTGCTTACACATATTATTAGCATTTGACCAAGCCGAGTCAGGGCATTCTCAGTAACAGAGTTCAGCAACTCAGGGCACCGTTTAAGCTGGCTGTGAGACTGCACATTCAAATCCTAACCAGTCTAGTTTGGGAACATGATTAGGTTATACCTATAGCTGTGGTTCACAGCTATCAATTACATGTCCTACAAACCTTCATGCACATTGGCTATTGTTGTCTTGTCCATCAAGGAAAATGTCCAAGGCACTCCGGGTGCTCTGTGACAGACCTGGGCTTACAATAAGGGACAAATTTCTGGGCACTGGCAGAAGGTATGGCAGAAAGGGACAGTATGATTAGTAGGACAAGCAGTGATATCCATCCACGACCAGCTTAGCTAATCAAATGTACTATAAGCACTGCAGCCAAGGAGAGAACTAGAAGAAAAAAGGGCTTTAAAGACCACAGTGGAGCTGATCTGTAGAAGCTCTGTTTGAATGTTCTGGCTGGTGCTAGTGATGCAGGAAGCACACAATAACTGCACAAGGGTCCATAACTAGCATTTCAGAACCAACCAAGACGTCATTCATTTCAAGTTCTACTTCCAACCACTGTAAGCCCAGAAGTCCAGCTCATGGGTAAGGAAAGAACAGACCCATCATGGATACRAGAAACAGTTTGTGAGCCAGGGTGGGATGACAGACAAAGATCACAAGGAGCTGACTGAACTCACTTCTCTAAGAGTGGATTAATTCAGCTCACTCAACAACAAATAAATAAATGAGATAGAGTCATTCATCTCCCTTTGTTTTCATGATGGGTGATCCCTTTTGTTCATTTTMTATTATTTCAGCTTCTCTTACCTCCATAAATCAGCTTAAAGTTTAAATTTGGAAGTCAGAGCAATGAAGACCCAACTTGAGTGCAGCAGTGGAGTATGTCTCCAGCACATATGCTACTGTCAGCACGATCATTAGTTTCCAGCATCAAAAGTATGTGAATTTTTGAGCCAAATACATCAGCATAGCAAGTATATGCACTTCGTCCAACAAAATATTAACGAGATACCAGCATTGTGTGTTTTGCATTTAGCTTACTAGTCCTCCTCTAAATGACACAAAGAGAACGATGCTTTCTGGACAGCATTTGCAAGGCTACTTGGGAACAATAAAAAATTTCAATCCAGTCTAGAACAACAGCTGAATTTCAATTTAAAGTTTTAGTTTTTATTGTTTTCCATCTCATTTTCCCAAATGCCACTTCCTCCATGCCTGCTGCCAAAGCTGAATTGATGGCTGCTTTCATCTTCTCTTATGAATTAACTGTCACTGCGGACTGTTCCATGCAGACTCCATGTACAAACAGCCTGGTTAAGAAACACCTGTTAGTTTACTTTTGTATTTTTCATAAAATTTAGAAATGATTATGAGTACAACACATGGCTAAATTCATTAAACAGGAGTTTTGTAACATAGCTCTGTCTGGCTCAGATAACACCAAATGAAACAGGCAGGAAAAACTAACTGGAAAATGAATTCAAAGGAAGAGTCGAAAAAGCTTAGGGGGAAAAAAAGCATACAAGGACACTGCAGAAATGAACTTGTTTTTCAAGACACTATTCTTTTAGAGAAGGAATCATTAAATTGCAGTATTTGATGAGCCAAAGCACACAGAGCTGTTCCAAACCACTGGCCAGGCCCTAAATGTTGCTCTAGTCAAATATTCAAAAGTCACAACTGAGGTCAGGCACAAGAGATGAGGTGAAGCCGGTCGCTGTTTAGCCAGGAAGAGCCACAGAAACACRGGCAGAATTCAGCTGTGGTGTTTGCTGCTTCACATTCCATCAACATTCGCAAAAGTGCTTTGGGGCCTGGAGTGCCAAGAACTTACTGTTTTGAGATAGTTATGAAATTTTGCTTCTGTTTACTTCACATGTAACACAGCTTGCACAGCACGACTTCTTTATGGATACAACAGTGCTGGCAAATGAATTTGTCCCGCATCAATAAAAAGTACAAAATAAGGAAACAGAAAATTATCATGTATTATGAATTTAGGTATTACAGTAGCAGCAGGCTCTTTTGAAAAACTACTATAAAGAATTAAAGGGAGAGTGAGACATTAGGAGGAAGAATGAGAAGATATTTTTTAAGAAAAATAAAAATATAATGAAACTGAATTATGAGTGGGAAAGTTTGACAAAAAATAATGTACATGAGTTAAAGTTCCATCTATTTCTCTACATTTTCAATTTGTTTTTAATTCTATGAAATGCACTGTCCTATATTTCTGTCTTGTATTTTCAAGTTCATAGCCGCATGAAGAAAAGAGTCCCATTTGTTGAGCTTAACTAACAAGGACAAATTCCTGAAAACCAATACAGCATTGAAATATCTTTAAGATATCCTATGACATCAAAAATATCCTGGAATTTATGCAACAGTGTAAAAGGCAAATCACAAGCACGAACAGATAGGCAGCGATTCTTAACAAGGTTCATAGCAAGTTCCCAAAGACAATTTTTCCAAAAGAATCTTCCTAGGAAAATAATCATGAAAACAAAAAAATCTTGTTGTCATAGGAACCAGATTTTTTAAGCAGTATGTTACAGCTATGTTTGCCTTAGTACAATAACCATACAACCAGGTGGCTTTTGCTGAGCTATTTGTTGCATTCCTAAATCATACAAATATCACAAAGATGAGGACYGTACACAAACTAAAAACCGGATGCCACAGTAAACAGATTTTTCTTCGGTAGCACCGAAACATGAGCCAAGACACAAGCTAAAGTTCAGYCCTTCAACTTTGTCTTGGCTACTTCCTACTATTATATGTGAGACTCTTTCACATAGTCTCTGAAGTAAGTGTCTAAGCTCCTGTGGGGATTGTTCAAGGAACTGAAGTAATGCTATAAGCTTTGCTAAACTCTGTCAAACAAAAGATAAGGCAGAAACCATTGCTTTTCTCACAGAATAACATTATTCAGTGAGGGGAAGTAAATCTAAAAAAAATGTTTTTAAGGAAAAAAATATCAACATATAGTGATCACCATTAAAGGGTAAAACTTARCTAAGATGATGCTGAGAAAAAATCTGTTTCTCTGGAAGTAACAAATATGTTACACTACGCAGTTGAACAAAATAACAATTGGTAGTATCATTAAAAACCAGTTGTTTTTATTTCAGTCTATGTCAAACCAAACGAATGAAACTGACAGCAACTCACTGAAAAATTGCTGGTTTTGTAAAAATCACTTATAGTGTAATCATATTCACTGTACGCTACTAACCCATTATTGTACGCCTTTTGCAGCTTCTGGTCTTCTAATTAATAACTCGGCCAAAATATTTTTCAGGCTTGCACAATTAAACACATGAAATGATGCTTCTGGAAAGCTGGCAGCCTTACGACAAAGGTGTTCAGTATCAATTTCTCACATGGGAACATTTCTTCTGGAAACATGGTTCTCTCAGCAAAGCCTGTTATTCCTACATGGGTTTCATATGTTCTTTGGATGTCCTGTGGATTTCACTTTTTGGTGGGAACATTAGTTTTCTGGATTAATGAATAACAGAGCAGGAGTGAGAAATCATTTAATCAAATTTAATACTCCCTGTAAGTCTAAATATCAAAATGATGGTTTGGTCCTATGCTCCCTTTCACCTCATCTCRAGTMCTGTGTCCAGTTCTGGGCTCCCCAGSACAAGAGAGACATGGAGCTACTGGAAGGAGTCCAGCGTAGGGCTACRAAGATGATCAGAGGGCTGGAGCACCTGCCCTRYGAGGAACGGCTGTGAGAGCTGGGCCTCTTCAGCCTGGGGAAGAGAAGACTGAGGGGGGATCTKATCAATGTGTACAAGTACCTGAAGGGAGGGTGTCAAGGGGACGGGGACAAACTCTTTTCAGCTGTCCTGTGTGACAGGACAAGAGGCAATGGGCAGAAAATGAAGCACAGGAAGTTCCGCCTGACCGGAGGGGGAATTTCTTCTGTGTGAGAGTGACAGAGCACTGGACCAGGTTGCCCAGAGAGGTTGTGGAGTCTCCAGGCCCGCCTGGATGCAACCCTGTCTACCATGCTCTAGGTGACCCTGCTGAGCAGGGGGGTTGGACTAGCAGATCTCCAGAGGTCCCTTCCAACCTTACTGATTCTATGATTCTGTGATTAAAGCAATGCATCATTTCTGCTGTGATAATAGAACAAGTCAGCACTTCTGGAGATCAAAGCAAATTACAAACTAGCTTGCCAAGCTGAGCATATGTAATTCTATATGTAATGTTGTGTACTATCCATATCCTGACTTAGACTTGCAACTAGACAAAGATCATCTTTGTGTATTTATACGGCCTGTGCTTAGTACAGTGGTGTCTGGGTCCTTCAGTCCTTACTTGGATACTACCACACAATAGCAAGTAAATTTTACTTACTGACTGCTATTCTGGTAAAAACCCTGCAAAWAAGCCATTCTCTCTTAAACCACATGAGGAAGCCAGTGGTAAGTACCTCAGAGTAACTGTAGATTCATCTATCTTTAAATATTGAGAAGAACTCAATCTCTTAACCACAGAGCAGTTAAGCATAATACTTCACAGTAGTGTGAAATTCCTCAAACACAAAGTAAAGGCAAAATTTTTACAGCTGGTAAGACTCCCACATGAGCATCTCAAGATGTCTCCAACATAGGCTTAAAGTTTACTGTTATTTCCCTTCAATATAGCATACTTCTTCGTTTGTCTGTATGACAATAAAGGAAAAGATACAGTATTAGCTAGAGAATTAAGGTAGACTGAAGTAGAAGTTTTATAGAGCTACATAATACATGACCATCTGTGTCTCCGGTAGTTAAACATGAAACAAAAGCTACTTTGAGCRCTTACAATTACTCATAAGCTTTAGTTCCAACTCTTTAAAAATGAAAACGAGGGTCTCTATGATTGATCTGAATGCTTATTGTATCAGCTATCAGGAATAAGTAAGTTAATCCTATTAGAATGATGAAGTTGCACTTCTGAACAGAAGCAATATCTAGGAGATCAAAAATCAGGTATCTCACTTAAAGTAGAAAAAATACCAACAGTACGTCATGGTACGTCTGTAGACRCATACTGGAGTGAGTCATTCAAACTGGGCTGAAATAACTGGAAAGAATATATTATGTTARGCCAGCCAAAGCTAAGACAAAGAATAATTTGCAATAGGTAACAGAATGTTCCTTAAATACATTCAATTAGCTAAGAGGTATAACTATTTCTGGACTATAATCTTTATATTTTACTTTTTTTCAGGCAGATGGGCACAGTACAGGTGAGATTAAAAAAAAAAGGATACAGTGAACTCAGATATACTGCTGATGTCTGTTCCTTTTACAAAAGTCAGTAGGTTTAGAAATAGTCATGTTAAAGGGAAAGAGGACACTTGGAAGCCTTTCTTTGTTTGGAACAATTTATTCACAACACAATAGATAAAAATACTCAATGGTAAAATTCAAAAAAACAGAAGTTCCAGCACACTTTTTAAACACCTTGCCACTTTATTAGAAAAAATATTTAGAAAAATAATTACCATAGGTAAGTAGAAGCAGGTATAGAAGTAAAAAATATGACTTTCTAGTACAAAAAATAAATCAATCTCCTGCACCATTGATCAGCTAAAGAACACTTTTTGGTTAATGTTTTGAGGATATACATCTTCCAAGACAGATTTATTTCCAGAAATTAGAAAAACACACTGACAWAATGATATTTTTATGCAGTCCCTCCTACTTACAACTAACTTACCTATGGCATTTTAAAAATTTATAGGAAAAAAAAAATGTAACTCAATATCATCCTCTTAAAATAGTCATTAACAAAAATGAAGTCTTTCTGGAAAAGGAGCCAAGGAAAAGAGAACTACACTACTGGTATCTTTTGCAGTAGTTTACTTCAAATATGTTTTTCAAATATGACTGGGTAGGAATAAAAAAAAGCTAAATGGATTTTAGAGGCAAAAGAAAGACACATCAGGATACATTACAGCAGGGGTGGTGGGGATCACAGCCTAGCTTCAAATACCAGATGATATTCTAAAACTAGGCAATATTCAAGCAGAAATAYGCCTGCCAAACTACAGGTTGAAGGACCCAGCCTCAAAGGACTCTGTAATTACATTTTAATGGAATTTTAAATGAATTACATTCATTTAAAAATGAATATAACATAGCTTCTGAATACACTGAAACTTTCTCAAGCTGTTTATATACRGGAACATTGACTTCAGCTRTCAACAAGTAGTATGWGCTGAATCTTATCTTGAACTGCAAWGTGAGAAGCRTCAGAACAGATAGGAACTATGCGTACAGGGAAATCATCGGCCTAAATTAAGGATGGTCACCTTCCACATGCTCAGGGGCCCTTTTATTCTCAACCACGACTCAAGGCAATTGTATTTCTGTGTCACTAATGCTGCTTGACCCAACGCCCATTCATACCCACCTCTTTCCCTAGCAGCAGGCCCAGGACTGTGCCACCACATGAGGTAGCCTCCTGAGCACTGGCATTCCTGAAAGCCAGATGCAAKCGCCTCAAGAGGCAGGTTCAGCCCACGGCCTGTCAGCAAGTCCTCTGTGGTCTTCCTAGCTCATGCAGATAATGGCCAACTTTTACTCTGCCCTTTAAGTCAACATGAAGCAGTTCCCTAGATAATCCTGCAATGAATGTTATCGGTAGACTGTAGTGTTTTGAGGAGAGAGCAAACGAGACACAACATACAAATACATCTTTCCTTCTTCCCAAAAAGCTATGTTTTTGTGGTCAAAGATTCCAGAGGGCACCTCCGAGTCTTTTTACAGCTAGCACCAAAACTCTAAGATGACATATACCCAAAAGATGTTTTTCCTCTAAAAATATACTCTGCYTTCTGAACACTCCCCACCTCCGAAAAAAGACTGGAAGGTCTCCAAAAGACTGCACTGAGAGTTTAGATTTCAGAGAACTGTTGGGTTTAGTAGGTTAGAGGAGTTCAAATTACAAAAATAATTGCTGTTTAAGATCACATAGTCAYAAAATCAAGGTGCCAAGAGCAACACTGAAAGATTTTTCTCCATTTGATATACTTACCAAACCTGCAATGGGGGTCGGCAGTCTATTGATCTTTTTTACCAATCCCGGCTTTATTGCATTCAGCAACCTGTCATGAGAAAGGAGCATTTATAAGTGAKGAGTCACAAAACCCAAATTATCAAACACTTGTTTCTAGCACATAAGCATTTCAGTATGACTGGAAAGGAATATTCTCCGCTTTCTTTCCTCCTGAAAGCACACATATGTACCCCAAGATTCAAAACTAAAATGAAGAAAAGATAGGAGGAAAAATATCCAGAGGAGAGTACCCTGACAATTGTTTTTAAWGCCCTAAATTAATCTAGAGCACATCAGCCTTCAAGGGCTCTGCTTGAATTTTGTCACATTAGTAAGTCTATATTGCCTAGAGGCAGGGCGTGCTGGAAAGGCTTGAGAGCATAAACCCAGAAGGCATCTGGGTATCACTACAGCTTGGGAAGAACTGACTATCAGTTTCTCCACTGCAGGAAAGTAGGAAAGAACATGCCCTTTATGGGTAGCCCTTCTATTTTTCTGCATCTGTACTTGAAATCAAGCCCTATCCTTGCATGTGTTGTGGAAAGCTGAGGTCCCCTTAAAACRTAAATGCCAGAAAACAAATAAAAAGGGAGTCCAGAAAAAAAAAAAGCTCACTATGAGAATAGCAGTAGGTCAATGGTACCATAGCTGAACATTGTTCCAACAGTGTCGGAAGACTAGCAAACCCTCTTTCCTCYGAAAGCTGAAAATTCCGAAGTTCCCCCAACCCATGAATATACTATGGGAASTGCTGACATGGTTTGTTGTTACGATATTTCAAAAATTACCAAACCTCTAAAAGCTGGGGAATTTTCATTATAAAATCCCCTTGCAACAATCTGTGTTTCTTCACCACCCACACTGCATGAGAAAACCCGTATGCCTTTTATCCAAAGACTGGAAATTGTATCAGTCCAATCAACTGGGAAGAAAATCATCACTCTAAGACACTCACTTCAGAGTCAAGATTTTTAAAGAGAAACAAAAGGATGTCTAGTACTTTAAAACACCCTAAAAATGTGAATATCCACTGTGGAAAAGGGGAATCTCACTTTTTGCTGACACTAGGCCTTCAGACAGCCTAGCATAATCATGAGCAGCAGAACACAATGTGAATAACATTGTAGGTTTCTTTTTTTTTGGGGGGAGGGGGCAATGTATTTCCTTGATCCTCTTGCAGTTAAAATCTCTATAACCCAAGGTCATATAGACTATACCTGCCATCTGCTTAAGGGAGAATCTAATTCTAGCTGTTATGTCCTACAAATACACAATGACAAATATATTTACTATATTTACATAGCAAATGATATTTTTTTTCTCTCTTAAATGCACAGAATGGCATGAAAAGAACCACACATTTCCTATTATCAGCATCTTATTTCATAGTTCATAAACAGATGCTACTTTTTCCCCAAAAGCACTAACTTATCTTTCAGACTTGCACAGCAACAACTCCAAAAACTAGTATTTTACATTTCATTGCTACAACAGACAACTTAAGAATTTTTCCTTCAGGTGCCTCTTTCCGAATACGGTGACTTCAGTCCAGTATCCTAAATCTGCAGTGCCTATTCTCTTTCAGGGAAAAAATGATACATTAGCAAATGCATCCTATTTTCTTAATTACTCATATGTGAATACATCAGGCACTGTAACTGGTATTGCAGGAGTGCACCAAAACCATAGAAAGGAACAATAGAAAGTAAAATACAGAGGTCTTAATGGAAACCCCAAATGTTAAAGCCCATTCTAAATAAATCTTCAAAATGGCTTATACAGGCTTCCCTATGAAATATGGGAGAGGGATAAAATGAGAGGAAGGAAAGTAGAAGGCAATGAAAAACATTTTAGACCACAGCTTGGAGTTTGAAGAGGAAGGAAATAGGATGGGGCAAGATAGAAAAGCCCAAGGAAGAAAGGTCTCTGTTATTAAAATATTTACCTCCTGTTGGAAACATCTCTGAACTGTCTGGCACTAAAACCTCCAGGACTTGCTCACGGGAGATCGTGCCAAAGGGAGCTTTCTTCCAGAGCAGACTGACTGCTTCTAAATTATTGCCTCATCTAGCGCAACGGTCCAGACGCCAAAATATCAAGTGTCTTGAGGCTTGCTCAGCCACCAATCTGGATGAAAGTCATACTGTTTATGCAGAATGTCTCAATGGTTGCCTTCAGTCACACAGCTGGTATCTGTTCATGCTTCTTTAAAAAGCTACTGAATACACCTCTTCCCAGCAAGGTTCCACTCAAGCTAAATTCCCCATGCCTGCTTAGACTCACATACAGAGTCTGTCCTGACATGAAAAGTTCTATCAACTACAGCAGGTTTCTGCCGAATTACAGGGCGTTCAAAAAACCTAGGCATTTTGCACMTGAGACTTGGCTCAAGGCCCCCAGCCTAAGGGAGAAAAGTTCACAGGGGAGAAAACTTTTTGTAACTTTTGCCTCCCCCCTATGGCAATCCCTTTCCAGCCTCACTACAAGAGCAGCTCCAGGCTTGATGTGTCCCCCCAGCCTAACCTGAACCCTAGGACTTAGCTGAGCCTGACACCAAGGCTCCCAGCTTCAGTTCCTTGCAAAAAAAGTTAGTGAGAGGGAAAGCTTTTTGCAGCCCAAACCTTCCTCTGGCAGCCTCTTTGCAGCCCCAGTACAAGGACAGTCCATGCTTTGTCACCCTCCCGACTCTAGCCCTTGGCTGTGCTTGGCCCAGGACATGATCCATTTGACAAAGTCCCCAGGGGAGAGTTGCTGTTGTCAGCTAAGGTGAGATGACCTCCCAAGTCACTTCCAAACTCACCTATTCTACAGTTTTATTCTATATTAGCATTTAAGAGGATCATATAAATGTATGTATTGAGCTAAAGCAATCAAACTTTTTTTTTTTAACACATTCACAGACTGAGCAGGTCTGTACAACCCTGCAAATAAGCAAGTGCACAGTATCTTTTGCTCATATACTTAATTTTTCCAAGAAAACAAGTGAAGATAGGTTTTTCAGCACAAACTCCTTTTTTCATGTGTGAAATTTCATGTGATCATTGGGAATAGCTTTCTAACTGCAGATAATACAAATCTTACAGTTGATTCTAGTAAAACTGTAAAAATACAGCTACAATAAGAATAAATAATGAAAATATCAGTCAGAAAGTGAAGGGTTCTTTTTATTTTACTTCATAACGGTAGGCCTATGATAATTACGAAATAGATCTTCAGCTTTGCAAGACTAACTTAAATTTCTAATTGCTGTTCAACAATCTATTTGTTGCATGACAGCATTATCAGATAGTCATTCTTGCAATGCTGCACAAAGAAGCCACTCATTTTTTCCATCACACACGTGCTCAGCTTGCACCCTACAGGACAAGATTGATCTTGCATAGAAGCAAGTGTAATTAATTATTTTTAAAAGGTCCAGCCACAGTCCTCTTTCCCTCTGGAGTCTACTGGGGCAGTTGACATGAACTTCACTTTTGCTTATTGCCATTTATATACAGGTCACAGCAGCACTAATAGGTCTTCTACTTCAAACATTCTGGGGGTCTTTGCAGATTTCTAAGACATGAGGTATATCTTCTTCTCTTCACATCCAGAGCAGTGCAACACTAATGTAAAATATTTATATCCCCCTACTATAATTCCCCCCCTACCTTCCATCAGCAATTATCCCATGKACTATTAGCATCTGATGCTAATATCTCTTTATACACCAAACTCTCCAAGCTTCCAACTCTCTGCTACATCTTGCTCTCAGGCATTTTCTCTACTCCTCCTGCTCCCATTTTTCCTTATTTCTGGGATGGTTGTCAAATTATTACCATTACTCATTCCCAAGTTTGCTAGTACCCACCAAGAATCCTAGAGGAAAAAGACTGAATCCTTTCATCCTTCCACCCCACYACAGATCACCAAACTTCCTAACAGTTGGAAAATACTTAAAGAGCAAGCACAGGAGATTAGAATTTAAAAGGACATCTCTTCCAAACCAAATAAAGGAACTCACAATGAAGGTTGTTGGTTTTAAAAAAGAAAGAAAAAAAAAAAAAAAGTGTCTCTTCCTCCAGGGTCACTCACCCGACAGCAGAATCAAGAAGGATGAACAAAAGCACCGTGGTGTGAACCATTCCAATTAGAATGTAATTACACAAGTGTGTGGTGACCTGTTTATAAACATTTATGCTGTTATTTTTCTACACCACTCAAAAAAGATTTTGTAAAAAAACATCAGCTACCTTTCAGAAACCTTGACAAACTGCACATGGCTGAGTACTGCAGATATCTGAAAAGAGGTTATATGACTGTTACCAGAAACAGTTATTTTTCTGCACTGAGATGTAGAGCAAATCTAGATACCTGCACTGTAGACATCTATAGAGAAGCTGAGGGAAACAAATCCAGCATCTATTGTCCAACCTCACAGGTTATGTCTGAAAATTTTAAACCATATTACATCCTCACTCAAAAGAAAAGAAAAGAAAAGAAAAGAAAAGAAAAGAAAAGAAAAGAAAAGAAAAGAAAAGAAAAGAAAAGAAAAGAAAAGAAAAGAAAAGAAAAGGAGAAAAAGACAAAACAACTTCATATTCTTCTGGAATCACAAATTCAATCAGTTAAAAAAGCATCAGAACTCCTGCTGAATGGATAACTCTAGTGCATTAAATTAAATCTCTAAAAACATATTTGTATTGCAGGAATTCCTTAGGAAACCACCAAGAATACAGTGGCAGAACAAGTGTTACTGCAGCAAGGTAGAATTCATCAGCTTTCACACACACACAGTCTTCAGTCCTTTACTTCACCATATTTATTTCTATTACAAAAGTTAACTCTATCACCTTCATATCAAGTCACAAAGGGCAGGAAATCAGCTGAWGCTTTGCTACAATATATATTTAAGGCTCTATCCCTAGACCATATTAGATGAGTTATTTCTAACATTTTCTGCAAATACTTGACAAAGCAAGTTATTGTTGTACATGTAATACTTTATAATTGCGACTAAAAAGTATGCAGTCTCCCATGAAATGAAAAGCCTCCACTGTTTTTACACTCTCGTACCTATCTTTTCTTGTAGTAGGAGTACATCTGAAGGCACTTGCTCAAAAATAAGTTTATGGCATAAATTAAGATTCTCTGCCTCTTGATCAGTCTAGCCAGCTTACTAACAGTGATCAGTCTATCGAAGGCAGCGAGGTCCCCTATCAGCAGGTTCAGACGGAAGGTTGAAGCCTGATGCACGTCAGATTGTACTGAGGCTCTGGATGACCATTTCCCTGAGCACCTTCTCACTCACACTAACCCTTCCTTGCAGAGAGGCAGTCCTCCTTCTTGTGCAGTAATAGCCATCAGGGTACAGGGATATTGTGAGGGCATCAAGGGCTGGCGTGCTTGCTCTGAATGTAAATGCCTGGCCCCAGTCTTGCCCCAAAATAAAGTACCACCATTTGCAAGCATCGATTTTCCCAAGCACAGGTTCTACTCAGGCTTTCAGACAGTTGTATTCGTCAAACATAAAAACCCACAAGCGGGTTCATATTCTAAAGAACACAACAAGACCTCTGTACCACCATGCACCACATATTCTGCTATGCTATGTTCAGTAAGCTGCTGTATAAATGGTCAGAGAGTAGTAGTGTTGAGGTTGGAAAGAGAATTTTTTTTTTTTTCAAAGTTATTTGTACTACATTTCACATTCTTTCATCTAGGAGACCAGGTGTCAATGGGACAGGGCCAGCTACGCAGTTCTGAGAACCAGCAGAACAATTTCAAATCTTCCACCACTTCCTCCTTATTCTTTCCCCTCCAGCAAGATATTGCTATTTTAAGGTCTGACACCACATGGTCAGGGAATAGTGGTGGAAACAGACCATGTAACATTGTTCTTCAATATTGCTTTCAATAGGAGAATGCAGGTACATTGCCATGACTGACTCTTCTGGTTGTTGGGGTTTGAGGACCAGCAAGTATTTTGGAGATGACTGGTAAAACAAGTTTAAGGAGGGCTTTTAAAAATTCAGCTTTCACACAACTTACTTCTCACAGAGAACATTTTAGAGTATTAATTTTTAATCTTTGAAACAAATGAAATGATATAGGAAGAAAATAGAAAGAAAAGAAGTACAAAGAGCTCTAATACTCTCTAATTTTGGTACCTCATACAACTCGAACCTAGCCAAAGGTATGACATTGAAAACCCAAGGAACATTTCAACAATAAAAGGAGCGAAGATATGACAAAAGAAATAGAGATAAAATAGATCTTAAAAAAAAATCAAATAAAATATGATGAAAGTAAGAAACAACCTCACCAAAAAAACATCCAAAAGCAACCCAAAACAGGATAAAATCAAACCTCTTCAGATTTCAGCCATAAGACACAAGTGTCTGTACACACATACTTGACCCTATCCTCAAGACCTTCCTGCTCTCTGCTAGTATTTCTGCCCACTTCCTCTGGCATTTATGCACTTGTACTGAGTCAGTTCAATCCTCTGTTCCTCACTCCCCTCCTTGAAGTTATCTTGCCATTTTCAATCCAGTATTCACATTCCCATCCTTTCTTTCCCCCACGCCAGGCACTGGCTTAGATTCTTTAGTAGCTAGCTATTAAATGAAGCTCCATAAGACTTTGCATAGAAGCAAAAACCATAGCACAACCTTACCTCATGGAAACAGCAAGGCACAATGGAAGTGGAAAGTTGTTCCATTCCCACTCTTATAAGGAGAAACTAGGTCACTTCCTTTCCCCTGTAAAAAACAGCTCTGATGGGTATGGGAAGAATCAATTGCTCTATTCGGTACTGTCCCCAAGGCTTGACATTCCAGGAGATAAGGTATCTCCACAGTAGGACAGACAAGCTGAAATCAGTACTAGCCACTGTGTGACTAACCTACAAGACCTTCCTGGGGTTGTTTATCACCAGTTAAGAATGTGAAAAACTTCTGCCAGGAAGAGAAGGCGTTTCAGACAACAGCTGATAAAAGATCTAATGAAAAGCAGCAAGACAACTGCACATAAAATTCCTGCAAGAAAGCGTCAGTTAAGAAAATATTCAGAGAATGGCTGCCAAACTCAGCCTCCAAGATGACTTTGTTTCTAAGAAGAAATGAAAAAGAACCGCTTTCAGAAAATAACCTTCAGAAATGGGAAAAAGAGAGGTTGACAGGATGYGTGGTTCACAGATGAATCCAGGCTGGATGGATAGGTACCCAACAGAGTCCTTTGCTCAAATAACAGACTGCACTCCAAAAACGAAAGCTGACTAATGAAAGGAACTTAAAGTAAGAAGGTATTTCATATTTGACAGTTCAGAAAATTGTATCCATGGAATACCTTCCAGTGGACACTCCTCTTTTTTAATTTTTACACATTCMCTTTCTAACAAGCAATATTCTAGCATTTGATAATTATTAGCCCAGATAGTTTCAATATCTAGGCATTTCAAATTGGTGCTACAGTGGCAAATTCATAATGCCCCAAAACAGATTGGAAAGAAAAGTCCACTATTACAGTCCTACATACGAACGAGCCAAATTGAAACAGAACAGACAATGCAAAGTCAAAAGATCTCTTTACAAAGGAAGTGGTAAAGAAGTTTCAAAATATACAGATGCTCTTGAGGTCACAAAAATATTTTTGGGAAAACATTCTTGAGTGATTGCTAATGATACCCCTGGTATTATTTATTTAGGATAAAAGAACAAGGTGCTTTTTTAACAAGCAGGACAGAACCAACTTGGTCATATAAAAGGCTCATAGTGCAGGTCGATAAGTAAAAGGAGAATAAAGAAGTATG
Source organism: Rhea americana (assembly GCF_003343005.1). Lineage (NCBI taxonomy): Eukaryota > Metazoa > Chordata > Aves > Rheiformes > Rheidae > Rhea > Rhea americana. The sequence continues at coordinate 5,073,511 of NW_028186978.1, forward strand.
CAGATCAATAGGATTAAAAAAACAAGGAAGCCAAATACAGCATAGCATGGATATTGCTCTGCCAAAGACTAAATATGTGAACGGGATAGAGGTCTTGCAAAACAGCCCAACCAAGGCAACAGAGAAGATTGTGTAAATGCCTTCACAGGGCTAGAATTCGTATAGATCTTAGCACCACAAYGAATGATGCAAAGAGTATCCCACGTACCTGTAGATTTACAATTCAYACATAGTTTTACACTAAGCAGTAATAGGCATTGATAATTGCCCAAAGTATGGCTACAGAATAATTTCTTCAATGTACACTCTCGGAAAGCTGAAACCTCTCACAGGATAACCTTGCTTTTGCACATCAGCATTACCGAGTTGCACTGAAAAAAAAWTCTGTACATACAGTCTGCTGTCTGAGATGAGTTTTCTTGAAACATAAATACAAAGTTAGGGCATTCTGGTTGTATTCAAGCAGTCCCCTCAATGGCTATTCTCCCCTCCTCATGCACACAGCTGAGCATCACGGTTATGTTACCCTGACCCCTCGCCTCTTCATTATGACATAGTAATAAAAATGGAAGATTAGAAACTCTGCATTCATATAAAACTATTTCAATGTCCTCACATGAACCTAAATCTTAATGCTTAATGAGCCTTGGGGCCTGTCTCTCTGAGCTGGAGACATGCCAATCCATGATGCTGATAATATTTTGGCTTCAGAGTACACAGCCTGCGAATGCYACCCCCTGCTCACCTCAAGGCACAGGTCACATTCAAAACTTCGGGTATGCCTAGGAAATTCAAATACCTTCTTAATCTCCAGGAACAGCAAATTCAAGCAAAACTTAATTAAGCACAAGCATAAGCATTCAGGCATCCACTAACTTCTCCAGTGAGGTATCTGGCAAGACAGGAGTCTCTGTGCTGTACACTATGCAGCCAAGTCTTAAATTGTTGCCAGGCCTACACTACTGACAGATCAGTAAAGTAAAAGATCTGCAAAATACTACAATCAAAGAAGACTGAGTACTGATTTCCCCTCTGAGGTCTCTATAAGTGATGTGGCAATTGTACATAAATGATATTAATTTGCACATAGAACTTGATTTTTAAACAGCAAAACAACTAAAATACCATACATACAATTATAGCAGTCCTGAAGTCCAGTTCCATATCTAACATTACCACTGACTCAGAAGACAGTTTTATTATTCCATAGTGTTACACTTGCACTGATCTGGCACATACCCAGGCCTTACTGAAAACAGCATTCACATCAACCCGAAGCTTGGTGAGATGCACTATGGCCATGATGCAAGTCAGAAGAAACTGAAACTGTCTGAGAATAAGCAGCTCATTCATCACCAGTCATAAGGAACATGAGCCAAGGAGACTTCTTATTTACAAAAGAAAATTATTCTCATGACAGAGTAAATGATAAATTCCATTGAGCAATTCTTGGTTACAATCAATTTTAGCTCCCTCAGATTTATAGCCAGCCTTCATTTTTTCTTTAAATATTATTAAAATAATCTATATGCATGAACAACTTCTCATTTTTTAAAAAAGTAAAATCTAAAAACTTTATTAGACTTTTAAAAAAGCATATATGCTTAATAGGCACTGTTGAAGGGGAATGCCTTTCCCAGATATTTTCCTCTGCTAGAAAAAAATGTAAAATTTTCCCTTTTGTATTGTTTTGACTGTACAAAGCCAATTTTATCAGGATTGCTTAGATATAATGAACAACCTTTCTATTTGCTCTTTCAAAAAAATAGAGAAAAATTTATGGAGTGAATTATAGTTTCAAACAATAAGCTGAGTTTTTGCACATTTTATTAAGTTATATAATACCACATGCTAATATACATGTGTGTCTTAAGACACACAAAAGAAAGAAAAGTTTGGAAAAAGCACGTAAGCTAGTATCTAGAATAGTATATGCAAGTGACATCCATCTTTTATCATATATGGTCCCCTACTCTTCCACTTTTACACCATGGCTTCTCAGGTATGCAGTCAAATTATCTGTTAGAACTTCCATGCTTGAGCTAAATCAAAGCTTTATTACGACTGCACTTACTGCTATAGCTCGAGTTGCAGGCAAACATAAAGCAGACATGCAGATAAACTGTCCTAATACAGAACCCAATGTATTATGTACAACCATGATGATGATTATGTATTTTACTGCAAAGCCTAATCATGTTTGCTGATATCTGAAACAGGACTCAAACTATTTGTTATTTAAGTACGTGGTCCAAGATCCATATCACAACAGTTATTTTTGTTTTGATTCTTCTATGATTTTATGATTTCATCCTAAATCCTGACAGGTATTAGATACCTTGGACTAACTCAAATACGTATTTTCAGGGTGTTTGGACCCTCCTACTGCCTAATTTCAGAGAAAACTTGAAAGCAAATATGATGTAACTGCATGCCAGAAATGCTTAAAGGCATGCTTCCYAACTCATTAGAAGCTTTCACCCTCGATTAGTTACATCAAAGCAAGTAAATAACTTGGATTTTCCAAGTCTCTTATTCCTACTTAGATTTCGGTAACTGCTGAGTATCCATTATGAAAGAAKGAATCCTGCAGTAGCAGAGGAGGGCAAGGGGAGATTGGAAAGGCACTGCTCAGCTTAGAAAAYGCACTTGCAAGAATACTAGAGCAATAACAGATGGACAAGCCTGTAAGAMGACATATGCATGTTTGTTTTCATATAATAATTTTTAAACTTACTAGTAGCAACTGTTGCATGATGAAAAATAAAAACATCTACAATCTCCACACCTGCTGTTTAAGTAAAGCAACAGAACTAATCAAATCAGTGGGACAAAAGGAGGGAGATTAGCATATATGTTTTCTTTTGCAATCAATCTTTGTTCAGATGCTTGAATCTGTAGACAGGAACACCTAATCATTGCAACAACCACATCTAATTTATTCCTGATTAATCCTGTAGCTTCTTAGGCTATCTGGGTCAACACTAAATGTTAAAGCTATGTAACAAGAGAARAAGGATGTGTGCTGGGGTGGAAACTGGGGATTTCTAAACATATTTGCTGTTAGTGCTGTTGTATTCCTGCCTCATAGAGCCAGCATTGCTCCACATCTCTACGAGGGGCAGATTTGCCCACCCATGCAGCAGCATAACCAGGAAACTCCGCAATCTTTGCGCAGGACAGCAGGGCAAGAATTGCTTCTGCTTGGCCCTGCCTGATGCCCCTTACTGAAATTACCATCTGCACTGATGTCAGAGAGCYATGCTAAAGAGCCATGAAATCATTTCAGAAAAACAGAAGTAGTAGTCATTGGCTTCTAAGCACAGCTGCGCGAACAATTAGAGCTGGTACCATCAGGGGAGACTGCACAAATGTCCTTTCAGATCCACAAAGAAGGAYGGGCTTGTGTGACTCTCATCTATCAGCTTGCAACTTCATGGCATCCTCTATTGTTTAAATATGTTCCTCAGCTCCTGAGGTAAATGTGGCAAGCTACAAAAATGCAGAAATGAGGCCAGATCTAGATGCCAGCAGCCGTACTTGTGTAAACACTACCAGAGAATCCAGCATGAGTGCTTGCAGATGCCTGTGGCCGACACAGAGTGTAAGCCTTCTCCAGCCAGTCAGGCTCTTGGTGCACAGCAGCAYATCCCTCCCAAGAGTCCATACTTTTGGCATCATACAGTCATAGCAGTTTTCTTTTATTAAAATACGTGCATAGTTACTAGACCRGTTACAAAAAATGTCAATGAACCATTTTATAACTAGCATGGCGATGTCTGTCTGAATTTGCAAAGAACAACACAATGCCCCACAAGTTCGCATCTCAGTAGTCTGCTTATTACCAGACCGTAGCTTGAAGAGATAAGGAGACTTAAGAATTGAGAGCTTGACAACATCATGGCAGGAAAATGCTGCAAATGGCTTGCAGGAGAAGGTCACTACAGTTTCTCAAACACCTACTGAAGGAGCAGATAAGAGAGAAAGGAAAGGTCCTGCCTTTCTGAAACAGGAATCTACATGTGAGGGAGCTCAGGCCACAGGTGTTGGGATCAACTGGATGAAGCCCTAGAATGAACAGTGTGTGTAAGGTTGCATCAATTCTGCTCTAGACAAAGATTTCCTTTATGTCTCTTTGCACTTGCTAGTCTGCCTATGAGGGGAACGGACTCTGATGTGGCAGCTGTCCCTCTTCCCCTCCCTTGCACAAAATGCCTGCAAAGTCAGAGGGCAGCTACAGGCGCACGTCTGGGAGATTCAGGGTCTCTGTCTGCCTGGTGACCTCAGTTTCCAGGCCTCTAGCTGCTGGGCTCTCTCAGCATCTAAGTTCACTTTCAGTCCTCAGCACAAAACATGACCCTTAAYAGAGCAGACAATAAAAACACTGAAACAGTGGGCCATGCAGAAGTAAGCAACAACTCCACCCTTACACAGACATCATCCACATCAGTGACTGGCAGTGAGTTACCAGTTAATGAACATTAGCACTGCCCTGTGAAGATAAACCAAGGCAAGTTCAGCTTTTTGCTAAATCTTTCAAGTAACAAACCAGGTAAGCCAGACTAAAGGTAATAAATCCTTCCACCTTCAGAAACCTAAGACAGTCATAATTTCTTTCTTGCCTTTTCTAGCTTATCAGAAACTTTGAGATCAGGTCTTCATCAGCTTGTTGGGAGTAGTTGTGATAAAAGCATGATACATTGGCAAGAAGTTAAGGGAGAATTTGAATACCACTAGATTTTCTTCATGAGGTACCCACCCAGCAGGTGAGGTCTCTGCTAAACCACAAAAGCCCTGCCCACAAAGACAATTTCGCCTGTTGCMGCTTTATCGCCACTGCTTGACTAAACAGAAGAAACAAAATTAACTRTCAGTGCTTCACCCGCTGAAGTCTGTAGTTTTCAAATATACATTTAAGGCTCTCAGTGTCACATTACAAGTAAGCTGAGCTCTTTATTTTATAGCGGACACAGAATCAGTAAGGAGAAAGCTTTTCTTCTTAGCTTCATAATTTGCTCATCATCAAAAAGCCAAACTCAAAGGGCAGGCTGGTAGCTCTCTGGTTAATGCTCTGTAGCATAACAGAATTTCATCCTCTAACCACAACAGCCAGGAGCAGGAAGCAAGACAAACATCACAGCCCCTCAAATTTGAGGAGACCCATCCCTTCAGACTGGTTTGCACTGGTCCACAGGTGATAAGCAAGAAAAAGCAATTTGTCCACCATCATAGAGCAAGTTAGTAGTATAACTAAATGTGGTCTCTTGACTACTTATCCCCGGAGCCCTCAGTCTCCTAAGAAATATATACTTACGTCTTCAGTTACTTAAGCTTCACCTCTTCACTTACAACATTTAAATGAGACTCCCTCTGTTTAATCGCAGCTGAGATTAGAATCTAATCCTGGAATACACATCCCTTACTCTTTATGCCACACAACTCAACCATAACATTTAAAGAGCACTGTGAAGTGACTCAGCACACAGTGCTTTTATCAAACACACTGAGGAGAAGGATCTTGTGCAAAAGCAAACCTTATAAACAAAGAAGTAAACTCCAGGCTCCTTCCAAGTTACATAACATTTGATCAACAATAACTACAACTTCTCTCCTCCCAAAGCCACGCCTCACCAAAGACATGCAATCAAATAATCAAATAAGACATGCATTTCCTTTACAGTTTTTAACAGTCAAAATTCAAGCTATTTGATTAATAACACTAATGAGACATAAAACAGTATTTACACSAGTTGGTTTCAATGCTATCCTAAGCTACCTAGGGTTGAGTTACAGAGTATTGATTCAAGTATATGGCTGAAAATAGAATCCAAGTTCCAGTATCTTACATAGTGTAAAATATAACCAATAGCTACAGTGTAGCAGCTTAACATCTCAGGAAATCTCATTTATAAAATTCTGATATGCATTCAGTTCTGCACCAGCTCCATCCTTCTGATTTGCAAAGACAACTTCTACTTCAGTGACAACCCTGCAGGCCTGGGGAAAGAAATCAGCCCATACAGATGATTCAGAGCAGTGGATTTTCCCAAACTCCTGATAGCTTGCATGAGATTTAAAAAGAACTATGGGCACTAAAGCACGGCTACAAAATCCTCTTAAAAGTCAACAGCTTTGACATCTATCTTTAGTGATCACTTTGGAAGACTCAGCCTAAAAACTAGATACTAAAACCACAGAGGGAAATATGCAAGGTAACTTGGGTCTCCTGTCTAAAAATAACAAAAGACATCCTTCAAACACACCTTTAAGTAAAATTCAGAGGATGCCCAAACTTTCCAGAAATTATAAAAGCAGCYAATTATAGATAGCGTTCAGATGATTGAGCGTTGACACTGCTTTGACTTGGAGTTGGTCCAAAAAGGTTTACTGTAGTGGAGATGTCTGCAGGTAGGTGTGGAATACTATTTGCCAATCTGCAATTAGCATCCTTAAATAAAAGGAAATCAAAAAGCAAATATCATTTTTACTTCACATTACTCACTAAGGAGCTGGGGTGGGGTGAGGGAAGCACTTTGCAAAACCTGTTTTCTTTAAGCCACATTTCAGTCCACACCATAGCAATACCGTTGGCACTGAGAGGATACTGCAGTGAAATAACTAGCGTGCATAACATCAAAACTTGCAAAAGAAAACCAACAGTTGGAGATACCAGCTGAAAGTTCATTTCATCTTCAGTCAAGATTGTATTCAAGGCTTCAAACTAAAAGTGTTACTTACTCACACAGAAGAATCCCGTTTTCTAATCCAGAACGAAAATCCTTCTCACCAAAACTTCTGCCTGTCACTTGCTGCAAAAAAAAGTAAGAGGAAACAAAAGAGTGGCATCTATTAAAAGGTGTACTTCTCAAGAGCAATTCTTAACACTCAGTCAAAGCATCTGCTGCAAAGGAAATTTTACAGGCTAAGTCCTGTCCATCAACTATTTTCCTCCTTCCCACCTCTTTGAGCTATTTAACACATAAAACAAAGCACTTGCCCTGGCTAGTGCAATTACATATTATAACAGAATTGTTCTCAAGAAGTAAAAAACAAAAGCAAAACAATCCCACCCCTCCACCCAAAGCCCACAACATAGCCTTTAGAATAACATTTCAAAAATATTTTAAAGTATTTTAAAATTTTAGAATTAGCGCACTTAGACAACCTGTATACTCTTACTACTTTTCTGCACCACGTTCAAAATATTTGCTTTGGCTATTGGACTTGACCTTATGGCCTCTTCCTATCACCTTTACAGAACAARCAAATCCAATCAGAAGCATTCATACAAGTTATTGCCCTTCAGAAGCACACCACAATACTCCTGGTCATATTAAACAATATTTCACATCACAGAGCCTACTGTAAGCAAGAACACAAACTCAATGGAGGCTGAAGTTGAGGCACCTACTGTCGGCAGCCTGTCAGGCATGCTTGGAGCAGGCGGTACGTTTGTGATTATGAGCTCTTAAGCCAGCCAGTGTTGCTCAGAGATGGACCACCTAGGGACCTTCTAGGAATCCAAATCTTGCCTGAGGGTGCTGGCCACTGCAAGCATGACTGAACCTCTGTTTATATGACTCATTATCCTTTTGGCAATGCCCTGCCACTCATTCTCAAACCGTTCCCAGCACATGATGTGTTCAGTGAAAAGTAAAGACTGTATTTTATTACCACCAACAAATACATAAGAATAGTTACTATGTTTAGAGAGAGCTGAACAGAAACAAAAGAAACCGCCCAGATTTTAACCGCGCTCCAGGAGGTCTTCTCCTCATCCAGCCAAAACATTTACCGGATGCTCACAGAGTTCTCATGGCTTGGATCCAATCCTTCAGCAAGGCCCTTGCTCTGGGCATTGCTTCCACCATTGAGAAGAGTGACTTGGGGACACAGCTGTCATTACGTACCCATTTTCTACTTGCTGTTCCACTCAGATACAAGACTCTTCCCCTCCCAGTTTCCTGTCATAAAGACAGCAATTTATAAAGACTGACAAGTTTAGCGCTTTCCCACGGGATTAGTGACTGCACTAGCTTTACAAATGCCAGTTATGGTTATACACAGTCTTAGACAATAACACTTTTTATCGAATTCAAGTGCAAATACAAATCCTAGAACCTAACCCAGCACTTGACCATAAACATACTGGTCCTCAATATGAAGGAACTTCTCCCTGCAAGCTGGTATGACTTGTGTATAACTTTAACACTCCCGCCATACTCTTAAAGCTATCTTGGAGAGAAATACGTTGACATCCACACTTCACACAAATGTATAAAGCAGAACAACGCACTGTGCTGCCCTCATACCGCAAAAAGAAACCAGCTACAATTTGCCATTTTTAAATGATCTCTAACCTTGCTCTGCTGGAACAGATGGATAATCTAAACATTATCGAGCATTCAGGATGAACAATAGACTGAGCACATCAGAAAATAATTCTTCTTCTTTTATTTCATCCATAGAATAAAGTACGGTATAGAAATAGGAAGGACTATTTCATAACAATTTCATCCACAGGGGAAGACTTCTGTGAGGGAAAAAAGGTGATAGTCACCTTGTTTCACTCCTCAATCTGAGAGCAACATCAAGCGTTCCAGCTATGGAAGTCATTTTTTTTTACGTGTTTGTTGAACTTCCTTATTCACCAAAGAATAGTGCTGAAACTTAACACAGTTCAAATAAAAATCTACCCGCCAAAACCATCGGTATCGCTGTCATTACTACTGATGTAGGAAGCTTTCATACGTAATGGSTGCACGAATAAACTCATGAAATCATGAACAGCATAAAATGCAAATGCACAGCTGGAACAACAATTCGTCTAGTAAAAGGTACAATAAGAACTGACAGTAGGTCTTTAAAAAGGAACATTGCATGTCTTTAGAAAGGAACTGGAAGTCAGTAAGGCATGGAAAGGTTTATGCCCGTCTAGATGATCCAGCTGCAGAGGGGAAACATTAATCAGCTACAAGATTTAGGCAATTAAAACTTAAGAAAAGTTCAATAGAGAAAAGCTAAAAACTAAAAACAAACATGAAGGTGACAATATAAATGTCAAAGAAAAACCCAACGGGGGCCTGAGAGGAGCGAGGAGCTGCACTCCACCTTTCCCAGGGGAAGTGAGAGCTCACTTTCCTGGCACGGGCGCACGCTCGTGCGCGCGGGCGCGCACCCTGCTCTGCCCTCGACACCAGCTGCCCGGGGCCCCCAGCGCGGGCTCGCGCACGTCTCCGCGATCCCACTTGCTCAGCACACTGACAGCGGGAGGAGCRAGGCTTTGAACTGACTTCAGGTAATAGGACTGGCACTGCTATTTGAAAAAGGGAGTGCTGCATAGCAAACTGCATATTAAAGTTTGCCCAATCCCATGTAAAAAGCAAAAGGCAGAAAGCAGCCAYGATATCACCAAACAGCTGCATGCACCGCAGGCCTAGTGGGTGGGTAGGTGCAGGGGTCTGAAAGATAGAATCAGACATCTTAAAGGAAAAATGTAAGTTGTGTCCTGCTAGTGACTAGCAAAAAGCTTGCCACTTCTTTAATGAGAGAAGAAGAGTGGTCTTTCCACAGCAYACTGAAATTTAAAAGTAGAGAACAGAAGCTAAGCACAACGTAATTTATTACAGTGCTTCACTTGTGTGAGAAGGAACTGTTTTTATTCATCATCTGGATGATATTTTCTCTTCTGTAAAAAGCTGTATCTTCAACCAGGGCAATTATTTCACAGTCAGACATGTTCCTCCGTTTCATTACCGCTTAACAACCCAGAGAACTAAGCCTAAAATGAATACAGTTTTTCTAAAAGGAGTATTAGCAGGCTAAACCACAGCGTGCTGGCTCTCTATCACAAGCTTATGGCAACAACTTTAATACATACTTACACAGAGTAACATTTCTTATATGCAGTATTGCTGCCGATTAACTCCTTTGTTCTTTGCAGTTACACATGCCATTAAATTTATGTCATCAAGCATGGCTGTCATCCAGCCACTAACCAGCGCCATATTACACAACTCTGTTTTCACTAAGCTTCAGTTCACATTGTTTTCCTTGCGTTTTGTATTGCTGCTGATGCTTCATGAGATGCATTGCWCGGAGCTTGCAAAGCCTCTGGTGTCAAAATAGCTTAAGGGCATGGAAAAGAAAAAGTGACGAATCAGTGAGTAGATGCTGTCCTCAGGTGAAATTTATCTTGGATAACAAGATATAAAAAGTGAAATAAACACTGTCTCATCAGGGACAATGCTTTGAAAATAGCTTGATTTTTTACATGCATATTTGAAAGTAGTATGTAAAGCAGTGAACAAAAAAAAAGACCTCAGCAGGGAGAGATCTTTATTACTCACTATACCTTTTGGAGAGCCTATGAAGCATGAMAACAAAGACAGACAGAAAGAAAGATTTCAAAAAGTTGCATTTGGCATGCTGCTCGGTTTTTGTCTGTTTTTTTGTTTGTTTTGTACATGAATTCATTGCATTTCAGTTTGGGACAATCACTTCCTTCCATATCAATTTTCATTCAAAAATTTGCTACTTAACTGGAAAAAATACTTTGCTTGTACTTCAGGGAGTGTCAAAGTAAGGCTTAGACTGTAGCAGTCACAGGTATGTACCCAAAAAGCATTGGATCGTATAAGCAGAGTGCCACACAAGTCACAAAAGATGCAAGACAGACATCCAGATTGGGACTCTCTAAAGTAATAAATTCCTACTTTCTCACTTCCAAAATTACACTTGAGCTACTAACACGAATATGCATAATTAAATTCTGTTTTCATGAAGTATAGACAAGAGATTTCCACATTAAACAACACTGCTGAAGTTAGAGTCAGCTTTAAGTTTTGCAAAGAAAAATTATACCAAATTCTTGTGGCAGAGCAGTGGGACCCAGAGAGCCTCCCTCATCATGGTCCTGCCACAAACTGTACATGCAATGCTTTGCTCTATCTGTAAAAATGGATACAACACATCATCTAGGTATGAGCTGTAGGAATTACATCCATAAAATCATATCAATACAAACCACTCTTGAACAGTTTATTACAAATATTAATAAGTTCTCTGACTCAGAGGGAAACTTGAAGACTATATGAATGGAGCTTACTGACAGCAAGCAATACTGGAGGATGCATACCTCCCAGAGAAGCTGAATGATGACAAGCGTCCTGTACAAAGCTCTGCAAAGCATTGCAGTATTGAGGCAATATATTATTAAATGAACAAAAAGATGAGCAACTTAAATTTCTCTGGTGTGAATTTTTATTATCAAGGACAAAAATAGTAGAAGCTCAGGATGACTCATGTGGCCAGCTCTGAACAATCTAAAACTCTGTGGTACTGAGTTTGAACATTTCAAGAATGCATGGGAGGAAGGACARAGATTTCACACTTCAGTAGCAATATTAATCTGCAAACAAAGCACTTTTAACATTAATTTATTTTTAGATCTTTCACTTTGTGGTTACTTAGGTTTAATTGCAATTTGAAAAGTTAACTATTCATGCTGATGTCCTCTTTCGATTCCTTTTCTTCTTGCTCTTTCACCCTTCTACTATTCTTTAAAATGTTAGGTAGTTTACCTACTCTTTTCTTCATAGGAACTCTTTTTTTTTTTTTTNTTTTTTTTTTTTTTTTAGCAACAAAAGAATAAATTATGCAATAGTGTATTCTCCTCTGTTTGATTCAATATTCCCTTCTGACACTACCATGTTGTCAGTCAGCTGGTTTGGGTAATACTCTAGTGTCAACATACAGCATGTGAGAATGATATGCACTGACACAAAAAGCACTCTCAGTCCTTTTGGTGGACCGACCAAAATGTAAGTCCTCACCAAAAGAATGATTTCTTAGCTACAGGATGCTAGTCAGTGGCTTTACTTTTCCACAAGGGAAATGATAATTAAAAACCTCAATAGCTGATATTTTCCAGATCCTTTACAGCTATTTTAGTGAGCAAGTGACTCTATGAATGAACACATGTATTTACATTTCATGTGTACACTAAAAGAACAGGTTCAGTTAGCACTACATTTAGGAAATATGACAAAAGAAATACAGAAAGAAGACTAAAGTAAATGCATTAGAGGCAAACCCCACACAAGGCCTCCACCATCTCTATTCTTCCTACTACACAAAAATTTCCCAAGTGAAGACAACAGAGCTCCACTTACCCTCAAGTCAGATCTCAAGCTAACTCTAAGCTGCTACAGAGCAGAACTATTCCGTTCACTTAGGCAGATCCACCTGAGTTTAGTTTTTGTCTTTGGCAGTGTTTTGCAATATGCCAGCAGAGAGAAGGAACTTGCCTCTGAGCATCTGCACTACAATTTTGCCTGCTGAGTTGCCAAGCCATGATGAGAGAAGACAACTGCAAGCAAAGGAGGCTGCTGTTGAAGCACAGGCAGTGCTATTCCTCCTTTCCCATTTACATACCACCTCCATCAGCAGCTATTACCTACTTAAGACTTTAAAGCTAAATATGGGAAGGTTTTGGCCTTACTAATCCTGCCCGTCACCAGAGCTTTCCACACTAAAAATCTGCCCTGATAACAGTAGTATTATATGCACACAATGTTACCATACATTGTTTGGATTTATGATCTTACAGAGTCGTGCACATTTCTGCCAGGACATCTGGAGTATAATCCCAGTTGGCTGGCAAGCAGCATTTTAAAATGCTGTGATACAGTAAGTCAGGTTCCTTTCTAATCTGCCTTCCCTCATTCTGTTTGTATACATTTCCCAGCTGCATTGCCAAACTTAGCAACCTTCCACTAGAGGAGTTCATCTCATTGAAGGTCGAGTAGTCTGGGGYGAAAAAGAGCAAAGAACAGCAAGAGGGAATTTAAAAACAACTTTMATCAGACTTCCCTTGGCTGCAGTGCAATTCCTGAAAACTTCACCTAGCAGCAGGTAATCCATTACATTGAATTTGTATTTGACAGTCAGTAAATTGCTGTTGCATCATTGTTTTATGGGTAACCAGGTTCTTCTCTGTACTTCAAGTAGTATTACCAAATTTAGATATCAGATGACAGACATGATGGAACACCGTAAAATACCTGGTTTCAATCAGTGATTCAATTTGGGGTTCCTATTATTGTTTAAAAAAATAGATAGAAAGAAAGAAAAAAAGAAAAAAGGCAGCTATGAGAAAAACTTATTTCCTGTATTGTGGGATTCATCATCTGTTATTTTTAATGTGAGTTAGAAAGAAAAGAGTTTGCAGGTTTTTGCCACTGATTTACTAGACAAACACTTATCCTCCTACTTGACTTGGGAGAATGAGGAGGAATGAAGCATTATTTTAGGAATATCACTTTTGTTTGATGGAAGCAACATCTTATCATAATGGTATGTTCTTTAGTTCTGTACTCTTTTCTGTGCAGAAGAACACAGGGGCAGAGATTAAGATCAGCATGGACATGTAGAAYGAGCAAGAAAAATGAACCAGAATACAAGAGTGCAGAAGGTCTTAATTTGATTTGATTTTCTTTGATTTGAGGTCTTCATTTCATCTAATCCTGCCAGTTCTCACAGAGCCTGTCCTCAGTCCTCTCAAAGCTCCCTATTTGGCTACCCTACTAGGTGAATTGAAAATCCCTTTGCYGCTGCACAATCTGCTCTGTTTCTGACCCCTTCAGGGTGAGCCAGTGCTTAAGGAAAGTTTCTGACTCTTAGAAGGGAAGAGAAGCAGATGACTAGCTATCATGAACACCTTCCAAGCTTCCCTTTTCCAAGGTTTTGTTATTTTCTTACCCAGCCAGGCTAAACAAACAGTCAGTCCATTGAAAGTGAAAGGCTGATTAAAGTTATTCAGAATTTTCCAACCTTTCTAGTATGACTRCCTGGTATTTGCCATGGGCTGATTTGCCTTTCTACCATCCCTCTTCAGGTGCGTGCAGAAGAAAACGTACAGAGGGAACTACTCCCAAATGCAATAGCTATTGATCTAGCCTGTGTTGTTCCCCTGATGTGATTCCTCTTGAAGTTGGAATTAGCACTGGAAGRAGAGAGCTCACTCAGACTCTGGCTACCGGACTCAGAGGATTTGTCAGCCCAACACGTCAGCCTCACATATTTTTAGGAAAGCTTCAAAGGCCAGGAGAAATTTTTCCTTTGCCTCAGGTGGCACTAGCAACTATCCAACAAAGCAGGAAATCAGGTTTCTGACCATCTTAAAAAAAAGAAAAAGAAAAAAAGGAAAAAGAAAAGAAAAGAAAAGCATTAGAATGAGCATAATTTTGTCTTTTAATTCCTTTTCCTGGTTGCATATCCCACAGGAGGGGATTGTTAGGCTACTGAAAGGTTATTCCTCCAAAATCTACACTACATTGTATCATTTACATACTGAAACCAAAACATCTTTTAAAATGCTTGATTTTCTCTCTTCCAGCTTCATAAAGTTTAGACTATCCTGAATCAGAAGTGTTTAAAGYTCTGGCAACTAATTACAGCTGCAGAGGCAGAACAAAACACAAGCAGCAGAGTCCTTACTGGGCCCAACATCTTCTCTCACTCGCAAAGCAACGAAGAGATCAACAGCTCCGTACGAGATGAGGAGGTTGGTACGAAACCTAGGTTTGTTAATCACCACCTCACACTGCTCTAACCTATTTTATATTATCGTTGCATAAAATTTGTGTTTTACAAGACCACTGCACTTCTTGGACAAGCACATTTTTGACACCAGTGCACTGCTTTGTGCCAGGAATGTGCATCTTGGCAGACAATTTTAAAACTGCACGACACATTTAAAGCTGGACRGAGACAGGAAGGCAAACATGCAAAAAGCTGCAAGTTACAGAGACCTAACACTAGAAGCACTTCAGCTTGTCATTAGCCACTGTCAGCAGATATTCTAGGGAGACTACCAAGGCTCAGTAATTACTAAGCTATTGCAATGAAGAATGTCTGCCAGGAGACACCAGCTCCCCTTTTGGAAGAAAGTAGGTGTTCACCTGAGCAAACTATTACTGAATTTAACCAACCATTTAAACATGACTCTTAATGTCTTTAGATCTCAGTGGAGCCTCAGAAATGCCACCGATGAGCATTACTAGGCACCAGTCTACCTTGAAGCTTTTAAATTTAATGTGATCAAGTCACATCAAGACAGGTCCTTATGTAAAATGTCCCATTTACAGCCTGTACAATTTAAATATATAGAGAGGGAATTGTAACTCAGCAAGTCATTTTAAGACCTGGTTCTCTGAGCAGAAAGCCTTCAAGCCCAGCACAAAGCTAAGAAACTGTATGTGAGAAACATGTCACTTTCTACAGACACAGCTGAAAAGTACAATTTTATCTGCTGCCAATATAACTCTGCAAAACTTTGCTCCTTTCAAATAAAATGGAGAGAGGAAAAAAAGGTGGGGGAGAAAAAAGCACTTATGAGAGCAGTATTTCAGCTCCTTGAATGCTCCTTCCAGACTCTGGATCATCACTTGGCACATTCTCCAATAGGAACAAAACTGCATGCCATTGCTTTGCAGTCACTTGCAAACAAAATTGCACAACTACCAACTTCTACACAGGAATAAAAGCACATTTAAAAAATCACGGAATGTAGAGAAAATCCACTTTTCTGAAGAAAGAAAGCTAACTTTAATTCAAAGTCAGACACTTTTGAGGTCTTCACTAACAACATTTTGGAAGTGGCCTTATTTTTAGGTTATGTATGCTTTTGTTCCTGCCTCCTTGGTGACAGAGTAAAGGAAAAGYATTTGCACTGTGTTTGAACGCTTTTCCAGCTAAGCCAGTTCTTAAACACTATTTGGCCACCTAGCAAGGGTGGAACTATATTCACAGTGCTGCCAGGGAGCAGGAAGGACCAGCTGCTCCCCAAGGTGAGGCGAGCTGGGAGCGAGGGTGGCCCCAGCACGGGCAGTGCCCTCGCCCACAGGACGCAATCCCCGGGGGCACTGGCTGAGCTTAAAAGGAGTTCTTGGGCCCATGGGCAGGGGTGGGTCCCACATGAGACAGGTCAAGGCAATTAAGGCCAGTGCAGGGCCCTGACAGTGCTTATACCAAGCCTTCCAGGTTTTGCAAATAATTTCTGAGGGAGAAGACCCACAGCAGTCCATTAGCTCAGTGAAACCTTAAGCAATTCTGCAATAATTAAAACCTGGCCCTAAGTCAGGCTCCACTGACTAGAAGACATCATAGTGAGAGGAATAGAGAGGCCACAGCCAGAAGGCTTGCACTACAAATGCCACCTGCACTTCCAGTACCTCCAGTTAACCTCAGAAATGGTAAGAATACCCCTGCAATCACAGGAAACAGCGTCCTAAAGACAGGTTTTCTGCTCACCTGCACTCTGCTCCATGCCTTTGGTGTCCTAAACTCTGAAGGAGATGCGATAGCCTGGCACTAGGAAAGGATGGCTTCCATTGCGGCGCCAGACACCCAGGGAAACACTTAAGAATAACTAGAATCAACTGACATTTTCAAGCAAGTCTCCTCCAAAGTAGATATGATTCAGCAGTAGATTTTACTACCTTTAAAAAGAAAAGAAAACTCATTCTTGTTAGATTTAAAAGGCACCTCCAAGAGCAGCTTTCATCTTAGACAAAACTAAGAAAAAAGATCCTGTTAATTCCATTTTTCCTCTTCTGAAATGTGTTCACCTCTCCCCTGCCCCAAATTACATTTTCTCCCATCTGAAG
Source organism: Rhea americana (assembly GCF_003343005.1). Classification (NCBI taxonomy): domain Eukaryota; kingdom Metazoa; phylum Chordata; class Aves; order Rheiformes; family Rheidae; genus Rhea; species Rhea americana. Next base: position 5,090,181 of record NW_028186978.1, read on the forward strand.
AACGTTTAGACCTATCTAGACCGATCTTGCAGCAGATTCCCCCCATAGGAGCTTGCCGTCTTGCTGCGTGTAATGAGCACCGTAACTGAGGGGCATTCTTCATTCATCCTATTTAGATGGCATAGGACAGTAACATGTAGATACTGAGTTTTTCGCTAAATGGAATTCATAAATCAGTATTGTCATACCCTGCAATGATAAATGCACCACTTACAGATTCGGAGCATCAAATCAAGATCTATTTACAAGGTTGCCCCTGAGAGAGAAAATGGTAATGTTACAGGGGGTAGCTTGATGCTATTTTCTCCCCTGCTGCTAYAGATACAGGGGGGTTTTGTTTGGAGGACACTCAGAGCAGAGAGAGGGAAGGGAAGAAGGATTAATGATGCTTAGAACAAAAACAAACTCTGCCCTTCTCTACTGCTACAACACCTGCTGCCTCCATCAGCTCAGGCTCATCCATTATGCAGCACGCCAGCAGCGACGGGGACGCAATCGCCCGCTCTGAAGCCAGGACAAACCTGACCAAAGAGCAAGGAACAGAACGAGCAACCTCTCATTATCACATAAACAAGCCTCGCTAGCGCTCCTTCTCCTCCCCGGTTACTGCCATGTTAAACAAGTACCAGAAAGAATCAGATTAAGCATCTGGTTCAAATGCAGAGGAATAAAAGAAATAGCCTTTAACAAAATTTGTCAATTTAGCCTTCTAGTAAATAAATTCCTGAAGAGAAAAGTAAAAAATCCAAAACTATTTTAATTGCTTTTACTTTTATTTTTACTGTTAGTGGAAACYGTGTAAAGACTTAAATGGATTAAAAGGAATGTAATTATTTCACTGTAATGCCTTAATAGTGGGAAAGGAACACATTAAAAACATACTTAACATTTCCAAGCTAAACAATAAGAACTGCAAGTTTCAAAACATTTAGTACATTTCTACAATTCCAAGAAATCCTTTGAGTTGGCCACTCCCCCATTAGAAATGAGGCCTGATCCCACCAACACTTTCATGCTTCCCTCACATTACCAAAACAGAATATCTCACCCATGCCAGCAGGGCAACTCAAAAGCTACATTAAAAACAAAACATTAGCAAGATATAACACTAAAAAGTATCTTTAAACTATCAATACTGGAAAGCAAAACACTTTCGGGCTTAGAGTGTAAGTGGTTACAGTTCTTCATCAGTGCATTGGTTTTCCACGCATCTCCTGATGTTCAGATGCAGTAAGCAGCCTTCCTCAAATTTTAAATAAAAATTTATATACATTTTTATATACGTAAAAATTATATAAAATTTATATAAAAGGATAAATTAAATGGCCATACTTTACTAAATAAGTCGATTAAATGATTTAAATAGCACATCATTAAAAGATATTATTCAAACAGCAGAAAAAATTGAAAGGTGAATAAATATCATAAGCAACTTCTTCTAGATCTATTAAAAAATCCATGGCGTGCAGGCAATGTTATCTGGCACTCCTCAGTAACATTGTATTTCCATAGGTGGAAGAACACTACTGTTTTACAAACAGGAAAATGAACCAGAAAAGCTCATCTAAGGTTAAAATGATTAACAACCTCTCCCCTGTCAGAACAAGAATACCTGGCTAATCTACAAGCAACATTATAAATGACATTATAAATGACATTCAAAACCATAAAAATAAAACCACTATCACAGTACATTTAAATAATACAGATATTCTGTAAATCAGCCAACATTTTTTGGACAACACTGCAAAACATTCTTTTGAGAAGGCGTTCACTTATAGGAAACTATGCTTCTCCTCCCTTGTTCTTTATTATGAAAAAGGTATTTGCATGACAGCAGGAGTTTTTTTGTTGAGTTCACATGCTTATACTGTTTTTTCAATTCTGCCAACCTGCCAGTGTACCAAAGTCATATTTGAATCTAAAATAATAACTGCTGTGATTATTCAAAAGCCAAAATTCTAGAAGAACCCAAAGCTTCTCTCCYTGGCTAAAAGTAAAATTCCTCTTGGAATCAGTTGTCTTAAATAGGYGCAAATTCCAAACCCCTCTTTCTAAATATTGCTCAACTTAGGCTGGAATAAGCAGTCACCTACTGCAAGCCACCAGCAAAYGCTGTCTGACTGCAACCTGTCATTTGAAATTAAGGGCAAGTATTTAAGACTTCACACGGCAGATGGTGGGGGGAGACACGTAAAAGCAATAGTCTTGATTTCATCGAAAAGTCCACTTAGAAAATACGCAAGACAAGACCAAGAAAATACAATTGACACAGATCTATTTGCTACCTAGCTGACACCTCACCGAAGCTTGGACCGTTTCATTCAAACGGTCAGTCCAGTTTCTGAATATATTTCCTAATTTTTCACTCCATGACTGAGCTTGCTTAGCAGAGTATAAAATGRCTTATTTGGAGTTGGAGTGGCTACTGGAAAAAAAGTGTTATTTTGCCAAGGCTGATCTGCTGATACACTTGCAACCACCACTTGATTTAGCAATGCCAGTTAATCTGTCTTAAAGMCAATCTTTCTTCTAGTACCTATATTGCCATTACTGTTTTTGTACGTGATGAGAGGCATCAGGTGTCAGAGTATGAGCTGGCTGTTTTTAGCCAAAACAGGAATGCCAGCATGCTCTCCAACCATCTGCTTTTATCATCCACAGCAAAGGCTGGCCAAATAATTATATGTCCAGCACATTTGTAGCATTTTGAGTACTCAGCACTATGACTTTGCTCTTTAAAGAACTGCTAGAAATTTTTTTCTCAATTAGCCTGAAGTGACAGTTGCTTATGTTCATCACGCTTTACCTTTTAAAATATTAGGGTTTGTTACCCCTCAGTAACAAAAGGAGATGTTTTTAGTCAATCACACACCACTAGTTGTTYCAAATGTTTAGTAGGACAAATGCTTGTGTGGGAGCACAGGAATTTAATAGAGGTATGTTAAGAGAAGCTGGGGTTAATCATCCTGCTGCCTCATGCATAGTAGGTGGAAGGGGCAATGCTRGAGAGGGGAAAGTGGGGCAGGAGGAACAGAAGGGCAAGTGGTGTGAGGTGACCTGATTTTCCCATTGCCTCTATTTGATAGCATTATAACATACATGCTTCACACACAGCCGTTTCAGCTGTTCCTGAAACGTCCACGCACAAACTTTTTTCTGCTTTTTCAAAGTTTGAGCTGGGTAAAAACAAGGGAAGATGCAGGAGGACAAACACGAAGTTGCAGGCAGGAAGTACTTTACTTTATGAGGAGCTACACATAAGTCTTTTGATGCAGGATAACAGAAAAGCACAGCTGCTGTCTGAAAACAACTAAACCCATGCCCATTCAAAAGCTAGGAACACAAGAACGAGGCTCACTTGTGCAGAGCTTTACAACATTATTTTGTTTTTACGTCGATGAGCTGACACCACACAACGACACAAGGCATTTGCATTAATACACATTTATCAGGTTAAACTATGTCTAAAAGAGTTAATTCTATCTTCTTAGTTCTCATCTGAATAATCATTATATAATGGAGCAAAATTGGCTTTCTATTATTCTGCAAGAAAGAAACAGATTTGACATCAGAAAAAGTAATAATATTTTTGTACATTTCACATTCAGACCACAAGCCAGCAAACAGTAGAATTTTTTCCAAGACTAATAAAAGTAAGTTACTTTGCGGTCTTTGGTTACTGGTTTAAAACCAGATACATTAAATATAAAACTTTGTTTTTAYGTAGCAGGGTCTACAATTTAAACCAGGCAGCAAATGTAAATGAATATTTGGACAACTGAAGCCTGGTTTTGAATACTATTTAGCAAACTCTCCACAATTGCTTCTTGAGCTACTCTGCAAAACCACATCCTGCCCTGATTCAGTTATGCCATTTTCTCCCTCCTCCTCTCCCATTTTAACTCAGTATGATAGAACTGATTTTGGCCACTTTTTAGAGGACTTGAAGCAGGATTCTTTAGATACAAACTTCAGAGTAAATGAGTACGCATTTTCATATTGTCATGGCAYTCTTGTAATAGGGTCTCCAGATGACAATGTTCATTCCTGCTTCACGTGGGAGGAGGGGAAGACGGAATAGCCCTGTCTAAGGCCAAATTAAAAAGTGATATTGAACAGGCAAATTAAATTAAAAATATGCTGTCCCTTGCTACATCACCAACAGATGGTGATATCTTTTGCAAAGCTCATAAGCCGAAGCAGGCCGTTACATCTAGATGCCCAAATCTGCCATTTGGTTCTTCTTCAAGCTGAATAGAGGTGCATGCTAAGATGAAAGGCAAGGCCTTTTTAAAGACTTGTCCAGTGAAAGTCAATGAACCACATCATCACACAGTTCCCATGACTCTTGCGATTTATCCTCATGAATTAAACCACACGTAGAAAATGAGAGAAGAAAAATAAAACAAACAGAAACAACAGACAAACAAGCTGGGATGTTCGTATGAGTTGTCACCATACTGTGTCGATGTGACAAAGCTACAACTGTTTCTTTAAAACGCGATTGTGTCCTATTAAATCCTATATCAACAAATTTGAACAGTTAAAAAGAAAACTTTAAAAGAGAAAGTGCAATATTTATACCAGTCTACTGTTAATGTTAGTTCATGATCCCTGATCTTAACTGGCATTGCTGTGAATATTTTCAAACATCTGCAGTTTGCCATTGCCACCCATGCAGCACGCATCATCTCATTTTTGACTACGTTGCCCTTGCCATTACAGCTCATTTACTCTGGTTTACCCGGTTTTCTACACTAGGAATAGAAAAAGAGTACTTCCAGTCAAGAATGTCAACTAATGTGTAGTTAAATATCTCTTGGGCTTCCAGTTTGGTTACTCACTCATTTTCAGTCAGGCAGACAATATCTGGTCCCAAGGTAATAATAAAGATTCCAGCTTCTTTTAAAATTAGTGAAAACTAAGCTACTCAKTTCTCGATAGAAAGCATTCAGGGGATCTAACCTTGTTTTAACCATATCAGCTGTTTACAGATCACTTCTGTAGGAGAGTTTAAAAAGGTGCTACTGTCTACAACAACCAGCAACTCCCACAAGAGCAGGTTGAGATTTGCTTCCTCTTTATGCGCCCTAAAATAAATAAAGTATTTTGCTCCTTCTACTTGTACTAACAGGAGTGTCCAGATGGGAAAAATCAAACAAAGGTTTTCCTGGTAATATCCGTTTTATTATAAATAGCTGCTCCTCTCCAAGTCATTGTTATATCCTACACAACTTCTTGATGGCCTCATACACAAAAATTACTGAAGACCAACTGTTACATCCAACTACATAAACAGGCTTTTAATCTTCGATAGCAGATTTGCATTCAACAGCCTAATACATTCAGCAATTTAACAAATTAGATGATCACGCCACCTAACATATTTTACAAGTTTTATCAGTTTGCAAATTTGCAGAGCAACCTCACAGGGACCAACACTTACATATCTCACAATCAAAACAAAATGATCAGCCCCTGGAAGATATTTAGTAAGCAAAACAAGGTGTGAGCTGACTACAGTTCTAGCATAAACAAATACCATTTTTTTTTCCTACATTGGAAGTCAGAACTAAATTCAAATTTTCAGGAATTTTGCACAATTCAAGTTGCCGAAGCCACCCTAATGATGAGAGAGCAGCGCCTAAAAACAGCCTCAGATACAGTATCTTTCAGAAGGAAAAAATAATTTGACATTGTCACAGAGTAAGATACTAACAAGGCTCTTTGCAATTACGCTGGAAAAAAAGAAACATCAGCAACAAACCTGCCAGCATTTAGACGGACTGCAACCTCAGAGAGCAGGAGGGAGATYAGAAGTTTTGGCACAAGCGCCTCGTCTAAAGGCTGAGGGGGTAACGGAGGGCAGGAAGTGGAAAGCGAAAGGACAAGGGTTTCACAGCCAATTTCAGGACTATCCTCCGCAAGGCATCTACAGCCATTAGGAGACAATTAGATTACGCAGCTAACACACTGTTAGCAGCTTGTGTCCGTGTGTGCGACTAAACAGGTCCTGATGCACAACAGCACTAACTTAAACCATAAACTTAAGCCTCACYGGCATCTATAGTTGCCATATGTAAGTTACGTTAAATAATAATTGCAAACATTCAGTACTATTTTCAATCCTAATATGCATTCAAGCTTTAAAAAGCACGTGGTAAATAAAAAAATAACCTGTTGAAGTTAACGCTTTGGAACACTGAGCGCAACCTGTAACAGAGACWACAAAATAAATCAAATTTAAATTTTAAAAAGTGTTTGGAAACATTTCAGTGGTTTTTCTTTCCAGAATTTCTCATTTAACTACCTGAGGTTTGCTAGGAATTTTTTAATATTCATTTGATTCAATAAGCAGATGCCAAAGCTTCAGCTCAAATTTTTGTTTAAAAGTTAAATTTATTATTGAGAAGGAGCTAATAGGTTTCAAATATCTAACTCTTCTTAAGGAAAAAGCCCAGAAACAAAAACAAGCCAAAGGTCACACTTGTTAAACACACATCTCCAAGAAACTCAGATTAAAACAATGCTTCCTGCAGTTACGCAATATTTTCTATATTTTTTTACTGGGCTCAAAATTCAGGCTTCTTGCTATTGGGACAGACAGGAAAAATGAAACACTTTTATAACCGAAGGTCGGAAATACCCAGCTGTGCAACTTTGAGGCCACATAAAGCTGCATCAAAYGTATGGATGCTTTGCATAGGTTTGCATAGGTTACCCCCTCCCCCCTTGCTCCGATTACTCTTACGAGCAAGGGCTTGGGCAGAAGAAGCAGGAAAACAGGGAATTCCCTGCTACCCCGTAACCCCAGGGGGAACGGCGGCACCTGCAGCCCGGCAGCGGGGTGGGCGAGGAGGAGCCCTGCGCACCCCGGCGCGCCGAGGGGCGCGGAGCGCTGCCGGCCGGGTCAGGCAGCCCGCTCGCCCCGCGCCCCTGCGCGCCGAGGGACGCTGCTCCTCCCTGCAACGCCACCCGCAGCTGCTGCAAAAAGCCTCGCTGGCCGACTTCACCAGGTATTTCTGCAGCCAGTCCCCAGCTGACCGCGGGGGTCATAAATGAACACTAGGGGAATCTGAAACTCAGCGGGAGGAAAAGGACAAATTACTTAAAACATTACTACTGTAACAAATTCTTCTGGAGTTATGACACCTCAGCTGCAGGTGAGCTGGGCCCAGTCTGCAGCTCAGCCACGAGCTTAGATAAGAAAAATCAATACATCAAACGCATTACACAACCCCAGCAAGTGACAACAGAGCTGGTATCTTCAATATCTCCTTGCACACAGACTTTTTTAATGTTATCTGAGGCTAGCCATTTAATCACTATACTGCTATGTGAAACAATGCACCTCTCACCTGACTTTAAAATCTAATTATTTTTCTGGACCAGTCTCTCACGTGATACAGTTACTTCACACAAATCAGGCCACTCAGTTTGCAGGCACAAGCACTTAAATATTAGAGATGGAGACTCTCTTCAAAACAAAAAAAAAAGCTTCACAACTGTTAACTCAAGTAGGACACATTCAGAAAGGAATGCAAGAACCTTAGACAAATAGTTTTGTACAAACAGATGTAGAAACTCCTCAAATACATTCCTCATTAAAAATAAGTAACTTTTGAAAATTGGGATTTTATCCATAAGCTCTTTACAACTGTTCAAATAAATAAATAAATAGCTTCCTCTACTGTTGAGAGCTAAAATTTCTTTCCTCATATAGAATACAGTGATCATCTTGTTACCAGGAAATCATCCAGGGTTCAAAATAAACTACCCTCAGTTCCGGCGGCTCCCACAGTCACGCAGCTAAGGGGGGTAACAAGCACATAAAACGCATGAAATAGATTTCATGTACCAATTTGCATTTGCCATCTCGGTTACTCTCTCTCAAGATGAGCTTCTCTCCACTTCTCAAATCCATGAGGCAGCAGTGATCGGCTTAACGGTCTCACATTTTCCTCGCTCTGCCCTCTCATATCAATTCCCACCTTCTGCCGCGGCACTTTTCAGTCCTTCGGAAAGCTATAAAGAATTTAATTYGGTAGCTATTTAGGCCAAGTTAGAGTTGGCTAAAGCATCCTTCTTATCCTAGTGAACCTGAGCATAGAAAACATTCGGGTTAATCTTCCATTCAAAATTCAGAAAGATGGAACAAAAAGAGAGGTAATAGCAGCTTTCACATTACCTTTTGAAGTAAATGCCCTCCTAAGGAATTAGTAAACACAGCTTTTCCTCTTCTGCTACGATGAAAATATGAAAATATTATTTGCATTATTCCCAGGTGGCCATTCACTTCATTTAGAGGCTCTGCTGGAAAAAGCTGATGGCCTGAAAGGCTCTTAAAGGACAAAGCCTCAGAGCACCACTGTCTCAAAGTCAAATCAAAAATTTCAAAGTCAAAATATGTGGTTTTKTTTAAATCACACTCACTAAAGATCTAATATGTTGAGATAAATCATTTCCAGATAAATCCCTCCACAGCAGGGATTATTCTTCCCTTAATAATTTCAAGACAAAGTAGTCTTACTTCTTTATTTGAAAAATGATTATTTTTTAGTTATCTCAAATTTTCCTGTAATTCTGCTCTAAGCTCCAGTACTCTTGGAGAGCTAGCTCTGGCATATTTATGCTGTATTTCTCACTAATCTAGAAAATCACATGAGCAGTTATACGGATGCAGAATTCTCTTACTTTGCTTTTTACATAGAATACTGCTGTATTGCCCTAAAGTAGCCTTGAGACCTGATTTGCTGAAGGAGAYGGCTGGAGGGACATATAGCAAGGACAGACCTTTGAAATCCGTGAATCCACATGTGTCCAGTGACATGAGAGTCAGTAACAGCCTTGTGAGATAACATTACATGTGGACCTGCTACTGACTCTCATTTTTAAAAATCAGCTTCTATTCCTTTCAAAAATCTCACACTGAATGTAATGGGGTTTATTTTATAGGAATGTATCATTATTCAACCAAGAAGTCAGTCTACTACATGAGTGAAGGAAAAATTAGTACTAAGTCTCTAATCTGCAATTCACATTTCACGAAAACCTTTGGAAAATGAAGTACTACATGTAAAGACAGCCATCAACAAAGCATTAAGGCTGCTAAGTCACAGAATCAAAAAATCTGCATTACAACTACAATGTTAAGAAGAAGTATTTTTYCCTCCAGCTTTAAAATTCTACAAATTAATAGGTTACATATCAGAACCCATCATGAGTGGACATGCCCAGCACCACCACAGGCCCTGGAGAACTGACCTTATGGCTGAAAGTCCCATGCCTATTTACCTGCAAAAGAACAGTAAAAGAAGAGCAACTTGTCCTTTTTTTACCTTGTACTGCATACAATTCGTGTTTCTCCCTCAATTCTTCTAGTCACAGTGAACTCAACAAAAAACTCTGGTGGCTCCATTCAAGGCCGTATCTCATATTCATTAAACAAATTATAACTGATTTTTTGAGACAAGAAGCATTTAACCTATATGTTAAAATAGGCCAATATTTGTCCAAGAAAAATCATGGCATTATAACAGGAAGGAATTCYGCTCTCYATGTAGTAGCACAAATGGGAATGAAAACAYRTATGTCCAACARTCAGATCCAGAGATGCATGTTTTTCACAGGACAACCTTGGTCAAAAGTARTTTATAACAAAACATGAAAGCAAATCTTGTCCTTTTTYTTCTTCTTTTCACTTACAGTTCAGAARATGTCCACCTGTGCATTGTTTATTCTAGACCAGGCAAAACCAAGCTGCAGAAATACAAATATCTGCAATTTTATTGCCTGCATTCCTGAAATCTCAYTATTCTGTTGATCTTGAAAAAAATAATTAATTCTATCATCTTAGAGTAATATATATCCATTAAAGTACTCAGTCCTCTCCTACTTAAAATGTGAGGGGTTTTATTTTTATCTTTTATCAATATCATTTCAGTTGGCTATGATACAATAAATACTGSTGGAAGACAAAGTACCATTTATCCTGTCACATCCATTTAAGACTAGCTCTTCCAACTTCAAGATGACAGCCCTCTGATGAACCAGCACTGTTCCTTAACAGAGATCCTCTAAACTTTCAGATGCACAGCACGAAGCTATACACTAATTCACAGCACCAAGCAAARTGAAGTATCGTCACATCCTATTTCTCAAGTTATCTACTAGACTGTACATTTTGCAACCAATTCTGCATAATTTGTATACTGACAATGTCCTTTTGTTCTGTTACTTGACACAGAGAGTATAAAAGATTTTGGAACCTCAGCTCGTACGCACACGACTGCAGCCCAGGTGGGCACACCTTGCCTGCTCCAAAAGGTTTTATTTAGCAGGCAGTAGTGCAAAATGTAATCTGTCACCATGAGCCTTTTTTTCATGCTACCGAGAGCAAAACTAAAAGGATTAGGGGATTTTACCACAATGCTGAGATGCTTACTAGGAATCTTTGCCAGTAAATATTTATTTCCTCATCAGCTGTATAAAAGGAATAAAGCTATGCTGGAGGTGCATTTTCATCCTTCTGAGTCTCCTGTGTTAATGAAATTAATCATCCCTGATAGTAGGTTACTAGTGAATACACACTGCTCTTGTCAAAATAGGACAATGTAGGCGCATGATCATAAAAATCTGTGATCCACTACAGCAAATATTTAGTCACTACTAAAAGGTCATCCTACCTTCCCTTTTTCTTCCCTTTGCCACACAGGTAGGGAGGGCAGGGAAAATGCGTCGCTCTTCTTCTCTGCATTTGAGATTTTTCTGCTTGGAGGAATGCTAAAGAAACACCACTCATCAAGCAGTGAGTCACAGTATCCTCCTAGATAAGGTCCATTTTCCACATACATCTTTGCAAAATAAAGAGTAACAGATCTCAGGTAAGAATGCCTTCTAAAACATACAAATCTCTGTAAAATGACAGTGAGAGAACCATAAACACTACATTGGGTCCTGAATAACTCAACTTCATTTTTTATTACATGTTTATATTAGAACTCTGTTGATGTATATAAAGGATAAGCTATACTTCTTGTAAAAGATTTGTCATTTGGCATGTAGCACCAACTGCTTTATTCGATTTTCTCAAATTAGCAGAGTTATTTTCCATCCAATTAAAAGAACAGGGTATGTTTAGTCTATGGACCATTCTAGCACACCAAACAATAGTCTTTTGAGTTCAGTGAGAAAATACCCAAAGAATGCATACAGCATAATCATTTTGCATTATGCATGAAATTCCAGATCATTAACCCCTTAGTAAGCAGCTCTTCCACATAGCTCCCTCATACATTGCTATAGCTTCAGACAGGTCTGTCTGATCCAGACTAAGGGCAAATCGATTCATCACCAAACACTGTGGTTTGCCTGCATAGGGAAGCAAAAGGGAAGAAAGTTCTGCACTCCCTACCACCCACACAATCATCAGTCTCTCAGACGAAAACACAGCAGTAAGGCAGTAAATAATGTKATTTTGCAATCACAGTGGTTACAAGTAAACATAAGGGCAAAGATAACTTCACTCTTGAAGGATTCAAAATATAATTCACTGATCATTAAAAAGTCTGCCATATGAACAGTGAAGAAAGGGAAGGGTTGTTATGCAGCTATCCACAAGCAATAGAAACTGAAAAGAAACTGCCCATGAAAAATAGTCTCAGAAGAAAAGAAAATTGTATTTTGATTTGGAATAGATACAATCAATTTTTATATACACACAGTATCTTTAATAGAGGTCTATTTTCAATTGTATTTCAGAGATGGCCTACCTGTTTGCCCATCACAACTAGCGTTCAGTTGGTAAAGCTCCAATGAGCACTACTCATTGGGCTGAGACACTCAYTGAGTTCACTATTTTTAATTTTCAATTGAAAGATTCCCAAGGCAGTGCACTCTCTCGACTCTGGCACTCTGAACCCCCTGTTTTGTAGTAGACATCACCCTTCTCTGAAACCATCCTATTGCTGACAGCAGCCAGGTTTTTGGCTAGATCCATATTTATGCTTCCTCCCACAACTACTGTAGACTCATGACTTCACGTAGTGCTCTTTTCTCCACCTCTTACAGCTGAATTCAGCTTTTTTTTTTTAATATCTTCCTATTCTTTCTGCTACAAACACATGTGCAATCTCTGAACAGCAATATGCAGATATTTGTTGGTTGTATTTCAAGGCCAGTATATTGAGAACCAACCTTCATACAGAACAAAAGTGCTATTTGGAATGGGGTATAAAAACACAGGCTAGATTGCCAGATCTTAGATACAARTTTTATAGAAAAGGCTGTTTAGGAAAATTCTGCTTCAGGCAATCTAATGAGTTGGTCTCAGGCTTTATGAAAAAGAATCAGAAATGATGTGTGTGAAGAATGAACCTCAAGATACAGCTTCACAAGCAGGAAATAACAAAACTGTACTTCAAGCACCTGCCAGTAGAAAGAACAACTGAGGAAGTGCATATTTCAATACACTGTAGGTCCCATTTTGTATTAACTAACAAATAAACTAATTTATGGATGACTTAGCATGTGAAACTACTGTTACACTTTACAGACTCAGCTAACCACAGGCACTGCAGTCCCAATGCGTCTAAACGCTTTGGGCCTCATCCATGGGACAGATGCAAGGACAGCAGCCTCTAAGGTAGTTTTATAGGAAGATGATTAGACAGGACAAAAGGCTGAAACAGTCTAGATGATCCCAAAGCTCTGCTGCAAAAGCCCACAATCTAGCTCACAGAGGAACTCTATGGCCTTGTCTCTCAGACATCACAGTTAAAGCAGGAATGCCCTGCTGTGGCATTAGAAGACTGCTAAGAAAATCTTGCATCTTTCACTAGTTCACACTAGTGCACGGAATCATCATCTAACATATGCACCAGCTGGTTAAACAGAGGTTTACAACGAACATAAAGATTTCTTTTGATTTGTAATGAAAACCATCACTGGTCACCACAGCTCACCTGTCACGGAACCAATAACAGTTTTAAATGTCAGGCATCAAAGGAGTCTAAACATGGAATTCAGCCTGAGCTCTGGCATTTAAGCCTTTTAAGACACATACCGAGCACAGAAATACCTCCCACTTTTCCACATGTAAGACTTCTCTTACCTGTCTTGCAGACCTGACTGAAGTATGATCCAAAAATAATATCAGCCTTAAATGGATAGGTTTTCTTCAGGAGGAAGCAATAACCATCCTTTAAAGGAAACCATTCTCTTCCCATTTCTATTTTCTGGGGTTCTATTAAATACCTAGCTGATAATTACAGGTGCCTGACATCTTCAGCCAGCTGTCTCTCTTTCCATCCCTCTTAAAGGCTGTTTGTGGACAGAAGCCAGAGAATATACATTCTGGTCTCTCAGTTCTTTCTTATCTTCCCCTTCCACCTCACAAAACAGGTGTCCCTAACAGAACCAAGATGTGCAAAGCAGTTGTGAAGCTATACAAGCTCAGTTAATGATAAAGGACATTCACAGCATAAAGCTAATGACCTAAGCAAGTCAAGATGCAATTCCCTTTGGCTTTCCACATAGCATGGCACACTGTTAAGATACATTATGCATATCTATTCCTAAGGGAAAAAAAGAGCAAAATCAACAACCAACAAACAATAAAAATCCCTCGGTTCAGCGTAGCTGTGTCCCATCACTGGATGTAAGAACCAGTGTACAATGTAATGACACTACTTATCCYACCATATAATGCCAAGCAAAGTCCTGTGGACACTTCCAAGACATACAGTGGAGTAGAAAGAAAATCCAAAGTACAAGGAAGGCTCATGACAAGAAGGCTGGATGATTGCCAACACTAGTAATGAAAAGAAGAACAAGGATGAGATCTCAGAAGTAAGGTACTTGTATGTGGCTAGGTGGATGGTGATCAATCAGCCTGAAAGTCTGAAAGCTTCTTGACAGGAAGCTACATAGACAGAATTTTCTTAGGAAGATGCCTACAGAAAGATACAAAGAATAGGACTGGCCTAAGCCTATAAGAGCTAAGGACCTCTAGAGGAACACCAGTAATACCTCCCACTAGCTGAACTTAGAGTTGCTGATTACTGCTCTTTGAGTCTAGCCTGTTTTCCACCCATCTGGTAGTCCATCCACCCATCATATCTCTCCAATTTAATTTGAAGGACATTATGGGAGACTACACGTAAAAAGCTTTGCTAAAGTCAAGGCAAACAACATCCACTACACTCCTCTTAGCCACTGAGCCAGCTATCTCACCACAGAAGGCAACCAGGTTAGTCAGYCATAATTTGCCCTTTGAAAATTCAAGTTGACTATCCTCAGTCACCTCCTTGTCTTCATATACCTGCAAATGGCTTCCAGGAGAATCTATTTCTGCCATAATCCTCCTGAGAACTAAGGTGAGGTTGACCAGCTTGTAGCACCCAGATTTGCTCTTTGTAAAGATAGGACTGATGCTTGCCTTTTTCCAGCTATCATGGTCCTCTCCCAATCACCATAAGCTTTCAAAGATAACAGAGAACAGCCTTGCAGTAACATCAGCCAGTTCTCTCAGGACTCTCAGATGCATCCCATCAGGTCCCCTGGACTTGTGCATGTCCATTTCATTTAACAAGACCCTTAATCAATCTTTTCTACCATAGATAGCATCTCATTCCCCCAAACACTAGGCATAGGGAATTGGGAGGCCAGGCCTGAGAGAAGACCATATTTGAGGTGAAGAAGACATTGAATGCCTCAGACTTTTCTATGTTCTTGATCACTATATCCCCTGCCTCATTCAGTAGCAGGTCTGTATTTTCCTTAGTCTTGTTTTCACTACCTATGTACAGTGGTAGACCTTTTTGTGGTCCTTCACATTCGCCATCCATCTCAACTCCAGCTGAACTTTGGCCTTCCTGCCAATTCCCTCCCTGTGTGTCCAGGTCAAGTGGCTATATTCCTCCCAGACAGTCTGTCCATCCTGGTTTTCACTTCGTTTGCATTCCCTTTTCACCCACATTTGCCTATMTTCCTGTACATCAGAACGGACCATTCCTGTGTTTTGAGGAGATAGTCCTCGAAGATCAGCTAACACTCCTGGGCCCTCTGCCCTTCAGAGCAGCCTTCCACAGGATCCCTCCTACCAGTTCCCTCAAAAAGCTGAGGCCTACTTTCCTGAACTCCAAGGCAGTTCTACTCTTAGCTGCCTTCTCTTCCCCAACTATTTTAAATGCCACCATTCCATAGTTGCTGTTGCAAAAACTGTCATCAGATATTATATCCCCAACTCATTCCTCATTCACAAGCAGCAAGGTCAGAAGAACCCCTCCTCAAGTCAGCCGGTCTATCACCTATATCAAAAGGTTCAGAAACAGCTATTATATGTGCAGGCTGCAATTCCCAGTCAACAGACAGTTTCATTATAGAGGAAACCACATGRTTACATTTGTAGAGTCAGTGAGCTAACAGCCAAAAAGCACGACCAAAAATCAGCGCTCCGGCTTCGTGCTTCTCAAACAAAGCAAGGAAGAATTGGTTTCATGGAAGACAGAGGATCAATTTCCTCTGTGCAACTTCAACCATGACTTCCAGAGAGGTCCCATATACCTATCCATATACATCTGATGCTGGAGAGCCTAAGCGCATCAGGAATATGCAATGACGTCAGACTAGCTTTTCAATAGTCTTAAGAAAATGGAAAAGGAAGAAAGGGAAAAAAGAAGAAATGAAAGAGGCAGTCATGTAATTTGACAACACAGTCTTTGTTTACAATTTTGAGGATCTCCATCTCCCACATACATGAAATTTACAGGAGGATTTAACTGTCACAAATGGAAACAAAGTCCAGATGTCCAGAGCTCAAATAGCAGAGCCTGTGTACAGTTCTCAGGGAGTCAAAGGGAAAGAAATCTGGCAATTTTGTACTCTGTTTGAACATTAAAATATGACTGCCTGATGAAAAAGTTGAATGAACGTTTTGATTGGGACAACATAAAGAAGGTTTCTGAAAAACTGGAGACCACAAATACCCTGCACCAGGGCTAGGCTAATGTTCAAGTAGATTTTTCTTCTAAGGTCAAGCATGGATCAAGGAAGGGTCAAATTTGGAGGTCATCTTCTGTGAGTAGATTTATATTGGGAATCCTCTCCTCCCACTTTTCAAGTAGAAGAATTAGGAAATCCCCTGACAGACCATTTCCTCTGCTTGGATATTCACATTACCATGGGTCAGAGGGTTGTGGTTCAAAAAGCCTACAAAAGGCTGCTGCATTTTTTTATAGCTATGAGTTTGTTTCGTTTCTGGCCTTTGCAGACAACACCTTACAGATTCTCAGACGTCTCCTCCCTGCACAGCCATCTTATCCTTAGTTTAGGGCAGACCATCAGAAAAGATACGCACCATACCCATTCTCAAAGAGGTTTCACATTTGCCCTTCTGCTAGTCTGCAGCACAAACCATTTGGCTAAAGATAGACATTTGCCAAGTATGGGGAAATGCAAGCCAGACAACAGGGAGCACAGCAAACACAATTCTGTTTCACAAAACTCTTGGACTCCTTACAGTATTATTTTTCAATCAATGACTTTCCTAAGTACTTGTTGGCAGCCTCAGTCATTCTTAGAGATGATTCTCCAAGTACTAGTGCCAAAATAAAGGTGAGAAATGAAAATTCACACTATACTCAGCAATGCAGAACAAACACTAGGAACCTTCCAGTTTAAAGAAGTAGACCCAACATATATAGTCCTCCATAAGGACTTTAGTAGCAGTTATACACAAGAACAGACTTTAACAGTATATTATCCTTCACTATTTCCCAAATTACCTTGCCACTACTAAAAATCACTCCATACTTAAGGTCCAGCTGGAAGTTCAAAGCAGATTGCACAGATAGGTCTGAAAAATATTGAGAATTTCAGGAATGCATAATCTTTATTGACACCTGGCAAAATAGTTGTTAATACTAAGACCCATAAATCCTTGCCAAAGAGGCTTTAAAATAAATAAATAAGGAACTTTAGTCATCTGATCTGCATTTCCAAAATTGCCATGGGAATAACATATTGTCCCTGTTTTCTATTCTCACTATGCATAGTACAGCATTGTTTGAGTTGGATCAACCCAAAGAATCACTGTAATTTGGGTGCAACTCAGGAAAAAAGAATGGGACTGAAAGGAGGAACACAAAACAGCTTGGAAAGCCTCACCTCAGTAGGACAACTGATAATTCAGCTAGATCCCAGCAGAGCCATGCATCAAGGTAATTGTAGTGCAGAGCTGGCAAGATTTTTAATGCCTCACACACACTTCAGCATGTGAAAACAATTTTACATGCCCTTGCTCCCCCTTCCCCTTTGAATATTGCACACATGGTAATAGTTCATTAAAGCCATAGATTATAAGAGATAAAGCTGCATTTATATATATATATATATATATATATATATATAAAAATATATAAGTATATATATAAAGGTTCATTTATATTCATGAGGATACTATTCTATTTGAAAGATATATCACCCCTCAAACGCACAACAATGTTTTCTCTTAACATCATTTCTGCATAAGGAGAGAGGGAAAGAAATGAACTTATTTTTTCCAAGTGAGGGTCTTCACCCCTTATCTCACACAACTATCTCTAGTACGCAATATTAACAAACAGTATGTGAACACAGGCATTTTACAAGCATAATCAGTTTTACAAATAAACATCTAGCCATCTCCCTGCAGAATATGGTATGAGGTGGGTTGTTGCAAAGGTATCAAAAGGAGTAGAGTGACTACCAAAGAGAAAGGAACTCTAGCATGAAGTTTCCCCTTACAATACTCGCGCAAGTCACAGGAATTTGCAACAACTAGCAGATATCATCACTGACTACCAATGGATAGATAACATTATATATTTAATGATATTTCATTTTAAAAATTATTTATTAGCCATTCAACTTCATCTGCCTTCCCTCTGCAGTAACTAAATCCATCACACCTTTGGACTAAAGTAAGCAATAGATCTCCAAATAGGTCAGAATTTTAATAGTAAGGTTGCATCTTTTACCAGCCAGTTTCTTCACAGAGAAGCTAAACTTGATCTTAGTCAATATGAAATGAAGGACTCAGAGCTTAAAGAAAAACATCACACAGCTTAAATTTTAAACAAGTAGGTCCTTCTGGAATGGCATCTGCCCTCATATATTCCTAAACAGTATTCACAATCGAGAGAAAGAGAACCGGTTCTATTAAAGCTATGTGGCATTTAAAGCCCCTTCCGCTATTGTTTAATCCTACTAAGACTTCAGAAAAAAAGGAAACAGCTATGTTGCAGTTTACTTTCCTAGGTGGAAAGATTGTTTCTCCCATCAGAATGGAATTCTGTGAGTGTATCTTTTCAATTTAGCTACGAGTGTAACATTTTCCTGGCCTATGTGTGCTTTCTGATGTCATTATATAGCCAGCTGCCTATTTATTTTAATTTAGTTAAAAACAACCAAAAACAAAGTCTTGAATTTGCTACATTAACAAAATGCACACATTATATATATATATATATATATATATATATCTCACAAGAGAAAGCTTCATGTGCATGCATTAGACTATAATAAAAAAAATAAAATGATTCATAGTAATGAATTCACCAAGTACTATTCAAAAAAGATGAATTTAAATCAGTTTCAGAAAAAAAAAACAAGCTCAATAATCTCCCAGTCACTAAATGATCAGTTTAAGAGAAAAAATAAAATAAACACCAAAGCTCAAATACAGTAAGTCACTGAGTGGAGCACTTCAGTAAAGAACCATTTGAGCTCTGCTTATTAAATCATGTGCAGTATTTGGAGAAAATGATGTTAAAAAGCCTTTGATCCCTACCTAGCAATGCAAACAACGTATCTGTCCAGTAACAACAAYTGCTTCTATAAAAGGTCAGATATAAGCAGAGAAGCAAATCTATACCAATATCTACACAAATTCAGTCTGCCTAAGCTCAGATCAACGGAAAGTCAAAATAGAAAATATTAATTTAATGGTTTTAATAGAACAAGAGCAAATATCTGTCTTACATCTTCACAAATGCCTCTTGTGAAGATGTAAGGTGACAAAAAAAGCCAAAAGTGTGGTCAATGAGGTCTTTGCTCCTACAACCTTTGTGCTCGCAGCCTGGTCCAATGCAAAAGTCTTTCCCAAGGACACATGTGCAACCTGACAGCTCCCCAAAAGCTACCTCTCCCTAAAGCTAGTACAGGAAAGGGTTTTGACATGCCAGCAACACTTACCGTTTCTTGATGAATTCTCCCCAYCCAACAAAAACTCTTTCAGACCTAATCTAACTTGTCAAATTAGATGCCTGCTCCCCAGAGCTCCAGAGAGCATCTTCTCTTTCTGCCCGACACACAGGATCCAACATGACAATCAGGGTGGCTGACCCAGCAACCCAAGCTGCACCTAGATGAGAAGACTGTCTGATCTCTGCTTTTCTTCCACTTCATTCACCCAACAATTCATTAGTGTGTACTGCAAATTAAATGTACAAGAGAAAGGTTCTAATGAACCTCTAAGAGTCCCATTTTTCCCCCAAATAGGATGTTCTACTGAATGCCCTATAAATATATGAATATAAATATATACATGAAACTGCACTTCAAAAAATGGCTGAGACTAAAATACAAGGTTCAAGTGTGGCCAAAGTTTTGCCCCTATTACAATGCAAAAGCACTAGATGATGTTTTAGATAAAATAGGTTTGCATCAGTTATATTGTCAACTTTTAAAAAATTAACTTGGGCAACGAAAAGAAAATGCTTCAATTTGACTAGGACTTCCTGATACCCATATAACAGTATCAGTTCATGCAACTTAAAGCTCAGAGACCTGAAGACACGCTACACACTAGACATATGCAAAACCAAGACTTTCATAAAGTTTTCATTGTTTATACAGTTGGTAACCATTTACTGCTAAAGGCAATATGCAGTAAAGACATTTTTGTTGGGTTTTGTGTTTTTTTTTTCTGAGTTGATACCACATGTTTCCACAGACAAAAGAAAAAATTATTTAAAAAACAAAACAGCCAGACTCATTTTGGAAAGAAGCTTGCAAAACCCCAATGAACCACATCTGTGGAGTAACTGCAGTAATGATATGAAGTGTTTTGTGTTAGTTCCTGTGTAATAATGTAAAAGTTTATCCCTTCACTTTAACACAGTGCTGTGTCTGATAACGGCTCTTCCTGCCTTGTCTACCAATCTAATTAAACTACCCCCCACCCTATTAAAACCGGTTAAGAATTCCCACTCCATCCATCAAYCTAGAGTCCTCCTTCCATGAGACACTCCGCTGACACCACTACAAAATTTAGTAACTCAGATGTGAGCGGGGCAGCCAAACGAAGCAATAACCTGTAACTCCTGCAGTAAATTTTGCTAGCTTGGAAAGTTAAATAACTTGGACTGAAGTAGTCCTGCAATGACTTCAAGGAGTTACACCAAGTACTGATTTCATCTCCCAGCTCTGAGCAGTTAGGCAGTCTCTTTTCAAAGCAATTCCACAAGTTGGCTTTAGCTATAAGCATTCCACATTTTAAGAAGTGTCAGGTTTTTTAACCCAAGCCTGCAATAGGAAGCCACACATATTCAAAAAGTGAACTCCAGAAGTAAGGCACAGACTTGACCACAGACTACTCCAAACTGAAACATGAACTTTGGCAAAAAAGCATAGTCTACCCCAACAAAATAAGGGCTTCAGCTTCTTACCAGGGAAAACCCTTGGGAAATCCAATAAATCTGTCTCGTCTCTCACTTSATCTGTTCACTAAGGAAGGCTGGGATGGGGGAGTCCATCTGTACATAGAAAGTTCCCCAATCTGGCACTACAGACTGCATGCTGTTAAATTGGTGCATTCGTTAGTACAGTGTCTTGGAGACGTGCCTATACACCCTGGGGGGCTAAGGAAGGATCTTCCATAGAAAAATTGGAAAAAAAGAGAGAGAGAGAGAGAAAGGGAAAGAAAGAAATCGCCCAAAAGTGGTCAATCCCAGCATGTCATCTGCAGGAAAATTTATCAGTATCAGTAGAAAATATCATAGATCTTCCTCTTAGAAGTTTTTACGGAAAACAGATGGTCCCAAGTTAAGCATCAGAGTAACTAATATGCAATTAAAAACTAGTCATACATAGTACAACTCCTGAACAAAGAGTATGTATTAAATGCTTTCAGCAGATGGTTGACTTGGTTTGTTGTTTTTAGGATCCATATTTGCCCAATAGAAGCACAGATAGCTCTCTCTATTCACAGTCATACGTATGTATCACAAAGAAAAAAGCTAGCTTTTCCAATTTCAAACAGAATTTCCTGTCTCAGCATCACTATACAGACCTGATCCTAACTACCTTCCTATTGCATTTCAACCCCATTCAAAACATTCACTTTTTACACCTATTTAACTATGATCATCTGGCATAAGAAGTCACTCATTTTGATGGAGAATTATTGCTTGCTTTGCAGTGTGACTATTTAAAATRATGAGTGAATTTGGGGTCTACCATCCCAGGGAGTGGTGTCCTCTTAGTGTTGACTACATTGGCTGAGTTTGATACTGAGCAAGGAAGACAATTCATACCAACCAACTTGGTCACTTAATTTAAGAGCTTTGTCCACCAGAAGTTCAACTTATGYGGCCTGCACTGGCAAAGCCCAGCTTGACTGACCACAGGCACCTAAGAAAACYATYGGCTTCCCTCCTTCAACGCCCCATRTAACGTAGGGTTCTAAAAGTACTTAGCTTTCATTCTAAGCCACATCACTAAGGCCCATATTTCTATGTGCATAAACACACTCAAAACATAGTTTTACACTACGCTTGTCCAGCCTTTGGCTTTGCCATCATTTCAAAACTCTGCCTATCTGTCTTCAATCTGTGRATTCCAGCTTCAATAACACGATACTCAACAGAACATTACTTAAGCCTGAACCTGCAAGCACTCAAGTGCAGCAGCAATTTTCTGCATAGAGGTGGATGTCCTCTGAGTGCAGTAGAACTACTCGAGTGTGCAAAGTTACTTATGTGCTTAAGCACTTTAGGATCTGTCCTTAATTTTTTTAAGCAAGTTTTCTGCCAAAATGGCAAGGAGTTTCACAACAATCAGCAGTTCTTGGGAGATTTCCTCTTCTTGTTCTAAATCTCATAAGAACAGCTGTTCTGGAGAAAAGTTGGCCATAGTTGAACTTCCAGACAGGCTCCAAAACCACAGGTGCAGGCTCCAAGCCAGGGATGCATATGTAAGTCTTCCTGAAATTTAATGGGGTTCACATTTTCTCTTTTCTCTCACTATAAAGCCACCGCAGAAGGCACAGTGGTCATTAACGAAGCTTCGCTAATAGACATTTTATTTGTTGTTCACTTTGCAGCCAATATTATTAAGATTTTCAAGTGATACAATATAGCAACAGTTTTTGCACTGTTCCTACTACTGACTAGCCGTGCTGTATTATGTACTAAGAAGTTTAATGTCTTTGTTCCAGTATTGCAACTCAGTAGGGAAATGGCCAAAGAAGAACCAGACCAGGCAACGTGTAGGCCGGGTTCCCGAGGGCACAGAGGATAGCCTCATGGGGTATTACTAGAAAAGGCATTTGTTCCAAGCATTACTATAGTATTACAATTGCTGTAATCAGCAAATACTAGCTGTAACAGCTCCAAGAGTGATTCCTGTGAAAGTTTTTGTTCTTTGTAAGCTTTACCAGTTAGYATTAGGCGTGAAGCAGACACTGCCATTTCCAATTACTGCCTAAACTTTAAGATAATTTATAAGACCTACTCAGTTTTCACAGTTAATTGCTTGGGTTATAGAAGAGAGATCCTCACCTAGGACCATCAGATTTCCTGTACCGCTTCCCAGCAGACTTGCCTCCCGTCTTCTCCAACAGAAAATTTGCTAATAGCCAACCTTTTGACAAGCCAGACATTTTTCCCTGCTTTAATCTACCACTGAAAACACATCGGCACGGAGTTCTGGCAGTGTTTAATTTGCTCATATTCATCTCACAAAAGGCATATTAATTTGTTCTTATTAATATCTCAGTGTATCAGGAGACTTGAAACCATGTACTTAGCTACTTATCTGACTCTTGTGCCACAAACACCATCACCAGAAGTCGTAACAAATACATGTTAATAGTCACGATCCAGGAAGCAGAAAAGGTGCAACAATTTCGGACACTAAAATTAACATTACAAAATTACTGCATTTGTAGTTAAATCATTTCCTCAGTGATACATTTCTGCTCAGTCAGCTCAAGACCAAATAGGCATGGTAGGAAGGGGGCTGATCTATATAAGTTTATCATGTTGCTAAAGCCTCTCAATCCCACGTTTGTTACACTAAACATCACAGTTAGGCTCTGTCAGACACCAAAGAGACAGTCCATTCATTAAACACGTCAAGTCCAACAAACTGTAAATTCCACAAAGACTTAGTTTGAAACGCTCTTTTTTTAAAAAAAAATCAGTTTGTGAAAATCTCTTTATTCGAAACTTCACATGGACTATCTGACCGGGGGTGCAGGAGAGAAACATTTCAATTGTCCAGAAAAACGCATTGAAAATATTCCCTGCTCATATTCTAACAGTAACAGGTCGTTCGCACCTAGCCAGCTTTGCTTTAGAGCAGGGCTCTCGGAGCCGTAGGAGAGGTTTCGGAGCCCGGGGGCCGTGCCAGCCAGGGAGCGAGGGGGACACAGGGGCCCGTCCCACCACCCCCGAGGGAGCCGGGCAGCCCCAGCAGAGTCCAGACGGTCGGGATAAGGCAGGTCCGCGCGTGCGCCTGGAAGTCGGTCCGCGGGTCAGCGTCAGCGTCTGGGACCGAGGGCCCCGGGCTGGGCTGGGGGGAGCCCCGGGGGCGGAAGGGATGGGGRGGCCCAGGGGTGCCCTCGGGGCCTGGCGTTGGGCTCCAGCAGCAGTTCCTGGAATTTCGCAGCTTGTAAGGTGCAGGTGCAGAATTTAAAGTGGTCTCCAGCGCTCACAAAACCACTTTAAATTCCACACCAGCACATTGCTAGTTACAGCGCTCTGAGTAATCTCTAAGAAGGYGACAACTTTGCTAAGAAACAGCAGAAACTCAAGCAAAAGTTACAACAGCTTTTCATGCACTTAATTGTGCTACGTCTCCCCTTAGGTGTGATTAAGTTGAACTGCACACCAAACTGTACTCAAAATGATTAAAAGGTAAAGACTAGAGAAATCAAGTCCTAAACTCTTCTGGTACTAATGGGTTAAGACAAACCATCAAAATTCATGGATTAGTGCAGTAGTGTCATTAGTAAATGCATGTACTGGAATCCACCCCCTGAAATTCCCCAATCGGCTTTGGCTGGCAACAGATAGCAGCTCTGTGACAAATACGACTGGACTCATCACAGTGGATTTCTCCTGCCAGGTTGTGGGKGGGAGTTAGAGACCCTGACCCTACATGATATGATTAATCAATTTAAAGCTTTCAAATAGTCAAACTGTTCATCGYGGTCACCATCCACAGCAGAG
Source organism: Rhea americana (assembly GCF_003343005.1). Classification (NCBI taxonomy): domain Eukaryota; kingdom Metazoa; phylum Chordata; class Aves; order Rheiformes; family Rheidae; genus Rhea; species Rhea americana. The sequence goes on from NW_028186978.1 coordinate 5,114,678, forward strand.
TCACAAGTTCATTTTCAATCAGTGTTTTCTTGGCTGGCAATCGYCCTCCACTGCCTTGCAGAAGCAGTGCTACTGATGAAGAGGTAGGTACAAGGTACCAGAGTAGCAGATACTGYGCTACTTAAACGCAGCAAGGATCCTGCACAGGAATGTAGGGTAAAATTGGCTTGATTTCCAAAGGGAAAAGGTTCTTGGGGCTTCACTATAAGATTCCACTATAAACTTGCCATGGACTTGAGAGCTTGGGAAGACCAGAAAGTGTCCAAACYGATTTAGGAAGCTAGTTAGAAAGCAAATACCTTAAAATATTCCTCTCCTTGCCCAACAGGAGAGCATCATTTGCTAAYCCTATGCAGCCACCAATGATTTGGTCCATAGCCAAATCATTTCATAAAATGATGAACCTGACAGAAATGAATTATTATTWTTATTCAGAAGATTATGTCATTTTTGAGCTTTGCTGTTAGAGAGGATGATTTTGTACCAAAAAAAAATGACTCCTTCAGTGCATTAATTACAAGCATTTTTCTTTCTGAAATCCTCCATTTCAACAACAAAATAATGCCATTCACCAAAATTCACACACTGGTCTGATTCTATACCATAATAAAAAGTTAYGGGAAGGCAAGGTTAATGGGAAGAAAATCAGCTAGCTTCCTTCATAACTTTGCAAAAACAGTCAGAATTGCTCTAAGCTTTTTAAAAAAMCACAAAATTAAAGAGCATGTTCATACTAGCAGTCCCAGAGGTCACTCTAATGTGCTTTTGTTTAGATATAAGTAATATTAGGGAAAGAAAGAGGAGAAACACAAGTGGATGTACCATATGCGTATGTCTACAAGTGGCAACACTCCCAAACCTGCCATTTAGATTCACTGCACCATGTAGCTCAGTCAAAATTCATTAGCTCTGTGTGCWTGTATGTGCATATGGGACAGCGTGTGAGAGCGTGCGTATGTGTAGTCACACTCTGTTTTCCATCGCGACACGGAGGAAATCCTACACAGTAGACACGTAAACTCTCTTTAACTACAACCTGAACCAAAGTGTGAAAGAGACAGAAAGGATTTAGGAGGAGAWTTTTTTTCTCACAAAAGTAGGACTGAGCTGCAGAAATGAGTCACTAAATTCCAAGACTATTTTGCACTTCAATTTAAGTGTCAGTAGAAGTTTAGTTTAGGAACTGAAACCAGTAGGTTATTACAAAATACACGAACGACAGATATTATTAGTAGCCATCACTGACTGGCATCATACCAGCTTCTTGAGAAAAAATCCAAAGGAAGCTAAGGCCACATTCGCCAAGTCTCTAGCGAAGACAAGTGTGATCCCATCTCAGATCTAATTAACTAGGTGTAGAGCTGCAATACACTGTCTGACTACACTATGCAAACAGAGGGTCTGGGGAATCAGGGAGGCCAACTATGCTCCTTGAAACCCTAAGGTCTAGAAAAAACTACTAAGTACTCTCTGCATTCTCCATTCACTGAAATGTGTGTCTTGTAACAGATCAAGTTGAAGTGCCACCACACAACAAGGACCTAAGAAGACAGTGAAGATGGCAGTACCCAACTCTAACCCACCTGACAGGACTCTGAGCTCTATACAAAGCCTCACCAAAGGCACTAAGTTGTACTACAGAGCTGATTCAAGGAGCAGATAAATCAAACAAGGTCTGTTGAAAAAACAGACAAATAATAGGCTATCACAAAAGCAATACTCCATATTTTTGGTACCCCTCAGCTAATTTTCAGCTATATTAGCTGTGTATTTAGCACAGCAAGTATTTCCACATTTGCGGATGTTCTACACGAAGAATCTCTACGTCAATTCAAATCCAAGATTAATTTTATTGAACACCATGAACTACTTGGGAGGGAAGTTATAAATTAAACTAAGTAAGGAATAGCAGAAATTTTCAAAGCTACTACAGTTCACCAGGCATAAAACAATCTCTTCAAACATTTACAAATACAAACATTTCCTCAGTCATTTGCTCCTCTGAAATAGCTCTAACAATTAGAATTTTCCTGGCAGGACAACACTCCTCCTCTAGATCTTTTCATGCCTCATATAACTCTTCCAGAACAACAACTACAAAAAAAACACACAAGCGTGTATGCTATTCTAACAGATTCAAGTGACTATTTAGTTAYTTACCACTGAGTTTTCTTTTGAATTTTCCTAAGCATTTTACAATATCAYGCACAGATACAGTTTAATACAACGTACTTTAAATATTGAAGGAGAAACATTTTAAAGCTTTTGTAAGCTGAATAATAATTCCTAACGTTGACCCTTTGCACAGAGGTGGGGAGCTTATCTTCAGACAAAGATGAAAACATCATGTAACAGAAAGAAATGTTACCTTGCTGAGAAGCAGCTGTTTCTTCACTCTATGTAACAGCATTCTCTGTAGTGCAATAAAACACACTTCTTTGACCTTTATTTCCAGTTATTGTTTGAAGATGCTAATTGATATCACAAAGAGTGAACAGTAGCAAAGACTCTGTAGACTTTACTGTAATGAACATTCTTAGGAGTCTGTAGGTGAGGGTTATTTTATAGTAAGGAAAGAGAAATGGACATTTTTATCCTATCAYTTGAAAAGCCTTCACATAAAATACTTAAATGAACTCTCCACATAAGTCATTCTGCTTTGACCAGCCTGAACGGTATAGTCCACTCCAGGTCCTCTATCCTAACATCATTTAATACAAACCAAAAGCTACCTTTACAATCTTGATGCTTAACAACCGAGATCTACACTGAAATCACGCTTTTATCAGCAGTGCCATTTTTCCTGTCTGGTGTAATTTCCTGCTCGCTAACCCAGGGAGCCTTCCTGCCCATGTGTGCTCTGACCTGCAGGGCYGCACACAGCTAACACGCGAGCAGGCATTTGATGATGGCATTTCACAGCAGCCGCTAGGATGTGCAGTGTCCAAGTACACAGGCCTTCAAATTTTGTTCCAGAGGATTTGGACCATTGTGTTGCATCTGGCCAGAAATGCCCACAAATCTAAATGAGATATGACTTATGGAAAGTCAAACTCAGCCCTAATCCAACCTAAAGGAATTGATTTCATTTACAGTAAGAGACCAAAACCAAATCCACTGTTTATTGCTTGGCTGCCCTTTCCCCAGCATTCCCGCTTCTCACATCAGACATCTTCATTATCTCTCCCTCCTGCATAAGTCATACTTTTTTTCTTACAAGCAGATGTCCCCATCTCCCCAGGAGATGGAAAACAATGGTCACTTCCCATTGAGCTCCAGGGGTCCTCCTCCCTGAGAAGACAGTGAAAAGCCTTTGCTCTCAGTCAAACCTCCCTTTGAGTTAGCACACACCTACCTTTCCAAACTAAYCCTTTCCAGACTGAACCACCCTCTACCTCACTCTTAGCTTACAACGTTTTGTCTTTGGTCACTGGCACACAGAGCAGAAGTCACTGCGATTAGTGGTAGGCAACCAGCAATATCTGTTACTTGAGCAGAASTTAAAGGTGACACTGCACGAGCTGAATCACTTCCTCACTATTCTGAAGGCTACAACACCTATCTGCACAATAGTCAGACAACATCAAGAGCCAAGATGCTGTAATATCACTTCAATAAATCCAGCAAACCTCAGATTTAAAAAAAGAGGAGAAAAATCAGCAGCAACAGGGCTGCCCCAAAGCTCATCCAACCTTTATCAGTAACACAAATGTGTTAAAGTTGTGGTCTGAAAAACTACAGTATAATTTGGTTGCCAGAAGTACCATTTTATTTGTAAGTCTTGTAAAGTGGAGTGGGAGAATATTACGCTTGAAATCAGCCTAATGATAATTTCTAAATTAACTAGTGACAACTCTTGTATGAGGCAGCTGACAACCTGTATTTCCTAAGGCCATAAGCTAGGAACAGTCTCTTCCAGTACGCTGCTAACCCTGAGCAACTGTGGAGGAGGGAAAGACCTCTTGCTAAAATGAATCATTTGGGACAGTAAAGCTGAAAACAGGCATTTCCATTCCCCCCTTGCTTAAATAACAACAGTGAGAAAGCAGAAGGACCACAGTACCAGCCAAGGAAGGAAGGAACTGCATAGCCATGAAAGTTTGCAACATCCCATGGGTAAGAAAGCAGTGATCACCAAGCCTAATGCAGTAAGGCTTAAGTAACTCTGCAGTTCCATAGTGTCCTGTGCATCTCACAGTCAATACAACATGCCAGTCTCCATTTTATTCCAAAAGCCTCATATACAATCAGAATATTAGTGTCAAGTTCTGCAAAAAGAAAATTATCATTACCTCAGTCTTTCAGTAAAATATTTGTTTCTTTGTCATTTTGAAGCGCTATCAGAATTTTAAATTATTAGGCAGTGCCACAGGGGTGAGGGTGCTGGAGTAAGAATTTGGGGAGGGAGGAGGGAAGCGAGGATGGCATTCCACAGATCAAATGGTATCAAATGTGTCAYTGTGCAGACCTTTGTTCCCGATTCTGCCAGTTACTGCATATCACAAGCTACGAGTAACATGAGAGCCGTTCCTAAATTTGTTCAAAAGGAAAGAGTCATTTGGACTTGCTGCAAAGGCTTAAGGATAGAGCGCAGGGGGGGGGGGGGAAGAAAGAAAAAAAGAAAAAGACGCAGCCAGAAGCTCCAGACCTGAGCTATTTTGAAGATGTCCACAGCAAAAGAGAAACATTGCCCTTTACTACCAGATTAATTGCATGAGCTAGCTGAGAAAGTTCAGCCCAACAGCTGTAAGCAATGTCACCACAAGAGCACAACACCCCACTTGGCACAAGACAGGACTACCTCAGCTGCCCTCCTGACGACTGCTGAGACAGTTTAATGAAAAATATAAATATTTTTTTTGACATGCAAGCAAGCAGGGAGCAGTTAAAAGAAATCTGAGTTACTTTTTTCTTTGCCCATATCAATTCAAAGACAAACACAACTGTTCTCTGGAAAGAAGTTCAAATGGGCTACTATTGGAGCCTTAGCTTAGCCCTCTCCTTTCCCACTCAGTGAGGAAAATAAACCACACACACACCAGCTACAAATAAGAACACCCAGAAACTCCAAGAGTTTCACAACTACCCCTTAAAGTAGCGGGGGAAAAAAGAATTAGAAAAAATAAAGAAAAAAAACACATACAAGCAACTGGGAAAGAAACCACACACAAACACAACTTCTAGAAAGGGCAAAAAATTGAAAAAATGAGAAAATAAAAGAAAAACAAACCCTACAGTTCCAAAATCCCCTCATCAGCCAACAGCATCTGCCTAATATCTGTCTAGGCTACTCAAGTAGCTTACTTCATGTCAAAATTTGATTCCTTGAATCTATATCCGTTCTAAGTAGCAGATGCACAGAAAAGAAGAATGGATTTGTCTTCAGTTTCTCTGGAAGAATATATTTGAGAAGACAAAGTTGTAGTTTATAAACTATATTTCTTTAAAATCTGTGCGTAGCAATTCAAATCCAGTGGTCTTTCTGCTTAGGCTTTCTACCCAGCCAGCTAATTTGTTCTCATCTTTGAACCAAATAGAAAAAATATGAGAGTCTATTTAAAGCATGAGCCAGCCAGACACTTTAGCGTTCAAGTTAAGCACCCTACTCTGCAGCATGAGGATAACCTTAAAGCATCAAGCTTAGGGGTAGCTACCCTGCTTCCAGCCAGGCCACCAACATGTCCCTGCCCTCCCGCTGCAGTGCCTGCTTCGGAGGGTCGCCTGCAGCCYGGGCGCCTGCCCTGAGCAGCGGGCTAAGCAGACGAGAGAGGCCACAGGCCTGGGGTGCAGGACGCCTTTGGTCAACCRCCAGCATTTCCCATACGCGCAGAGGCCTTAGGGACCAGCCAAAACTGAAATACTCCTCATTAAAAGTAGTGCGAAACTGATGTAAATGCTACTCAAGGGGAGGGCTTGACTTTGCTGCAGTCAGAAATTCAGACATCCAGCCACAGCCAAAAGAGGAGACAGCAGTAGATGATGTAGGATGTGGATTTTGGCTAATTTTTACACCACCTCCCTGTCTTTCTAGATATTCCCTAGCAGAGAGCAGCCTCCCCGTATCATCCCCCCRCCATGCGCACCCGGGAAGCTTTCCTGCCGAGCGAAGAGCCCCTGTCGCCGCGTGGAGAAGGCCTTTGGGGGTTCACCCCGCGTCAGGGGGCGCAGGATTTGCCGAGCGATCCCRGCCTGCCCCAGGAGGAAGGGAGCACAAGGAGCAACGCAGCGGCAGCACCGCAACGCCGGCACAGGGGACCAACCGCGGACAAGGAACGCAACTCCAGCTCAGCTTAGACACAGGAACTGAAGCCGCAAGGGCTCCAGTCGCACCGGTGTCCAAGACCGCGCAACCCTTAAACGGGGCGCAAACATTACAAGTCTCATCGACAGGAAAAATAAGAGGGAGTGGAAAAGTTTAGTGCAAGTCCTTAATTTAAGAGATGGAAACAGTCAAGTTATGGGTGTTGCTTGGCATTTAAGTTTCACGCACAGTGGCTGACAGCAGGCCAGCAGGAGCCTCCTCGGAGCCCACAAGCCTTTTGGGCGGGATGAAACAGGAGAGAGGGAGGGCGACAAGGCTTCCCCAGGCAGACGCGCGAGGGGAAGGGCAGGGAGAGGCGACTCCAAGCACAGCTGGCCACGCTGGAGGTATTCGGTTTCAGCAYACGTTTTAGAAAAGGAAAGGTAGGAGGAGAGCTGCCACGGTACCAGGTCAAGCTGCAGGTCCTGCATTTTGTGAGAGACCAGCTGGAGACTTGTATTTACGGTGAAGCAGTTGTGTTTTAGTCTGGTACAAACAGGAGCTATAGGCGTCCAAAATATCAGCTGATACCGTGACGGCAGAGAGGTTTGGGGGGAGGGAAAAAAACACACACACACACACACACACACACACGCACACCACAATATTTTTCTGGGCATTTAGCGTGATCGAACTAGTCTTGTTCTTCAGTATTACATGAGATGAACAGAGGCACAAATCTGGAGGGAATGATACAACAGCCATTAAAAGTAGTTTAAATTTGAAATGGGTAAGTCATGAGGCAGAGAGACTTTGTGTTTCAGCTCGTTGGAGGCCTAAACCGGACAGTATTTATTGCACAAAAGATGTCGGGGCGGGCTGCAAATGCACCCAAAGACACCGTGCTGCAACGGTACCAACCCAGCACGCGGGAATCTTCTGAGGGCCCAGGGTGAGGTCAGAGGCCTGGCAGATGCCCACAGCAACAGCAGAGCAGGTTCCCAGGTTCAGCAATGACGACTGCTGTGCTATCTGTGCTAAACTAAATTCTCACAAATCCCTCATTTTGAACAGAGGACGTGCAAGAGACTGAATCAGGAATGAAAGCAATGTGGAAATTCAGTTGCTATGAGAGCTACAAAGCACTCTAGACAGGGCAATTCCACCCCAGATACCTGGGATCCAACTAATTGCTCCCTCTTTCACGTGAATCACTATTCAGTGAAGCACTGGTGGATTAAAAAAAAAAAATAATAACCCCCCCGACACACAAACACATGCTATTCCGCACAGGCCAGCCAAGCATCATGAAAAAGGACGCGGTGCTCAAACAACCCCACCTCACAGCAAAGCCCGTGCACACTCAGAGGCCGAGGTCTGCACGCATGCAGAGATGGGGGGTCTTTTAGCCAGAGCTAAGGGACAGCCTAAAGCGGGCAGCATCGGGAAAAGCACCGACCGCTGGGTCTGCCTCCAGCTGCGGGAAGCAGGCCACCATCTTCATTCCTCTAGCCGGGATCAAAACCGAACCAAAACTGCACCCACATATCAACATAGTTTATAGAGCCAGATGGAATAAAAGGCAGTTGAGGTCTGACATTCAAAATCCATCTTCAATCTCTGCGTGTCATCCTCCTCTGATTCAGACGCATGTGAACATTTGAAAAAGGAACTTCAGCTGAACATGTCATAACATTGCTATGTTGAAACTCATTTTCTTCTCAAATAAAGATGGTGATTTTCCTGATTTCGACAGTCACAAATGTCTGCACAGGAACTGAATTCACAGGGTAATTTAAGCATTGAAGCCATCTTTCACCAGGCAAAAATTAATACAGCGAGCAAACAGTTTACAGAAATCTCAGCTATTTAGTTCTAATGAGCCAATAAGCTACTTCTGAAAAAAATTAAGAAAAATTCTAGATTTAGAATTTGTAATCATCACATTTACTTACGTACTGGAAGAAAACAGAGAAAACCAATCAAGCTCTTTAAGAAATGTTAAGATATTAAACTCAAGTTTTGTATCAACTTTGTTTATTCAAATTTGTAATTAAGAGTAACTTTATAAATCTTTATATATAGCAGTTTGCTTGCTTATTTCCTCCCCTTTTTATATTTGCATTTAGAAATACTGGGTCCAAAATAACATTTAATGTGTGAACTGAATAGTCATACCGCAGAAGATATCAATAAAACACTGCTTTTTACTCTGAATGTTCAAGTTGTTTCTAATAAAAAATTTAAACGCTACAAGACTACTTGCAAACATTTCAGAGTAGTAGCACTTTCAGTTAAATGCCAGGAGACAATGATCAGGCCAATTGCAGGAGTAAGACTACTAATAAGCCTGCAGAACATTTCCTATTCTCCATACCCTAAAATTTGAAGATTGTGGTTAACTAGATAAAGACCAGTAAATTATGCCTGTCTTCTATGAGGGTTTCTGCAATAGCACCCAGAAAACATAGAAAGGGGTAGCCAACAGCCTTCTTCCCTCTCTCCATAGAACTGAAAGCCTGATTTTCAGAAATGGGACACTGACGGTGCTCACACATAATAAAGGAATAGGAAAATAATGACAAGATGCTGCAATGGGCCCATTCCAGCTTCAAAAATCTCTTCTTTACTCCTCTTTCGGGTAGCTTCATCCTGCCAGCTCTTCTCCTTACTTCAAGGTCAGCTACACTGGGAAACTAGGTGTATTCTCAGTCTTTCAGAAACCATCTGTACCTACAAGATTTAACATAAAAAGTTATTTTTCTTGGTGCCTGGTTATCAAGTGTCTGCCATGCAGCTTTCCACGTTCTCTTTGCCATCAACAGAAACCTGCACAAAGCCACCTTGTGCTAAAATCTCAAGTTTCTCCTCATTTCCACAAGAGACATTAGCTGCAAGCACTTTCCCAGGGTTCCAGCCAAAACTTACTTTGCCTGCTTGTGTCCCCATTTAGGAGCCTGTCCTCTCCTTCTGCCCACTGTCATAGTGCAGCTATTGTTCTGAGAGATGATTCCATGCCAACACACCAAGAGAGAGCAGTATGATGTAGACCTTGTGCTTCGAAGCCAGACAGATAAGATTTCCTTTCTGATCAACACTTATCTTACTAAAATGGTAATAGAAGGCTTATAATGGCATCCTAAAGCTTACCTCAACTTAAATATATAGTTTTCTGATTCTCTGAAGCTTTTCTTTCAGATAAGCCTGCTCATTTTACAGTCACAGCACAAAGGCAGATACAAAACCCAAGCTTCAATCATAGTAACACTTACAGAGTCACCACATAGCTTCCACATAGCACAAATGTTTTAAAAGCTGAAGAGTCTCCAAGGTGGGGCTGATTCTCTAAGGTGAGACAGAAATTCACCTTCTACCTGAATTTGATACATTTCCCCAGAGCCTTCCAAGAATTAGCTGCAGGGAAATGTGATGTCATTTTAAGTGTATGGGTGTGTGCATACTTAATACACAGCCTTGGCCACCTTTCATTAGGCCTACCAGTATCACGAAGGAACAGAATCATCAGTTAGCAGGATCTGAGCTGATGAACACTTTGCCTCAAAAATATTCAGTGCATTTTACAGAGAGAGTTGGATGTTCAGACAGCAGCATCCTACAATTCCACTGAAAGTTCTATAAGGTGACAGGACTCATTCATGCCCAAAGAAGGGAAACAGTGGCAAAAAGGGGGGGAAAGATGGTTTAGATTGATCACAGGTTCCTTACAATATTCCTTTAAGGATATTTTGTTTTGTCAAATATCTACTATTTGTGAACATTAAAATACTTTGTTTTGAGTTCAGAACATATTATTGTATCATGGGGTCACACCAGAGCTGGATCCTCTATGTGTTCCTGCTTCTGTAATATTGTATTCATTCACTGATTACTAGGATGAAATCAAATTTACTATGATTCCTAGAAACACGTGCAATTCCAATAGTACTCTTTAATTTCTGCTCCCAATTCTACAAAAATTGACATATGTCTATTCTTGTTGAGTGTACCTAACAGTCTTACATAGCTTTTACAGCTCGTAGTTCAGTCAAAAGAGGAAAGTGAAATTTGAAGATCATGTTTAAGTTAAAAATAGATCCCTGTTCTTCAGTTCTGCCACAGGATATTTTGAAGAGTTCCACATGAATACTATTGTACAGTATACAAAGACTGAACATAGCGGGAATTAAATGAATCACTTCAATCTGAATTTTCATTTTAATTACAGAAGTTACTGAAGAAGTTATTGAGAGAAAAATGGATTTAGAATTTCCTGGTGATCGCAAGCAGATTCACTACCAAGACAAATTGACAGAACAGATTTCCAAGCTTTTATGACATGCAGATTTTGATCTAATAACTTTCACACTAGGAACTCCAGCTAAAGAATTCAGAAAACCTGAATATGTCTCTATATATGCCTCTATATAACAGGACAGATGTTACTGAATATTATGCCCAGCACACTCTCCTGCTACAGGTCATTTCAAAATTCCTGACCAACGGACTCCATCATGACTTCTTCTCACTTTCAAAAAATGATCATAAATATGAAAAATATGTTATATTACAGTTGAAATGTGTATAGTGAGCCAGAAAATTCATGCTGGACAAGGTCTTTGATGGGCTTTCTTCAGGGAGAGCAAGACAGATGGTCTGCAATGTCTGGTCAAAGCATTAATAATTACAGCAGTTTATTATCTGTTAGCAGGGGAAATAAACTACTAGGATTCTATCCTGGTAGGGAAAAAAAGAAAAATAAAGGATGGTTCACAGCCCAAGGGGATTTCAGACCTGCTTCCTGCCCACTAGGACCAACAAGTGCAGCGCATGCTTCCAGATCCTGTGACACAACAGCAGCCACACTGCTCTCTCGTTTCGGTCACTGCCTACTTTAAAGCGTCACAGGGCAGTGAGGTACGGCAATGATGGGGCTACGAAAACGGGAGGAAATGGGAGGCACAGCTGTCCGAGAACAATCGAGAGCAAAGAACTGAGAGCAAAACCAGAAAAATTCATTAGGTCATTTGATGTGGTATCACAGGAGAGGGAGTTTGAAAGGCTCAGAGAGAAACAGTTCAGGCAAAGACAGTAACATTTCCTTGCTYGCTGTGTAATTTAAAGGCAGGTAGCAAGAGGAGAAAAGAACAGCAAGGAGTTGAAGAGATGGTCTTGTATTTCAGGCAGTTGCATGGTTACTGAGATTTTAATGCTATCCTGGCTTGTGCCACAGTACTCAGTTGTGTTACTACTCTAACCATTTAAACTAAGCTTTTCTTAGCTGATCACTAGTCACACGTTACTCATTTACTATGAGTGCCTGGCATCCCAGTGCATGGAAGAGAGCCATAGCTGTGCCTCTATAATGCTACAGAATGCTAACTACACTGTGCAGAATAAAAGGTCCTAAGAGTCTCTAATTAGCATACAGTCTTGAATCTATTTTTTCTGTGCCACAGTCCCTGTACATACAGTGATGCCATAAAATAAGATCTGTGTTTGCAAAGAACTTTTTTTGCAAAGATACTGTAGAGATGAGCACCGCAAAAGTCTGAGAAAGTTAGTAATTCTGTCCTMAGGATTTGGTTTGAATAGCACATAATAAACATGGCATAGGACTGCACATTGAACAGTAGGGAGAAAGTGAAACACTGAAGTTGTTCATTAAGAGCAGCACTATTCACTCTGTGCACTAAAGAGATGCTCAGAAGAAACACAGCAGTGACCATGTAGTTAATATGCATGCACATGAAGAATTGAGCTTGCAGAGACACTATTCTATTATTTAGCAAGCCTGACCTTGCAAATTTCAGCACGTTCCTTTAGACTGAAGATGGAAACTTAGCCATGCAATTATTCAAAAAATAAGTCTCAGTTCGCTAGCATTTAGCAGTCTTCAGTGAGATCAGGTTCTCAGATGCTGGATACTGTATGAGTAAAGTAAAATCCTCTCCATTATTCCAGTGAGTATGCAGCACACTTTTGGTATTTTACTACTTTTATGTCTGCACGTGCAATTCAGCCTAACAAATGCTGCAGGAACAGGGGAAGACATGGACTGCCAAAGAACTGAACCATCAGATAAAATGTAAGCTCGAAGAATAATTTTTAAAAAGTTTAAGAATTTAAATTTTAACTTAAATTCAGTGGAAGAAGCCAAATAGCCCAGCTGGGCTTTAGTGAAGGCTAAAACACCAGCAACAGCCCATGCATAGCAGAGATGCTCTCCGTAGATAAAGGACTATCATTTGTATTAGTATTCACTTTTCTTCTTCTATAAGTTCTACTGTTCRTGACAGCATGAAGCTGGCCATTCAAGTACTGCACACAGGAAAGCTTTATTGGTTTGGAAAATCAGGTATTCCAAGAGGAATACATTGAGCTTTCCTCATCTCTGTGCAATATTATACCAACCGGTCTGTACGGTATTAGAAGCAACCATAAATAAAATGCAATATATCTAAGAAATGCAGGTCATTTATTTTCCCACAGCAAACAGTTGGTTGTTTATCCTTTGGGTTATAGAACTTACTTCTGCAAACGTAACTTAAAGCCACAACAGAAGAAAGCAAAGTAAACTGACTAAAGCAAATTACTCTTACAAAGCCTGCTAAATTTCTAAGGCAAAACTGTAAGTCTCCTGTAAAAGTTTAAGGAAATAATCTTATGATAATAATAACAATTACCAAGAACCAGAAGGAGCCACTCAAAATCTCAAAACTTACTGTAAAATTAGGGTGCTAGAGGACAAAGCTAGGGAATACCTAGACTTGATACTGAAAGACAGTAATGAAAAGCTATCACCAATGATAGATTTCTATGTATTCTAAAACACAGATTTATGAAGTCTCCCTGTTAGGGACTAAATAATTAAGAGGTCATCTCCAGTTAGCATCTTGACTCCAGCCTGGACCGCAGTTGAAGGCTGTAAAACTCGAGTAATATTAGCGATACAAATACTACATAGGAATTTCTGCTTAGCCTGAGCGCAGAGACTGAGGACTGCTGACACACGCACTGTCAGACCTCTGCTGCCTCTTTCAGCTTTCCTTTCTGACAGATTCCCTAATGATGTTTATCAGACAGACTTCCAAGGAGCCACCTCTTAACAGTAACTTTGTAAAGCTTACAAAAAGCAACAGAAAAATTAAATTCTTCCCAAATAAGCACAATCCCAGGACAAGAAATAACAGTTCACATATGYGCCTGTGTGAGTTCTCACTGGCTCTGCAGCCAGGACTGACCTGGACACCACTTCCCAAGGTAGCTCCCGCTCGCCCACCCTCCCAGGCAGTCCCGCAAGACACTGCTCACAGGAGAGGGGAAGGAAGGACAACTGTTCGGAAGTACACCATAAGCAGAGGGCAGGCATGACCAGCACCCAGCATCTTCTGCACAATCTGGTCAAGCATTGCACCGCCAGAAATATTTTGATAGAAATTGAACATGAATGGCTGTTTTAAGGGAAACTTCTAATTTAAAAGAAAAAAAAAACTAAGATGTTGTAAACTATAAACTATACAACCATAATTTAAATGAAAATGGAAGACTGCTGGTGAGCTTTTGGGTTTGTGAAGCAAGGCTGGAATTTTAACTTCAATTGTGGGGAAAAAAAAATAAATCAGGCCCAGAAAGCCATATTCCCTTCATGCTTCTAGCAAGCTCAGTTGCATGGTGTGTGCAACATTACTTAATCTGTGCCCATCACTAGTAAAAGCAACTGAAACACCCTGTCTGTGCATCTCAACACAAGGGAGCCCTGTACCCATCCTTGCAATAGCCAAGTACAAGACTGTACAAACAGAAGGCATGAAATTTAAATTCTTTGTTCTTTAACAGAAAGCTGGACATAAAAATTGAATTTTCCATTTAAGAAAAATAGTTTCTCAACACTTACTGAATAAATCCTTCTGCCAATAAACTTTAATTAAACAAATCATGGGGTTCTTTCATATTCTTCTATTTCAAGATGAACTTCTTGATTACAGACATAGTAGCAGGAATTTATTTTTGTTTTTTAAAATAAGAATTAACAGTGTTCTCTCCTTCCAGAGACACCAGCTTCTGTTCTGTCTCACACACAAACACACACCTGTTTTTCCACATTTTCCAAACACAAGACAGAGTAATATTTTAAAATTGTGGCATCTTAAATCAAAGTCAGTAAAGTCTAAAAGCACAACACCCATCAGCTGAACAGAGACCTGGAAACTTACCTCCTGCTGAAAGATCATCAGTTCTTTTGCCTTTCTATTCATGGCTTTGTTCTTTCTAATAATGAAAACCACCTTTGTCTCTCTCCTTTCACACCCATGGCTAACCCACAGGAGAACTGCTCACCAGAAGCATATCAAATTCATTCAGTGCACTCAGGCAGCAAGATAAATCAGAATGAATTGATGAGGCTAAGCAAAAGGATATTAGTATCATAAAAATTAAGAGGTTATTGCAATTATTTCTAGAATTAYACAAAACATTATAGACACAATGTGCAAATAAGCGTCTCTAGAGCTGAAGTCAGATGAAGCTCATGCGAGACCAATGCATATTTGTTACATGCTCTTCATCATGTAAGAGATCCAAGGCCAGGGAGCAATATATTAAGAAAGAAGCAGATGTGAGAGTGCACACCCCAATCAGAGCTCTTCCTTTTACCTGCTTATCAGCAGCAAAAGAACATGCATAAGGAAATAAAGCCTCTACGTGCAGCCTGGACCACTGCCAGGACAAACTAAGCTATCGAGTCAAAATAGAAGTGACTCTTGATTTTAATTACCGGAGGAATACTTGCATATTAGCTTAAAACTAGAGCTCCCAAACCATAATGCACAAGGTAGTTACTTGACTGCCGAGCACCAGAGGAGTGAGAGGAATAGTCACGAAAGCACCAAGTGTCCCCAWAATGCTAAGTATTCTCCTCGAACTACACATGGGCCACCTGTACTGACAAGAGCTGGTGCTGCCCCCTTCAGATTATAAAATGTGGSCAGGCTGAAAGGATGCCATCTGCACCATCAGCACAAACTAGCAGAGAGARACCACTGGCACCAGTGCCACTGCCACCACTCTTGCAAGAATTCCCTTCTCAGGATCATGCTGCCCAAGAAAGCCAAGTTTAGAAGCTACAGAAAATCATCTTCAAGAAGTGAASAATACAAACATGTCCAGAAAGTCCTTCTTATGGACTTCATCAGTTGTTTAAGGAACACATACAGAGCCCAAAGCACAAGTAATGCTGAAAAAAGTCTGCTTTTAAGGCTTTGGATTGAAAAATAGTTAGGGGGATGGGGAGGGAAGAAGGAATAGAAGAGTATTTATGGTGAGTCTTTACTTTTTGCCCACTCAGCAATTAAGCTAAAACTCCAAAAGATTAAGGAYGTAGGACAAACTAAAAATTTTAAGCACTACAGAATTACTGGTTTTATGGGTCTGCCAAAYGACTGCACTCTCTAGGCAAAGCATTCTGGCTGAAGAAAGCCTTTAATGCCAATGAATAACTGTYACCGGGAATAATGTCAGCAGAACAGCTGTCAAGGTGAAAGAAATGCTGTCCMAGTTTGCTAGAGGAACAACTGCCTGGACTTGGAAAATGATACTTTCAGCCCAACCTCAACATAAAGAGCAGGAGCTGAGGTGCTGGTTTAACTAACATCTGCCACCACCAACTTCCACCTTAAAAACGGGAGTATGAAGGAGCCAGACTGAAGTACCAAAGGAAACCAGCAACTGTTCTCTTCAGAAACACAGTAGTATTAACTCTGGAACAAATTTCAAAGTTATCACAAGTATTTTCTAAAGAAAACATAAAAAGTCAGTACGTATCTGTATTCAGTACTTCTCACTTTTCATTGAGGTGGAAAGGGATATTAAATGCCAGCATAAAAGAACTGTTAAGAAAATAAACAAATTCACAGAAACTACATAACAGAGAAGCTCTTTTAGGCTCTGCTTAGCCTTGCTGAAGACAGGTTTGCAGCGGAATTACTACCATATACTTCCAAGTACAAGGAGATGCATTTCTCCTGCATCACGATCAGGCCTGGAGCCCYGACTCCAACCAGATCTCCCCAGAAAAAAAGGGGAGTTGGTTGGAAAAAAACTGACCTAGATTACATTCTCCGAAGAGTTAATCTGCTGCCAGTTGTGTCTCTTGATGYTCTTTACCCCGACTCTGCACTTGTCCTCATCTCCTTCCTTCACTCAACTAAATCTCTTAAATTTGTTTTCTCTGCATYAGATTTGGATCAGCTTGTAAAATGGTAGAACAGGATAGGGTTAATTTCAAATACGTTCATCAGAAGCTCAAGGCCTAGCAGCTGTGCTGAGCCAAGGCCTCACCTGCTTGGTTGAGCTCCTAGGTGCAGCCCAGGAAATTAGAGATACTGAAATTCTAACGTAAGAAATATATTCTGGTTCCTGCAACAGTGCTTCAAGTGGCAACGCAGCATTATCAGTCCTTCAAGCAGCACAAAAAGGAGGGCCCATGCAGAAACCCGGCAATGAGCTTATATGAAAAAACCTTGAAGCTATATGCACTAAAGTATATGAAGATACAAGGAGGCTGGATGACTAAAAACACACAAATTATTCAAGTAAGCCAAGATAGCCATTTTCCCACATAAACATTTGATGTTGAAAGCATGTGGGACACACAGGATGCAGACAGCTGGCAGCACCCATGTGACAAAGATGTATCAAGCACCTTTGGCCACCTCATCTGCTCTGTATTAACAGATGGATTACTGGGCAGTCATTACCTCTTGGTAGCTTACAGAAAACAAAATCCCCTGACCGTCCCTGCACAAACAGCAAGTAAAATGCCCAGAGTGTTCTGGCTAACCGAAAGTCCCACATGAAGTCAGATGGGATGATGATGGGAATGATGATGATGCAGTCTGCATCATGCACAAGAAGGAAGTTTCAATTCTGTTTCTCAGTTGTATTAGTCCAAATAATCTGCCACTGCCCTAGGAAAAAGCTAGTTACCACATTCTAGAAATTCCTAAATATGCTCTTTCCCTCCAGCAGCCTCATTAGACTCCTGGCAGGAGGAAATCACAGTTCTGAGGAGCAAGATAAGTAGACACCATGCCTCAAACTTTTGTTGCTCTTTATACAACAGTTTCCTGTAGTGCTATAGGACTAATACAATTTAATACAGTTTGAGACTGCACCATTTCCAAAAGGTTTGCTCTGGATTTAATCTATTTCAAGGCCCTTAATGTGGGAAGTTGAAAAGCAGTTTCCTCCACAAAATTCTAAAATGAAAAAGAAAATTCACTATGGCACTTTAGAATTAAGCACTCCACTGAAAAACTAGCAAGTTTTGGAGG
>NW_028186978.1:5133033-5146085 GCF_003343005.1 Rhea americana
ACGTGGAATTGAGTCTTGCAAGGGATGTTAAGGACAACAGGAAGGGCTTCTTCAAACATAGCAGCAGCAAGAGGAGGACTAGGGAAAATGCAGGCCCACTAGTGAATGGGGCGGGGGCCCTGGTGACAAGGGATACAGAGAAGGCAGAATTACTGCRTGCCTTCTTTGCTTCAGTCTTCACTGCTAAGGGCAGCCACCAGGAATCCCAGAGCCTGGACATGAGGGAGAAAGTCTGGAGAAGGGAAGACTTTCCTTTGGTTGAGGAGGATAGGATTAGAGACCTTCCGGGCAGGCTAGACATCCACAAATCCATGGGCTCCGATGGGATGCACCCACAGGTACCGAGGGAGCTGGCGGATGTTGTTGTCAGGCCGCTCTCCATCATCTTTGAAAGGTCCTGGAGAACTGGAGAGGTGCCTGAGGACTGAAGAAAGCCAGTGTCACTCCAGTCTTCAAGAAGGGCAAGAAGGAGGAMCCAGGMAACTATAGGCCRGTCAGCCTCACCTCCATCCCTGGAAAGGGGATGGMACAGCTCATTCTGGATGTCATCTCCAGACATGTGGAGGATAAGAAGGTGATCAGGAGTAGCCAGCATGGATTCACCAAGGGGAAATCCTGCTTAGCGAATCTGATAGCCTTCTMTGATGGAATGACTGGCTGGGYAGATGAGGGSAGAGCAGTGGACATTGTGTACCATGACGCTGTTTCCCATAACATCCTCTTAGAGAAGCTCARGAAGTGTGGGTTAGATGACTGGACAGTGAGGTGGATTGAGAACTGGCTGAAAGGCAGAGCTCAGAGGGTCGTCATCAGTGGCGTGGAGTCTAATTGGAGGCCTGTGGCTAGTAGTGTCCCCCAGGGCTCAGTACTGGGTCCCATCCTGTTCAACTTCTTCATCAATGACCTGGATGAGGGGACAGAGTGCCTCCTCAGCACGTTTGCTGATGATACCAAGCTGGGAGGAGTGGCTGATACACCTGAGGGCTGTGCTGCCCTTCAGAGAGACCTGGACAGGCTGGAGAGTTGGGCAGAGAGGAACCTCCTGAGGTTCAACAAGGGCAAGTGCAGAGTCCTGCACCTAGGGAAAAATAACCCTAGGCACCAGCACAAGCTGGGGGCTGAGCTGCTGGAGAGCAGCTCTGCAGAGAAAGACCTGGGAGTGCTGGTGGACAAGAAGTTGACCATGAGCCAGCAATGTGCCCTTCTGGCCCAGAAGACCAATGGTCTCCTGGGGTGCATTGGGAAGAGTGTTGCCAGTAGGTCGAGGGAGGTGATCCTGCCCCTCTACTCAGCCCTGGCGAGGCCTCATCTCGAGTACTGCGTCCAGTTCTGGGCTCCCCAGTACGAGAGAGACATGGAGCTACTGCAGAGAGTCCAGTGTAGGGCTACAAAGATGATCAGAGGGCTGGAGCATCTGCCCTATGTTCCTCTGTTCCTCGCAGAGGAACAGCTGCGAGAGCTGGGCCTCTTGAGCCTGGGGAAGAGAAGACTGAGGTGGGATCTTATCAATGTGTACAAGTACCTGAAGGGAGGGTGTCAAGGGGACGGGGACAAACTCTTTGTTTGTCAGTTGCCCCCTGTGACAGGACAAGAGGCAATGGGCATAAACTGAAGCACAGGAAGTTCTGCCTGAATGTGAGGGGCAATTTCTTCACTGTGAGAGTGACGGAGCACTCCGGAACAGGAACAGGTTGCCCAGAGAGGTTGCGGAGTCTCCTTCTCTGGAGATCTTCAAGGCCCGCCTGGATGCAACCCTGTCTAACATGCTCTAGGTGACCTGCTGAGCAGGGAGGTTGGACTAGATGATCTCCAGAGGTCCCTTCCAACCTTACTGATTCTATGACTCTATGAAACAGACTAGCAAACTACAATGAATGAAAATTAGTAGATAAAATCCCACAGCACAGGTAGACAAGTTCTCCACTAAATCTTACTAGAATGTCCTCTCAGAGCTACCAATGTGAATTTTCATTAAGTTACCCAACAGCTAYCCATAATGGTTTTGCTTACTTTCTCCTCCAAAGCCACTCACAAGAAGCAAAATGATAGGAATAAAGTAACAAAGTGCTTACTACCAAGATGAATTTCTAAATGAAAATACRGATGTTTTAGTTTAGCATAATCTGAAAGTCTCAAGCGCTAACTGCAGCGCAACCTTCACATGAGGCACTGCAAGAAACCCAACTCAGTGTTCATCTCTGAAGAGCACCAAGACCAAGTGAACCTCTGCAAATTGACTTGGTGATTGCTTCCCAGGAGAAATAATCACCGAAAATGCTAAGTGGGGAAGGTGAAATTACTTTGTAAARCTACTTGTAACTAACTTGAGCTTCACCCGTTTTATTTTTAACATCACGCTCCGTTTACACCTAACTCCTCGGGGGAATCTCTGAATTCCTCAGCTGTGCTGTGCCAATCTAAGGTGCTCTGGATGCCAGCAACCACTATGCCACAGCCACCACCTCCAGTTTAGGAAGCAGCTTGCATGCTCAGACCCTTCAGAGGCTGAAACGTAGCTTTCCCTGTGGCCAGTACCTCCAGTGGTCTGAATATTCCTCTTGACAGACAGCAGCGACAGTCCAGCGTACTCAGCAGAGCAGGAATATGGACAGAGTGGTGCCGATCAGAGAGAGGCAGAAAATACAGCCTCAGCAAGACTGAAGATCTGCATGTTCATAATTAAAATGTTTTGAGGGTATTTTTGCTTCTCTTTAGAAAAGCCAAGCTGTTTCTAATAACAGATCATTTGAGTCGCTTGAGCTTTGTTGATTTATTACTTTTTTCATGTTATTCCAAAACTAGTCCAATTAAAAATTATTTTGGAGAGGGGTAGAATGTTAGACTTGCTCTTTATATCATTTCTTCCAACTCAGAAGAGAGWCACCTTTATGACTCACCAATTCTGACATTTTCCTGATGTTAGTGACATTTTCCTGGGAAACAGTTTGTTTTCTTGGCTCTCTCTAATTAATCCCGACACTGGCACAAGACACACACAGCACGTGCATGCCCTCAAATCAGGACCCTCCCCCGCCCAAACCACACATTTAAAACTCATCAGAATCAGGAAGATAATAAACAAAAAGCTATTTTTACGTTTCACCACACTTTTTCTGATTTAATTACATATTTACAGTTAGGAAAGTCTCAAGAGTTCTCTATTGCAAAGCCTGGTGCATGCAAGTTAGCCCACTGAAATAAAGCACAACAGTTGCATGGAAACAAAGATACATTGAGCGACTGAGGAATTCAGCACTAAACTCCTGAGACACTGGCATCCCTGCCAACGGCAGTTCGACAGAGACAAGCCAGTTTCCTCGCTCCTCCCTCCCCATCCACAAATCCAGGCAGAAAATGCTCTCTGCCAAGTAGCAGACTTGAGCTAACACATCATGGCTCCTTTTTTAATTAGGAAGAAAAAAAAAGGGAAAATAGAAGAAGATTTTAACAAAGGCAAGCAACTGATGATAGTTAAAACAAAGAATTATCCAAGAAAATTGAAGGCAGGGGGGGAAAGAAATTCAGTGCTTCTCACCAGACATTTAGGCTTTCATTCTCTGACAGAAGAATGCAGAAAAATCTGTTATTTAGAACACTGTAAGATTAGCCAAGTAGAAACTTGAAATAAATGTATTTTGTTTGTTTTTTGATGTTGTTCTTTTGGGGGAAAGGTGCCCAGTACACCCATATTTMAGGTATAAAATATGCACCACCTTGATATTCAAGAACTTATAGCATTAGAGTAATTAGTTCAGCAGTTTCCTTGAACACTTGTATTCAGCTAAGAACTGAAGTGGTAGGCTACAGATTTGGAGGCCGTGCTACACTTGTTTTGAGACATTTTGGAAAGACGTCTAAATTCCTGTAAATTTCATGGAAAACAATGCTTGCAACCTAAAACACCAGGCAGGGGTTTTAATCTCTGCCCTACGTCCTCTGTAGTCTTGCAGCCATTCTGCTCCCACATGAAATCAGTTATTTATGAGCATCAGCCTTCTGTTGCGTAAAAGGAAGACTGTGCTTCTCAAGTCAGAGCAAAGGTTACAATTAATTGTGCCAATCTATGGCCTTCTGTAGAAATACAAATTAATCTCTGAGTTTCTTGGCCTTCTAGTTTCAGTGGAAAGGGCTTTTCCCTTCATTTGAGGTTTTTTCCTTCAATTCTGCCACTTTGGAAATAGGAAGTTCCAATATCGAAAGATGCACTTTTCTTCTTTGGGTCACAGCATCTCCTTCCAGGAGTCCCCACACACCATCCTCTGTAAGGGATTTCTCTTGATCCCTATCAAGCATTATCAATATCTTATGTCAAAGCCATTGACTTGCATTTTTGGTGAAAGCGTCAGATCTAAAATGTAATTTAAGAGCTCTTGTGTAGTAATCGTTCATACAGGTTTCAGTCCCCCACTGTTGTGGGGAAAAACTTGAATCACAACAATGTACAGTCTGATGAACACAACGAAGGTTAAAGTCTAATATATTTTAAAAGGATATGTTAATCCAGCCAGATATTTGACTGCTCAAGGTTGCAATACTGTACCAACACCTATGGGAAAGAAAATACAATAGGGAAAGTCTTCACAGTCCCAGGATGAGCATTCCCTTTTTTGTTTTTTTTTTATTTTTTTTTTCTTTTTTTTTTTTGGGGGGGGGGGGCACTAGTATGTTGAATATGTGCAGCCACCTTCCCTACAGCCTGAAGGCTGGGACTTGTCTGACACCCAAAGAAAGGGCAGATGAAGGTGGTGAGATTTCTAAGGCTGAAATAGCAGAGGGAAAAGGCCCGGCAGAGGTTTTTTCCTTTCACGCTGTTCCTGAAATCTATTGTAGGATCACCTAATGGAAAAAWCCTCACCCTGCTTCCAGCATGAGCAGTATCTTGAGAAATGTCTAGGMAGGAGAGATTAATGGAAAGTATTTCCTTCTTATGTCCCTGCACACAGAGGAGTTAAATAATCGTTTCCCTCTCCCTTCAACACGCTGCTCCTGAGTCTGTGAAGCTCTGTATGCATCAGTGACAAGCACGCTACGGCCAACAAGCCACAGCAGTATTATTTTTCAAAATCTTAGCTTGTCAAAGTTTCTTTCAAAATCAAGCTGTCTTTGGTACCTGGCATGAGAGCTCAAGCGGAAGAAACTATCAGAGCAGGGTTTCTCTTCAAATGGCCAAATAAGTCTGGGGTTTTTCACCTTTCTCCCACCAAACAAAGGCACTAGACCATTTTAAGTCAATGTCAGAACTCAATTTTGATATTAAAATTAATTCTATCATTATGCTAGTTTTTCTGCTAAGTTAAGAATTACTAGCAGTGATCATTATATGTACACATATATATGTACATCAAAAAATATTTAACAATACTAAGCAAGTTATGCTAGAACAAAGCAGAGTGACTGTAAAGCTAGAGGACTGTTATAATGAAATGCTATCATGAACTATCACAGAGCTCTTTAAGGATTTAACATTTGAATCCTCAAGAATTAAACTTGCATATCTTTTCCTCAGTTCCTCAAGCAAGAGGAATAATTTCAATTCCCTATTGGCCAATTAAAGTAGCACATACGGACTTTAAAAAAAGACCTCATCAAACCAAGACAATCATATTTACTGTTTTCTAAAACAAAATGGGTTGTTTATTAAAAATAATTAGATTGGAAACTGAAAACATTTTACATTGATTTGAAGAGTTATTACAAAGGAAACTCAGTAGCACATCCTGAAAATATCTCTTATAAGCCACAGGAATTCTGCAGTCATATAGAAAAGAATCTTATTCATGTAAATAGACTCCCAAGCACTACAATAATAAGTAATCAAYAAAGTAATATCAAAAACAAAAATTCAGGTATATTCATTCACCTCCCTTCAAGTCATGGATTCACAGAATAATTCTGGCAAAAAGGGACCTCAGGAATCCTCCAGGCCAACCTTCTGCGCAAAGCAGGGTCAGCTGTGGGGTCAGATTAGGCTGCTTTGAACTTTGTCCAGTCTTCGCACAAAAACTTCCAAGGATAGCAATTTCCCAGCCTCACCAGCCAACCTGCTTCAATGCTTGACCATCCTCACAGTGAAAAAGTTTAAATACACCAGGTCAGGACCCCTCCTGTTTTAGTGTATGGACAGTTTTTTCTCAYCTTTTGGCCACGTACCTCAATAATCTTCTCATAGATGGATGCGGTAACAATTGGGGTGCTGTTAGTACCCTTTAAGTTGTCAGTTCACCAGGAYGGACAAGTTCAGCTCCCTCGGCCTCTCCTTAGAGGTGAAGTGCTCCAACCCCAGCCCATCTCASTCCAGTTTATCATCAATATCCTTCATGTACCAGAAGGCCCAAAACTAGATCAAGAATTTTAGATGCAGTCCAGCAAGTGCCAAGTAAAGGAAAATAACCACTTCTGTCAGTCTGCTGGCTCTGCTCCTGTTAATACTGCCCAGAATAACTACGAGTGCTAGCCTTCACTGCTGCAAGGACACACTGCTGTCTGATGCTTAGTCAGTTGTCCACCAGGTYCCCCTAAGTCCTTTTCAGCAGAACTGCTCCTCAGGCATTCACTCCTCACCCTGCTGCAAGCAGTAGTCTGGCCCAGATTCAGGGCTTTGTATTTATCCTTGTTGACCTTCAAAAGTCCTGCAAATTACAGCTGAATTAGAAGACCGCTAGAGTTTGGAGGGCTGATTTTTGGAGGAACTTCTTCACTAGGATTCTTGTATTTGCTGTGAAGCACCAGAGTTGGCATTGCTAGATATAAGCCATCTGTAAAGGCAAGCACACTCATTCTGTTTATAAAACAGATTTCAGTAATAGGGTAGCTCTTCATTTTAAGCCAGAGAGTATTCTATTTCTTAGAGAACCTTTCTTACAAGCCCTTCTGCCTCTAGGACACACTGCAGCCATTTTAACCTGGCAAAATTCTTAACACWCTTAGGAGAAGTCTCAGCTATTAATTTTGATGTCATATTATTAGTACCATAGTAGCACTGCTGTAGTAATCATGATCTAAGGGCCTGAGTAAGGCAAGGCAAGATAGTACTTTTTTTTTTAATCTGTTAATGATGTAGTGCAGAGAAAAGGAAGGAAAACTTAGATCTTCAGGGTCTGCATGCTAGACCGTTCACACCTTCCTCCTATGCAGCTGCATCAACTACCCTATTAAATAACACTTTCATCCCTACAAATCTGCAAAATTGTTCATCCATGGATGAAAAGTTTCTAGACTGGTAGCTTTTCCAAACAAAAGATAATATAAATTTTTATAACCCATTGTGAAATAATATTTCTTAGATCGGCCAACACATTTTAGAAGCTAGAAACAATTTTGTTCTACTGATCAACTATTTATCCTCGTTACTTGGGAAACATTCCACCTTCATTTCTAGAGGACAAATACTTTCTTTTAAAAAATGTTGTTACCATTAGCAGAACAAGTGGAACGAGGTTAAATAGCTGCGTTCAACTGGTCTTCAACACCAATTGCATAATAATGGCATTCCATATACTGGTGTTAAGGGTAGATCCTTTATTTCAAAATTTTAGTAATGAAAAGATAAATTAATTCAGGTTTAAGACAATTAACAATTCAGTCTTGCACTTCCTGACATTATCCCTTTATCAATAGTATCGTTGTTCTGATTATTCCCACCCACACTCACCCTCATGCCAACGGCTACTTGTAACATGGCTTAAACTGATCTCATGACAAGGGAATTGAGCTCATGTACACAGGAGAGGAGGTCAGCTGCCAAATAACTGGGGAAAAAAAACTTTCTAGAAGGTGATGCCTAAATATGAGGATCAAAGAGTTTGAGCAGATTTTCCTACCCTTTTTAAATCAATTTGGCTTTCATTCCACTGAATGACTAATTTAGCCAGAATGAAGAACATCCCATCTACCTTGTCTGCRGTCATAAAATACTGCCTAGGAGCATACGTAGAGATAAAAAAAAAAGGGAGAACTCTTCTCCAAGTTCAGGACAAATTAATTACACAGTAAAGTTATTCTGAATTCACATCCACTTAGGACCAGTCAGCCACAAATCTTTTGACTCTTTATGGCTGCTTTATAGACACTRTGGAAAGGATGCATCTGGCCTAGCTTTAGCTATCCACAGATCAGGCAGCTGAAGAAATGGGGTGGAGAGGACACTCCACCTCTCCTGTCATGAACAGAGAGTTGCTACCAGTGTAGACTCATCACCTACGAAGTTAAGTGACTAAAGTCAGGTAAGATGAATCCTACTCTGTCCACCAACTCTCTTCCAAAGCTCAAGGGCCTGGTTCAAAGCCTGCTGAGGTTACTGGGAATCTCTGCTTGCTCAGTGGATTTGGAGTCACATGTAGCACCCTTCCTGCAGGCTGGACTCCCTCAYCATGAACAGATGGTTTCAAGGCACAAAGTTCTAGCACAAAACAACTACCATAATAGATTAACAGGTCAAGCACTACTGGCCTAGATAAATACACTTGTTCACTTCAGTAAGAATATTCCCAATACTTTACATAAAGTATATGGATAAGATATTCTTCCAGTGAAAGAAAAAAAGAAGGCTAGACACTAAGAAATCTGAACTACAGGCTTGGTGGTTGCTTGGTGGTTAATTCAAGAGCCAACCAAGTTTCCTCTGATATTTGATTAATATCATGTAGTCTTAAAGCTTTGTGCACCCTCTACTCTTGAATGATTTTATTCAAATACACTCACAGGCAGTTCAACTGTCTTCTCTGGAACTGCCTAATGTAAGCAATATTTGCTGTATTTTATCTATTCCTATCCAAGTAAAGGTGAGAATGCAGTGGCACCCAAGTCCCAGTCTGGCTCAAGACCCCACTGTTCTAGGAACAGTACCAACACCCAGAGGGATTCAATTCCCTACATAAGGATCTAAAATCTGCCTCAAAGCATGATAAAAGTAGATGTTTATACATAACAGGAAATAAAAACACTCCTGAAGGATACAGGTCAGTCACATACTCAACAAATTAGTTAGCTTAACCACTACTTTTTATAAAAGCAGCTGTATCTCTAATGTCTCAAAGTCAGGACACCATTCAGCGTCATACTACATTTTGAAGGTCACATAAACACGCATCGCTGTTCCTCAAGTTCTAGACCTCTACAGCAGATTTTCCAGTCAAGTTCCTTCAGCAAGTAGAAAAGATTTTGTCAATGAGCTACTTCCACCTTCTTTTAAGTTACATTTTTTCCAGTAGGAGCCATAAGCCTCAGCTCTCCAGCCCTTTACCCCACCAGCGAGAGACATGCTGAAGAAGTTTTGCTTCCAGATCCCTGACACAAGACAGTCACATGAAGTTCATTTGTCTGAGTCACTGTCCTGGTTTTATATCCCTGGCGCCATTTCACAGATATGACAGCACAGAAGTGACGTGCCTAGAGCGATGTCTGATGAGACACATCCAGAAGCACTAAGTAATGCATCTGCCCCATCTCTCCTGCTAACAGCACTGCCACTGTTACTGACTAAGATTTCAGTATTGAAGGAAGCAGAGTATTTTTAACAGAGACAAATGTTTTGCTAAGAAAAAAGAAAAACACCCAACAAACTCCTCTGACTGGCAAATTTCTCCTTAACAAAAAGAACTGTCTAAGGGAATGCAGGTGGTAGAAAAGTGGAGGCCTTTCAGAAGTTACTGCTTTTCAGCCTGTATGCATCTTGAAGGAACAGCAAAGACAAACACTGAACATAGGGGGCAGAGAAAACATGACTTGTTTATTATTGCCATACAACTGTAAAGGAAGTATGCTCATCCGCTGGCAAAGTTTCTAAGGAATAAGTCTACGGAAAAGACATCCCTAACTGAACCAAGTCTCAACAAGGAGGATAYAGCATAATAATGAGGCAAGGCTAGGAGGTGTGATTCTGAGATAACAATACCCTTAGGAGTTACACCAGTATTAAAGGCAACTTTATTACTTCTATGAATCTTTGAYGGAAGAGTAACTGTTGCTACAGATGATCTTTCAACCATCCATTATTCCAGCTTAAACCCACATGCTAGGGAGCCTTGAGATTTTACGATTACAGAACATTAGATTAAACGAGACTTTTTATTTTGCTGTAGTAACCCATTATACTTCACAAGGCTGATATAATCTTTCAGTGAAACTGAGATGCAGTAATTGAAATGAGATGCTGCACCTTTAATAATGCAGACTGATGTAGCAGCCTCACAGGGTTTTTCATTTGGTGCCTTTATTGTAAGTCTTCTGTGTGCAACTAATACAGTTCACTTTATTATTAAGATGGCACTCTCTACTGAAATAGCACATGCCAAGCTAAGCTAAAATAATAGAACTGGTTTACTGTTACACAGCAGGAAGCATGGCTGATAGTCATGCAAAATTTACTACATGAGCATAGCCAAACTCTGGTTTCCTACAGCAAATGACTCTGTTGAATCAGCAAGTCCATAAAATTCCAAAACCCTATGTTCTTCAATAAAGAGACCACATCAAATCTATCACAATTCGAAGCACTCTCACGCAACACACAAACTGTTAAAAACGTAAGCAGCCTTTGCAGCAAGAATCAGAGCCATGGCCCTTTTTTCTGCTCAGGGTACCCCTTAGCACTACTAGTTCAGAGCTCCTGGCTTGAGACAAAGAGAGAAAGATCCCCTACAAGGATCCACCCAAACTTCAGTGCAAAATAGATTCCCCTGCTCTGTAGGGTCCAGATTAAAGTAATTCTCACAGAGGAAAAAGACAACATCTGGCACCCAGGAGCCCTGCTCTGATGAAAAGTTAAGCATCTAAGGAGTACCAGAAGGACTTTTGAGACCTTTGGACCAGGAAAGTACCTCGGTCCTCCTGAAGATCTAGACATCCACTGCTTTGTGACTTAGCTCCTCACCAGTAAAAGGCCATTTTTCTTTCCAGTCCCACCAGAGTAAATATGCACTGCAGACCACAGAGTGGATTTCCATCAGTGCAGCACAATGGTAATAGTCCTCCCATGAGTATTTAAAACAGATGAGAATCCAACTTGTGAGTCACATAACTTTTATTCTTTAGAAATCAAAATTTCTAACTTATTCTTAGAAATCAAAATGCACAGCAAGGTCAGAGTTTCTTACATGTGTCTTTTACAGCCTAAAACAGGTTTTRAGGTGCCTCACACCGTTAAGATCCTCACTAGCCTGTCTTCTCCATGTTAAAAGAGTTTCACCACCCCTGCTTACAACCATTATCACTTATTTTATTTTGGTTTAAGAGAAAAGTCATTTTAAATGAGTAGAGCTGAGCTGGCACAGACATTACATTGGAAATATTCTTTGGCCTAGAGATATTAGCATAAGTTAATTGGATAAAATTACATAGCTAGCCAAAGCAGATGAGTCTAGTAGCCACGCGCAGCCTGATCCTCATTTCCAAGTTCTTGTTTTCACCCAAATCAATAACATTTGATTCATTGAATGATGATACCTGCAACATTCATTCCTCATATTTCATTTGTAAATGAATGTTGCTTTTCATTAACTTCAGAAGTGCCATATTCTGCATAATTTATAGAATGGTCAATGCTAATGACATTTCTGAAGAAAAAATAACCCTTGTGCTCCAGAGCTTAAGCCAAACAAGGATTAAAAGGAAATCTAAAATGTTAGAAAAATTAAGTCACATTTGCTTTATAGGTAGCTTCTTCCTCCATCCTCTTAACAGCATCCMCTTTGGGCACTGCTGCAAAAGCAGATGTTTCGCCTGCAATGTCTCTAGTGTCACAGCAATGTTCTAGGTTCCCAAAATGCTCCCTCACACAAGAGGATAGCAGGGATAGTAACAGTTCCACAAAGCACGTTACAGCTCTGTCATTCATATAGCAATCAATTTTAARAAGTGAACAAATAAGCGTAAGAGGATATATACAATGTCCCCTGTACATGTGGATCTCTGACCTGCTCCAGGGGCACAAGGAGTTAAGGTTGTCTTCTGCCCTTCTCATCAGGCCCCAGTTCTCACAAGACCACGCGTGAGAACTCCTGTCACGGTGAATGGCAGAATAAACTGCCCAAGAGGGAAGCTTCCTCCTGATCCACAAGTTTCTGCTCTTAAACTGGAAGATTTATACTCCCTTAGTGATTATCATGCCTGGAGTCATTGCTGGCAGCTTCTTTACCTACACAGAATTGCTTAGCCATTGAGTTCTTGGCTTCATTAGCAGGCAGCAGAACTCCCTGGCACAACCTATAGATATTGTATGTACTGTATGGATAACAAAGTGATGTGCCTGTCTCTTGGTCCTGTATTATATGGATGGATAGATAGAAACCACTGTATTCACCTCCCTGAGACAACCAGTATTCATTTATACTCCACTTTTCCCCTTTTAGTCTGCCTTTTCYCTATATATCACCTTTCATTGACACATAAGCCCTTCTTTTCTTGTTCCTCACTGTTCTTCTGTCTGCGGTCCTACACCAGCCAGCTTACTATGTCTGTACAAATTCAGTGGAGTCTGACACAGCATTACCTTTTTGGCTGATACTGGAGTAAACCATTATTTTTGATATACTGAGAATTTGTAACTGAATTGCCTGAAGTACTCCCCGGAGTTTAAGAGAATATTAAAAGAAGGGAAAAAAATAATAGCGATTTGCCTAGCCACTGCTGAAAACACAAACTATTGAGGCTTACTAAAAGCTGCAGATTAAATTCAAAGCCTGCCGCTGAAGGAAGCTGTTACCCTGCTATCTTGGTTTATACCACCTTCATGCGTGTTCTGTACCAGCAATCAGATGAAGCGCTATTTAAAGTGACTCTATTGTTGCACGCCAAAATATTTAACTATTAAATTTCACCCACCACCTGGCTGCCCTCGCATTTTATAACACGAGCGCACAGATCCATTTTTCCGCCCTGCCCGAAGACCGCATTTCTGTCGCTAGCCGAGAGGAGCTCGGGCAGAGGGAGCCCCACGGGAGCCGCCTGCCCCGATCCTCCCCGGCCCGGGGACCTCTCCGCGACCTGCGCTGCGTTACCTGCGCGGCCGCGGCCAGCAGCGCGGGCGGGAGGCGCCGGAGGCTGCCGCGGGCAGC
>NW_028186978.1:5146187-5168232 GCF_003343005.1 Rhea americana
CCCGCGCCGCTCGCACCTGCGCCCCGCCTGTTTACCGCCGCTCCGCTCACCGCGACCCAGCGCCGGCGAGCGGCAATGCGATTAAGCGATTAAGCGCGGGGAGGCAGCGGCGGCCGGGGGCGCCCCGAGCCGCGGCTCCGCGCCGCTGCGCCGGGGCGCTTCGCCCGCAGTGTGCAGGGCGCGCACCCGCGCGGCACAGCGTAGCGCGGACTAAAACGCCTGCAGTCCCGAGCCGAGGGGGGAGAAGCCAGATCGCCAAAGGGGGTGCCCCAGTGGAAGAAGTACGCGGTACACACGCGCGTCCAGCCTGCATCCGTTCCAGCGGGCGAGCTTACCTCGATCCACTTCTGCGCCTCGGTGAAAGCTAGCTCGGGCTGCGGCGAGTCGGGCGGGGGCTGACCTTCCTCCAGCCCGAGCCCGGCACTGGCCATTTGCGGGTCCCCGCCGCGCCCCGGCACGGAGCGAGCCGCCAGCCCGAGGGGAGCCGCAGCGGCGGCGCCGGGAGGCCCGAGGCCGCTGCCGGCTTCTCCCTGCCGCGGAGGCGGGGAAGGGGCGGCGGCGGCTTTGCAGCCGAGCTGGCTGCAGCTCGCCTGCGGTAACCTCGCTGCTGCTGCTGCTGCTGCTGCTGCTGCTGCTGCCGCCGCCGCCGCCGCTGTCCCGTCCTCCCGCCCTGCCGGGAGCCGGGCTCGGTCCTCCCTCGCCTGCCACCGCCCCGCCTGCAACACCAGCCGAGCTGCCAGCTAAAAATAAAACAGACGGGGCGAAGCCGCTTTGCCTTCAGCCCATGCAAATGCCCGCGCCGCCGCCTCCCCGCCGCGCTCATCACATGCGGCGCTGCGCAACCCCCGCGGCGGCGGGCGGCCCCGCGCCGCCCCCGCGCCGCCCCCGCGCCGCAGGTGCGGGCCGCCGGCCTGCAGCCCTGCCGGGGTGCTCTGCTGGCTCGGCAGACTTTCCTGGGGGTTGCGGAACCTCTCAAAACGTGATTATAGCATTGCAGAAAGCCACGAGCGTGCCCGAGAGGGTCCCGGCTTTCTGCAGCATGCTGGACATGGAGGTGCTGTGCTAAGAAATAGTCTATGAATATTCTTTTTCTTTTTATACAAGGGAAGACAGCAAACTCCTGCGAAGACTTGCAGGCCTAACTTCTGTCATGTGCTCCAGCAGAAGGGGTCTGGAGCCTAAGGTGCAGCAAAGAAGTTTCTAGAAACCAGGAAGACAAAATTTTCACGTGGCGTTTTTAAAGGCAGGTCCTACAAATATCCATCCATCCATTCATAGGTGTTTGAAAGAGGAGCCAAATTGCTGGTTTGTATTTGGCTGAGCTTGCAAAGATAGCTGAGTGCCGGAAACCTACGTTTCCAGATATTAACCCTTACTGCTAAAGGGAGGTGCATTTTCAGGGGGAGGTTCTTGTCGTAASCAAGCACCTTTCTGGTCTGTGACGGCTGTCAACAAATATCAACTAAAAATAGATTGTGGGATCTCCTTTTCAACATTACTTTAGGTATAAATCTGCCTCAGTTTAAAGATTTCAAGACTTAGAGATTTCAAATCTTGTTTATTGTCATTAGTGAAAAATGCTCTTCAAGCAGAAATATAACGCATAACTTCACATGCTTATCCCCATCTCCCTTCTGAGACTGTCTCTCTGCTGTTCTCTGACTTTTGTTTTGGTCCCTGTTCACTGTTTGAAATTTGTTGGAGTCACAAAGGTCCTGAAAAACAGCAGAAGACGTTGGTAGGGATTTTCCTGAGAACTCCAGGTAAAGAAAAATATCATTTTTGGTAACCTAATCTCCAACATTTAAAGAGAAATGAGAAGTATATTTTGAAATATTTATGCTAACATAAAATATTTTATGAATCTCATAATATGTAAATAATGCTGATGTATATCAGACCTCAATTAGATTTATTCTCCTGAGGCAATGGTAGACTAACCAGTTTAAAATAATTACCTTCTTTTTCACTGTGAAATATCATATATACAATTTTGCCATCTGACGATCTCATCACCACCTCTTAGAGAACTAGAAGAACTGGAAAAGAGCTAAGGTTACCATTGTACCGTAAAGCGCTTGCCTGATGCAGAGAACAACGCGTGCCGAGCGCCAGGCTGCGAGGCGGCCGCTCGTTTCGCGTTTATACAGGCAGTTCTCACCGATCGCTAAGGCCGATGCGCTGAACGCCTTTAGGCACGCTCTGTACCTCTTCCTAGGATTGGGACTCAAACTGGTAACACCTACAAAAAAGGGTGCATGGCTACAAAGCTTGCGCAGGCCTTTTAAAAGCCCTGCCTTGCATTTAGGAGTGTAAAAACACCATTTGAGTGGCAGCAGGAATCTGGCCACTTCTTCCCTAATCCTAATCCTGAACTTGCTTCCCGTTTGGTCAAGTGGAGGCAGCATCCCTGCCTCCCTGTTCCCATGGAAACTCAATCCTAGCATCAGCTAGGATTTTTTTTTTTTTTTAAACCACCATCTGCCTGGGGAGTTGCAGAGCTTTCTCTAAGCCCTTTGAATACCAGTTATAGGTTTTTCAAGGTTTTCCTTTCCCTTTTGCAGCCACCCCAGCAACTAGTGCGGGAGGCGAAATATGAAAACAAGCAGCTTGGGAACTCCGGTAATGTTTTCCTAATACCGCTCTGCTACTCCTGACCAAAAACATTACCAGAAATGTAGCCGTTCCCTGTTGCTCAAATCAGGCAGTGGACTTTGGAACAGCAACAAAATTCTGATTTTTTTCTTGCAGCTGTTTGCAGAGCTTTCCTCTTTTAAAACAAATGTTTCAGTTTTGCTTMTTTGTTTTCATTTTCAATAAAATTCAAGCTAGTACCTCAGCAGTGATCATCGCTGGTAACAAACTTGCCTCTGCACTCATTAGATGCAAGAAAACCTATAGAGGAGCAGATGTAGATGTCAAGCTTCATCTCTTTTATATAGGTGCAGTCACCCTTCCCAAAAGGAGACTGTGCATATGCACATTGTAAAGTAATTGTGTACTAGTTGTGGGGAAATGTGTAATATGGCTGTTACAGGGCAGTTATAAGCAGAGGAAAATGGTCTTCTCTGATTGTCSGGGATCTCTGCTGCCAGAYGAAGAGAGAAGAAAAAGGCTTTTATTAAGAGAGTTCCGGGTACAGTAGAGGTTCAACTTGTATCATACTGGCCAGTTTGGCCTCCTACTCAATTTAGTTTTCTCAGCTGCAAAGGAGACTATCCTCTTCCTTTTTCTCTCCAACATAAGATCTAAAATGTTTAATACATTGAATACCAGGAGTGGGGGGTTTATGAGGCCTGATTTGTGTCACAGCAAGCCTGATTTTTTTTTTTTTTATAGTAGCAATAAAGAGTTTTCTAGGAAAATGTGTGGTGAAATTTTTGTCACTATAGTGCATCTCCCTACGGGAGAGGGGCTATTTTTCCACACTGAGCTCCCTGTGGAAYTACTCTTAGATGAGGTCTCTGTGCTCTTGTTCCTTTTTCTGGTTGTGTTAACCTGATAATAAACCTTCTTTTGCAAAGAATATCTGACATAGTGTGTTCGCAGTAACAAAGGCTCCCCCTCTTCGGAGCAGTTCTCTTTTATCACAATACATTGTGCAAAGAGCAGATGAGATTCCTCTATTTCTATTTTACCTGCCATACTAATTTTGTAAGCAGTAGGCCGCTCTGACTAAATATCTTCTCAATTGTTTACTCAGGAACTTTTACACATTCCATTGGTTTACTTRCCTTTTTTGTCCTTTTAACAAATCACTGACTGTCACATGGAGAACTTGAGGCCATACGATATTATTTTAAAAACACTGCTTGGAATTCCCTAATTCTCTAGGGTATAAAACAGGGATACTCACTTCCAGCACAACTCTGCGTAAGTTATTTCAGCGCGGTGCCTGCTTGGGCATGCAGCCGGTGAGCACCACGGGGCTTGGGCAGCTCCAGGGAGCACTGTGACTGCCTGGCGGAGGTGGAGGAGCTGGTGTAATCCTTGCTTGGTGTTAACACCTCTTAGCGGGTATTAATCCTACTGGAGAATATTTGGAGATTGTTACTGGCTCTCAAAGACGGGTTGGAAAGGCGCTTTCACAGCTTCTTGTGTGTCTAGAGAGGGATGCGTTGGGAGGCGGGCTGAGCGAGCAGATGAGAGGAACCCTTCCACAGAGTTTATCAACACAGAGGAGAGAGTGGTGAAAGAGATCTTTTACAAAATTTTAGCATTTTCTTCATTGACAAAACTACATGCAAAGATGGTTTAACTCTCCATGGCATGCCGGCTGTCTTCAAGAGTGGGTTGATGAAGATATCCAAGGAGGCAAGAGATGGGAAAACCCTAATTTTGAAAAATGACTCAAAGGAAAACTGTTCAGATTCAAGAGGGTTTTTTTTTTTTAATTTCAGGCTAAAAAACAAGTATTACTAGAGCTTTAGTTACTTTTGCTTCTCATGAAAATCAATGATTCTGAGATCATGAGAGCATGCGGGATTTTTTTCTACCATTAAAACAGATGTTGTGACTTTGCATTTTATTTAATCAGGGCATCTGCTGTGGTACATTAACAATGTTCAGCATTTGGCTGACAGCACCTGTTTGTTTATTCCCGCCATGCTGTCTTCTATCACAGTCACTTTCTCTCTGCTACCACTCACTCAGTAACATATTGTCAGACTTGGCATCAACACTCTGTGTCATTCTGAAAATTACAGGAGGGGATGGATCATCTGTGTTTGCTCTTTCCTGGGAGAAAAGTGGTATCATCTCTTCTCACCCTGCCTGTGGAGAGAACGTGAAGCCTTTTTGCTAAGCACTCCTCCTCTATTTTGGAATCTGAGGTTGATTTTTGAAAGTTGATACACCCAATTTTTATCTGCTAGCTGAGTTGCTGAGCACTATTTGACAGTTTCCGGTTTGTCCATCGTTGCATTTAATCACATTTTTAGATTTTAAAAGCTGTTGGCTACCCAGGATCTGATCTACTATTATGCATGTTGCTATTTAGCTAGCTATGAGTCTCATGAGGCAGGATGCAGGCAATTCAAAATGAGAAGTCATGTGCATAGATGCCTGTAAATAATCAAGTTGAACATCCTCTTCAAAACACGATTTTGGGGGCTTTCACCACCTCCTCTGTCCCCTGCATAACAAAAAGTGCACACTGATCAACATCTCTCTTTTGAGTGCTCATATGCCTTTAGGGGTGGGTTTCTCCCTGCCCAGCCCTTCGTACTGGTTTTGGCACCTGGACCCCCTCTTCTCACAGCCTTCACATCCTCCAGTAACAGATCTGATGGTTATGTCAAGCCTGGCTCAGCTTCTCCTTCAATCTGCAGCCACCATCAAGTCTCCTGCTCACCCAAACAACCGCTTCCTTCCTTTTCCATATTGTTTTCATCAAGATCTGCCTTTCCTCTAGTACAGGAAACTCCTATATTCAAAATCCTCCTTAACAAGTATCATTTTTTTCTCCACTGGCCTGGCTTATTTCATCCCAATCTACCATAGTCCCCTGTCCATCAGTGCTCTAACTTTTTGCTACCCCATTCCATCTCATCTGTTTCAGGTGCTTCTTCCTTCCTCTAGTTCATACCCAGTAACACAATGAACATAAAACATGAAAACAGCTGAGAAAGAAGAGCAGAAAGAAAACTAATAAAGAAAGGCGAATTATGACAAATGTATGATACCAAGTGTTAAATGAGGTTAAAAGACATACACGGGGATGACTAAAGAGCAATTACATAAAAAAAGAAGCAGAGGAGATATCCATGGGGGGGGGGGAAGAGAGAGAGAGAGCAATGGAAGGGAAGCAAAGCAACCTGAAATAAAGAGAAGTGAGGAAAAGGAAAGAATAAACCTGAGCAGAAATTAGTGAACACAACAGGTCAGGGAACGCCTTTTCCTTCTGTTTATAGCTGCCAAGCGCAGCAGGGTTCTGGTCCATACATGTCCTTCCTAAGGGCTCCTGTAAAACACATACCACATTATGAAGCTAAAAATACATACATACATAAAAAATAGAGACCGAGCTAGGGCTCGGAAGGAGAGTATGGCTCTCCCACGCTGCTCGTTTTTCCCGGAGCTGCGGAGCTCTACGCTCTGAGCAGTTTCAGTCGGGAAAAGGATGTAGCAGGACAATGGGCCTTTCAGCAGCTGTTATCAGTGATCTTTTTAGGCAGTTAAAACAAAAGGACATTGGTGAGGAAGCGATGCTTGTAGGTTCGTGTACCTGCCAATGTGACACTCAGTGTATTTAACGTAAAAACAACAAACAGCCTTAGCTTCTATGTTGAGCTGGAAGGAGTTCAAAAGGGCAGAACAGTGTTTTCTTTCCAATTTTCTTCT
This sequence comes from Rhea americana, assembly GCF_003343005.1. Classification (NCBI taxonomy): domain Eukaryota; kingdom Metazoa; phylum Chordata; class Aves; order Rheiformes; family Rheidae; genus Rhea; species Rhea americana. The sequence goes on from NW_028186978.1 coordinate 5,152,530, forward strand.
CAGTCTAACTGCTCTTCAACTACTTTTTTACAGTCTAAGGACAGGAAGTGGAACCAGGGTGTTCTTCCAAACCCAATCAGATTCAGAGCAGGAATCTCCACTTGCAGCATATACCTGCGGTAATCTCTCAGATGATTTTACACTCTGCTCATTTAAATATGGTGTCTTTGCCTATTACCATCCAACCACTAAGCAACTTACCACATTTAGCCCTCCTGAGCAATTTTTCGAGCATGCAGTGTTACTCAAATCTTTCTCAGTGAGGAAAGGCATTAYACGATGGCAGGATTTTAGTACTCCCAGGAAGATGTTCCTAACCATTTCTTTATAGTGCCATCAGCTAGAAAGAGGCTCTTGTAAGTTAGCTAACTTGCTTGAATTTGATGAGCTAGTTCCCAGCCTGAGCTCAGAGAGCCCATGCCAGCTGCAAGTTCAGTCAGTGCAGCTCAGTCCMTCTACCCTCAGTTCATGTAAAGATGCACAGTCAAGGCAGTTCAGCTACTTGCAAGCCTGTGCAGCAAGTAGTAGCCTCAAATGAGTGCTGCAGAGCTGTGTTGTTCAGGGGGTGGAGGAGGTTATTGCCTATGAGTCAGCATGCTATGAATGTAATTAGAAACTTTTGCCAAASTGGTGTCAACTGGGATGAAAATCAAACTTCTACAATAGAGCTATACTTGGAAAAAGGTTTGGATTTGGAAACCAAGTCCTAGCTTCCAAAGTAAATTACTGGGTTCTGATATCTATTCTGGGTTCTGATAACCTCCAAAAAGCTGCAACACATTCAGCCTTTAATTTTAGCAATTGCTTGTATCATCCAGAAAGAACTAGTGAATGATATCTTCTCTCTTCTTTTCTTAGTAACTTTTGCTGTGGAGCAGATCAAAAGGGGGAAAAGGTTATCAGGAATTAGCACTGAGCTTGATCTAAACTTGTTTGGGATACTGGCTGATGCACAATGAATGCACAAGATGAGGAAATAGGAATCTAAAAGATGAAAATGGAAAAGAAAAAAAGAAGTAGGGGCAGAAAGTAAGATAAAAAAAGGGGTGAGAAACAGAAAAACAATGAATTAATTCAGTAGGAAAAAAATATGTTTTATTTACCAACATTATAATTTAGTTTCATGACACAAATATATTATAGAAAAATTTCTCCTATGAATTGGATTTCTAAGTGACAATATTTAGCCAAGAATTGTGTGTAACTGGAAAGGAGAGAGAGACGAGTAGTGTAAGGTGTGAAGTGAGTTTATTCCCTAAAAGCAGGCTCTCTTGCTCAGTGATCTCCTGCAACCCAGCAAGCCTTGCTGAACAGGACTCTCATCAAAACCCCTGGAGGCTCGTTAGTACAACAGGTAACATTCTTGGGACAGACAGCATCAGTCATGTCATCACAGACTTGGTGGCATATTCATAAGCATCAGGACATCAAAATCAGCAATCTGTCCAAATTCAGAGAGAAGACTGTTATGTTCTACTTATTTTGTTCCATCCACAATTTCAGAGGACAGGACATTATTTGCCAGTCTGTCTATATTACTGCTGTGGGTTAGGAACAGCTGTGTATATCTCCTCAGACAGCAACATTTCTTATACAGCCCTATACTACAAGCACTAACAGGATGATAAGTCTTAGTAGTGTTACTTTGCCATCTACATACATGCCAGACAAAATCTCGTTCACTGGAGCCACTGGTGGCAAAAATGTAAWTTTAAGACCATGGAAACAGAATACTTCTCAATATAGGTGAAACGTGGCTTTTCCTGTAACCTTTCAGTGCTTCTAGAGAATTGCTGCTTCTGCTGTTTTCCTGACCTCTTGGAGACCAAAGCTGACTTCACTGCAATCTCTGAGAACTTTTCTGAATGTAAAAGGTCCTACCTTGCAAAAATGTGAGTCCAACAGGGCCTTCCCCATCTTTCAGGGTTGGAAGCTGTCACACGAAGGTGTGTCACTCTGCTCTTTCAAACCTAGACATAWGTTCATGCTGCTCTTGCTCCCAGCTGGTCAGATGTGAGACAACTTCTAACCAGCCGCTACATTACTGTGCCACTGAGCTTGAGTTAACAAGCCCCTTGGGCTTATTAGCTCAAGCCCAAATGCATTGGATCAGCTTTTGGATCAGAGTTGGCTCTCTTCCAGCCTGCTGTAGGAATGGATATAGTGACGCAAGTCTGTCTGCTGGACAGTGTAGACACACATATCTCCTATTTTAGTCCATGTTGATAAACTGACAGGGAAGAGAAGGATATTACACTTTTTTGAATCACTGTCTGAACTGGCAAATGATTTATTATATAAGAGCTGCTCACCCAGAAAAAAGCAGAGGTGATGAGATTGCCAAGTAATCTCTGCTGTTAAATGTACAGCCAAAAAAGTTCATGAGGGCTGCCCTTAAAAAAGCAAAATAGAAAAAAAAATCCCTTTAAAATTATTTTCATAAGTTTCTCTTATTATTACTTTTTAATTATGTCTTTCTGTCTGGCCAGCAAAAGTATCTGGAATTTTTCCCAGTTTAGAGACACCAGTGCTTGTCTTTGGGCCTCCAAAAGAAGCCCAGAGGTCATGAAAAACAAAATAGATAATTAAGAGGAATGGGAAAGACTTTTCTGGGAGACCASTTTACAGCCAGAATGTAGCAAAGGTTGATGTGAGGATGGAAGAGAAGAAAAGAGAATCAACCTCTGGAGCACCTTGTGAGGTTGGTCAGTGTCTTGCCTCCTCCAGCAAACCTGGAGAATCATGAGCCCATCCAAGATAAAGGCCCTTAAACCCTGTTGGCAATTGAGATCTGTGGGATTTCCATCCCAGCTGGCAGTGAAAGACACACAAGTAATTCCATATAGTGGAAGATTTTTCAGCAGTGCAGGGTAACTGGGCTGTGCTGGACTGGGTGGAAGCTCTTGCAGCATTTGAAACTCTTTCCCGTTGCTGTCTTGCCRGGAGCCAGTGCTGCCTCTGTATTTTGGGGTAGCTGATGCGAATGCATCATTCAAGCATTCGTGATCTAAATTTGGGGGAACAGGAGTACTTTAGCAGTGAAAAGGGAGGCTCACGTGTAGAGAGCATAACAGCTCCTTCCAAAGAAACAAATCTTCAAGGCACATGCTATGGCAATCTGGATATGTCCCACCATCACCAGGCTGCTAAATACTCCCCTTTCCTTTCTACAGCAATTAATTTCTTAAGCTACTGAAACATTGCAGCATAGTTGAGTACAAACTGCTGAAAGCAGCAGAAGACACTCACTGAGTCGGATAACCTATCCAGGAACCATCGTGGTGCACGCACACATGCACTGGAGGCGTTTTGCTGCAGAGTGCATACCCCTCTTAAGCCTGCCAGTTCTTGGGGCTGTTTTACTGCAAAGACTGTACAGCTCTTGCTTTCTGAGGGCTTGAAAGCACTAGCGACTTCGGAAGCAATGCAGAGGAAAGAGTAAGATAGCAGGAAAACTCTTCATCCCTTCAGCGGGTGAAAATGAGCTGTGAGGAAGAGGAAGGAGAATCAACTATTTCATATGTAGGATAAGGACCTTTGAGGGTTTTTTGGGGGGGAGATTAGTTTTTAACTAAGCTCTCTTGTGAACATGGCAAGAGCGCATAGACTTTCAAAATATATTTATATTTTTCAAGCATATGGAGTCCTAATAGTTGAAGTCYCTACAGCTGAAGACTGTAAAACCCAGAGAAGAGAGAGAGGGAGAGAGAGAGAGAGAGAGATGGAGTATTTTTATGAAGACTGTCTGCTTCCGCAGGAATTTGATTGTCCATAAGAGGAGGCTATAAAATGGGGAGACTATGGTGCAGATAATAACCTCCAGGATTTACTTCTTATCTTGCTCTTGAACTTCTGGCCCTTGATGCATGAATTGAAATGACTTTATTCTGCATTCTGCATTTGAAAGCTTGTGGTAATATAAAAGCCATCCTATGATTAATTTCTTCTTACAGAAACGCTACTCAGAAGTGTGTAAAGAGATGTTTGCATTAGCAGATATCCTTAGTTTATAACATATTGAGTAACGGCAAAAATTAAGACTAAATTTCAAAATCTATTAAAATTCTCAAATGATTACACTATAGTTAACACATCCTTTACAGAAAAAAAAAGAAACAAATGAGTAAGCACATAATAAATCTTTCATTGTCTACATAATAAATACAATATTCTTATCAGGTATAAACTCTGGTCTATTTTTCATAATTGTAAACATAAATCTGGCTCAGTTATTATATACATTTTATGACCTACATATTTACTTTTGAAGAATACCAACATAAATTTCAGAATGATAAAGTGATTTATTATTTTAGTAGATATTTACGAGTTATTAGTTCTGGTCAATAATAGCAGTTCAGCTGGAAAGAAGGATATATAACAACAATTTATCTTAAAACCCTGTGTACAACTAAAGTTACTGCTGAGACTGGAAGCAGAATATTGATACAGCTTTTTAAACAATTTTTAATATATTTTTAGGTTACCGAAGAAAGAACATAAAATGTTTTGAAGCAATGTTGAAACAACTGTGTTATGTAGAAATCATATTTTAAAACAGAATGGTGTGTGTTTGTCACTGTGGGGGGGTTATGTAGGATCTAGATGTGTCTAACTGCTTATTACTTTGCTTTCAGGGTATCTTGCTGTCTAATATTTACAAAGCCCACTGTGCTGTAATGCAAGCATCGTGATCTAAGGAAAAGCCACACTGCTGAGTTGTCTTTGTGGATTTCACAAGGATTTGGGCTCTGTGAATCAAGATAATTTGTTGATACTCCTGTAAATCTGATGAATTAACAAGTCCTTTTGCAGAGAGTGTTTTCAATCAATGGTATTTTTCAGACATGTTTTGCTGTTACTAAAGGAATTGAGCAAATTGGTGTATTGGCCCTGGTGTTGTTGAGAATGATGTTTGGAATGATGATTACTGACCAGCATATTAACAATCCTTATATAGTGTCACTTATACACGGAGTGTATAAGACAGAAGAGTCTGCAGGTTACATGTAAAAAGAAAAATAATAGAGGAAATCGTGTCTTGTCATTTGTAAGTAGTAGTTCTCTTGTAAGTAGCTGGCTCCTACTCATAATGATAATCATTTTCATACTAATGGCTTAAAATGCCCTACAAGCCATTTGGCTTTCAGTTCAGTCTGGAAAAAGCCAGAAGTTAAGTTTCAGCCAAGACTGTACAGGTTTTTGTGGAGGTTTATAGTTTATGTAGGTGCAAAAGAAATTGAAGAACTCCACTAAATAAAAATCCATTGAGGGATATTAAATAGAAAGATATCATCTCTGCCTTCTTGGTGCCCTTCAGCCCCAGCTCCTTGTAAGCTGATACGGCATGCAAGGAGATACACTAGAGGTTTGTTTCCCTTTTATATTCTACCCTAGGGTCATGCTGTTGGCCACGGCTGGGCACTGAGCTAGATCACGCTTTGGTCTGATCCTGTATAATGCCGTAATGTTTTTAAGACTAGAAATCACTCTTGTAGTGTTTAAGGTGCATTTTCTACCCTTGGATGTGCTTTCTCGAGGTGGCACAGCCGCTGGTCGCCTCAGAAGCTCGGGGCAGAGAAGCGAAGCATTCGGTAAGTTGCAGTGCCATCTATGGAAGGAACGCAGCMGGAGCCTGCACACCGAGGTCCCCAGCACCTTGCTCGCATTGCCTTCAGCTGCCTGAGTTTGTACCTTCAACAACTAGATCACCATTTTGAACACCAACTAAAACTAGGTGTTAAATCCAGCAGAAAACTCTTGGCATCTTTAGGCATTACTGAAGCCCCCAGAGCCTGTTCAGATGCCCCCTACTTCCCTTAGTAGCTCTTTCTCTGCCAGTGGTGTCCCAGTCTTGCATCTGTTTTTGCCAGTGGGTGTCCGTTTCCTGGTAGCCCAGAGCTGCTTGGTGGTCTCAGTTAAGGGCTAGGGGACTCTTAAATTTGGCTTTCCCCTTGCTGTGTGTGGGGCAGGCTAACAACGGGACTTAGGTCAGGCTTTGTGCAAGAGAAAATTGCCTCTTTAACATGTGTGCCTACTTAGGGGGTAAATCTGCACCTAGACCTAGTATTTCCCACCAGCCAGTTTAAGCAATGCCCCACTCAGCTTGGTGGTTTCTGCGAGTCCTGGTCACAAGCATTCATTTTGTAGGGACTCACGGTGCCTGCGTTTAGCAGCAGGCTCTGGTGACCTCGGCTGGCCACCAGGCCCTCCTGCTTCCTACCCGTTCACAGCACCACTGCTTATCACTTGGCAACCTCATGGCTTTGGGCAACAGCAAGTTTGGTTCGGAAATTCCTTCTCTAATCTCTGCCTTTCTAAAGATCCAGGATCTAATATGATCCCGTTTCAAATCAGTGTGGGGCTTTCCTGCTGACTTCAGCTGGCTTAGGAGGTGGCTTCACTACCCTGAATAAACTAGATGAACTGTTCTTAGTCAAATGAAGGCAATGATTAACTCCRGTTACATTTATAATGTCCTCTTGCCAGAACTTGCCTCATTCGGACTCTGATTCTGGCAAACATGAGGTCCAAAAAGTAACTTCATTGTGCAGCCGAATTACTTGTGCCTACCTCAGACAATGCGCTTCCATTTTCGAATGGGTAAAAGTCTGCTTGAACATTGATATTAAAAACAACAACAGCAACTCTGAGTATGTGAAAAGCAAAAGAAAAAAGACAGACACTTTTAAAAGAAACAGTTTAAAGCCTTTCAGTACTGAAAACTACTTTTGAAATTTATTCAGTATTTTCAGAAAATGTTGTGTTGGCTTTTCAAAAGTATTAGATATCTTAGTTTTATTAAATTTTTTTTTGAATGAACAAGAAGAATTTAAATTTGCCTTCCAACACCTTTAGTTCTGGAGAGGCTAACAAAATTGCTATTAAAATCAGAGAAGTCTGAATAGCTAAGCCTAGACTCTAGATGCTGCCATTACAGAAATACAGAGTAGATCTCTCACAAGAGACAAGTTGTTTTATCGATTAGCTAAGTGAATACTTCTTTTTTTTTTTTTTTTTTTTTTTTTTTTCAACCAACTTGTAGACTTGTAGAGAAATGTGGCACTTTTGAGCAAATCATTGTTCCAAACTGAAAGTACAAACAGTTCATTGCTACTTAAGCACCAGAATTTTAAATCCTTTTTCTCAGTTTTAGAGGCACCTAATATAAAGTAGTGGTGTCTAAAATAAATAAGCCCAAGCAATGAGTAAGATAGGACTCCACAAGATTAATTGCATGAAAAGGAGAATCATTAGCAGGAGAAGGCTACTGCCTCTTTGGATAAATCCTTCTGCATCAACTTGATTAACACAGAAGTTCAATACAAGCTCTTGGACTCTGAAAGCTGAAGCTGGAACCAAAGTTTCACAGCATGTTTTCACATCTAATGTTTATGGAAGTGAAAAATCCAGTTCAAACTAAGGATTTAAACCTATATGCATCTCTTAGGCAGAGGTATGCTGTGCATGAATAAGGGTAGCTATGCCAGTGCCAAAGCCTTTAGCCGCAGAGATTTGGTGGGAAACGGGGGTATCTTGAGAAATATACTGTTTTGAAACACAACCCCTCATCATTGCCTGTCAGCTGTGATCCAGCATACATCATACTGCGTGAGCCAAGAGCAATGGCTAGCGTGAAGGAATGCAGCGCTGCGCTGCCTCTGCCCATCTGTTGCCTCTCATCCTGGAGGCTTTCTGGACTAGTAGGCTACAAGAAAAGAGCACATCTGGGTCACGAGTCATCAGTGAAACTCATTACTAATTTGAGTGCAAAATCTATGTTAGAATACAACACTTTTCTATATAAAAAGACCTTTCTAGACTGTGAACGTTTTTTAGATAAGCTGTAGTTTTAAATGAATTGTGAAATGAGGTCCATCTGCACTGTGGGCAGCAGGTATATATCTGAATGCCATAAACATGCATTACCTATGATTCTGGAAGTCTTTTTCAGTAGTCCATTCTAATTTCTGTTGGCCTTTCCTTTTTCAGTGAAGAAAGGTCAACTGTAATTCCTTAAAAGAGGTGACCTGAGTTTCAGAGCACTTTACTAATATATATATAATGCTTTTTTTTTCAGCTTAGAAAAAAACATGCACATATGATAGTACTTGCAAAGTACTCATTATAGGCACTGGAGAGATTTTTAGGGGCACCACTACATACATTTTTTGTTTTGTCGTCCATTGCAGATTTCATTGTTCGTGTTTATCTGCAAACAAAGTATGCACAAGCACTTACTAAGCTCCAAATGAGAATGAATATAAACAAACAAACAAGCAAACAACAAGCAGAGGTTGCAAGCCCTTTCTAGCTCATGCAGCTATGTTTCCCTTCTGAAACAGAAGCCATTCGGAAAGCTTCAGTGAAAGCTTGCTTTGAAAACGAGCATTTCTGCAGACCGCTGACTGCGGTGCTGCATTGATTAAAGAGCTGCAGTAACACAATGAGTTGCCTCTGCATCATCCAGGCCACAGGCCAGAATTCTCCTGGGTGCTAACATTTTCAGTTACGCTGTCGGTGCACAGTGGAACTGTTTTCCCTTTTAAAGMCGGTCCTAAATGGGAATGCTGAGTTTCATGCCGGGTTTAACTGTTTTTGGTCCCCTGTAGAGTCCAGGGGTGCAGTCGTAGCCCTGGGAGGTTTGCCACTCGCTCTGCTACAGGCWAGCACCCAAAGGGTTTAAATTGCACGGACCTATATTACCTCAGTAACTTCCCCACCCCACACATTCACTGTTGCTGATTTAAGAAGTGACTTTAACAGTGTTGTAGAGGGTTACATGGAGGTGTCACTTGCAATCACCAATAAAGAAAAGTAGCCCAGTAAGATACAGTTGAGCCTAGATCATGCCACCTAAGTTTAGGTACCTAACTGAGAAGCCTAATTTAAAATCTAGTCTACTCCTGTAGTTAGTATATGATAAACTTCTCATAAATTCAATGCAGAAACCACTTACCTTTTTGTTGCTAGTAAATGCTTTTCCTTTTACACAAAAATACCTCATAAATACACGCACTTCAAATACGCATACTTCTGTCTCAAGCTATGTAGAGAAATAACACGCAGGATCTATTGACTGTATTTAAGCTATATGACTTCTTGAAGTTCTTATATCATTCTGTACATTACGATGATTCATTTTGTATGCTGCATATTCTATAGGATGTGAATAAGACRTTAAATCGGTCTCATACATAAGAGACAACAACGAAGCTAGATCTAGTCAGTGATTTGTTCAGGACAGTGCAAGAAAACCTGAAGACAAATTATATGACTGGTTGCCTCTCATTACCTCTAATTTGGGCCTCCATGAAAGAGTCTTTTCTTCACCTTTTGGTCCATATTGTACATATGATGTTATGACACATACATAACAAGAACTATACTTTGGCCTGAACGTGACAGTACATAAAGGAAGAATATTGAGGTCTTGCCATACATATAAAGAATAATATGGGCCTGGATARACCATAGCCAACCTATTATTGTTCTATTTCTTAAGAAGCTTTATAGAGCTTATTTCTTAAGCAGCTTTCCAGCACCACTCTTATGAAAAAAAAAAAAAAAAAAAAAACACACAGAGGGAAGTGTCTCTGTTGGTGGTCACTGGTGATGAAAAGTCCAAAAATCTCCTGTCTGAGAATGAAGGCAGAGACAGCCCACACAAGTTTGCACTCTTCTGATACACACAAACGTTATCTATTATAYTGCAGTGTGCAAATATGTTAAAAATTTATGCTTTATTTATACAAACTCATGTTACTGCTGTGGTAAAAAATAGTTTGGAAAGCAGCTGAACTTGTGAACACTTACACTTCAGACTATAGTTACATTGTTGAGATCCGCATTTTCTGCCTGGTTATAATTTATAAACATGGGATTTAGTCAGGGAAAGTCTTCAGACAGCTTAACTGTAATTTCCTGTGGTAAATGAAGTCTGATGAGTGAGGATATGAAATCTTGGAAAAGTTTAATCATTCTGAAGAAAGCTGTCCTACTTGATGTAGCAGAATTCATAAAACATTGTAAGAAGGATTGGCAGTATGCTAATTCTCTGTCCAGTCCAGTGTGGAAAATCCCAAATGAAGGGCTTCCACTTGAAAGCAAATGGATTTTTGCCCTTCTAATACGGTGGGATCAGGCCTCAGATCTAAGCAGATGTGGAAATATCATCAAATGTCCGACTAAGGAAATCACTTCAACCTACACATAGCTTCAATCACGTGCTTAAGTCTAACTGAAGGCAGTTGAAGTCATGGACTAACCATGAACTGAAGTGCTTTGTTAAATCTAAGCCTAAGTGATACATAGCAATTAAACATATGTTCTCCTTTGGCACCCTAGGAGCTGCACTTAGGCAGCAAATTTGAACAGAGAACTTTTTCCTGCTGCCCCAGGGAACTGAACGGAGATGGTATATAATACTTCTTCCAATATGATAAAAATGACATGCATATATCAAATGAATGGCAATAGCACAAAAAAATTGCTGTGGAGTTAATTTTTCCATTTTTTGAGAAGTCTTATTTGTCTTCTTTTGACTATACTTCACAGGGGCCTGGTGTATTAATGGATACTCTTTTCAGATGTTCCAGTTAAGCCTGTAGGATTAAAAAAAGCCCTATATACTGTTAACTGAAAACCTTTGCTGATGCTCCTGGGAGAAATATCTCAAGTTTTTTACATCAAAGGGCTTTTTAACTTATTTTCTCCCATGTTTCTTCAGTCTGTCTATGCATGTTTGTTTCTCCGTGCACGGCATCAGCACATTCCCCACGCAGGCACAGGCAGCAGTCACACACTCTCTTGGGACCCTCTCCGGTTACAAACCCCAGAGGGACAGCCGTGAGCTATAAACATCCAAACTGTAGCTACGCGAAGGATTACAGTCAGGCATCTGAGGGACATGTATCCCTGCAGCAGCCATGGTGCATGGGGCCGTAGAAAAGAAGCAGCTTCTGTCAGAAATGCTTTGCTGTTAAAACAGCAGTTTCTCATGGCCCTGTAACACTTTAGTTTCCAAAAGAGCAACTTGGTGCCTGCATAAAAACTTCCCTAAATGTTCACAGCCTGATCCAGAGCAATGCACATATACACTAGACTGATTCAAACAAAATAGGGGATTTTACTTGTTTCTAGAAAAAGATTTGCATGATCTTTTACAATAAAGTTTGACAGCAGTAAGAACTGCCTGTGTCGATCAATTCTCATAAAGCAGCTGTAGCTGTGGTTACCTAAGGATTTGTTGGCAAAGGGCTTGTTCTTTGTACAGAAGGTTGGAAACCAAGTCCCAAATGGTGTCTCATTCAGAAGGGAGATAGCGTCTGCGTCTGTGTGGAGCACAGAGAGGAGATTTGGGCTGCATCAGAGTCCTCTGATAGCTGCTTTGTGAAGAAAGGAGCTAAACATCCAGAATCCACGGCTTTCTCTAGCTTCCTTCAATAAGAATTGATCCTGTCAAATATGTTGTTTGACATGTCTTGACCTTCRCTTCTGTTGTTCAGTGAAATGAGAGAAAATAGTAAAGTCACAAAAAGTATCAAGTTAGCAAGATGATACCGTTTTCTGAGTAATCTTGCTCCTTCACCAATACTTCTTCCAACAATTCCATAGAACAGCTGTGAACGTAGCTACAACTTTGCCACTTGATTCATTTGTATGTCAGAAAGCCTGAATACTGCAACTTACTTTTTTTTTCTATAATCAACGGCAATTTAATTTATGAATATCCTTCAAMTTCCCTGCATTGCTGAACTTTTTTGTGGGATTGGAGGGAGGGATAGGAGGGATAAAGTAATATTTCCTGAATCACGATGCAGTAGAAGTCTACCAGAGAAATATCTTGAGGCATTATAAGAGGACTCAAGGGATTATATGTCAATACAGACACTCTCTTGMGGAGAGACATGAGTTCACCTGACTGTTCTCCAAGTTAATCAAGCTGTGGTTAGCCTAACACTGAGCCTTAGCTAATAAGCCATACTAAGAGGTAGGGTATATTAACTCAGGCCCAAAGCCAAACTAGTGTAAATATAAACCTCTGCCTGCAAAAAAAACTTGTAGTTATAAAGTTAACTTTAATTCCAACTCTGCCATCAATTTCATGTATCACCTTGGGCTACTCACTGAACCTATATGTCTCAGTTCCTTACTTGCAAAGTGGGGCTAGTAAACCTGCATTTCTCCCACTCTGCATACATTAAGATTGCAAGCTGTTCTAGTAAGATCTTAATATGTACCCACACAAAGACTTGAAAAACAAATGCAATTCCATCTGGCTATGGGGCTGCAAGTAAAAACACCTTTCTCAGTATGATGCTGAATGATTCTGTGCGATGGAATTGCCTGTCTTGTTTTTTATGGTACAGTACTTGATATGTTAAACCTACTGAAATACCTTTGCCCAGTCTTGTTTCTCCAAAGTCATGAAGATCTTCAGACCTTTTATATCTTGCTGCAGACCTTGCAATGACAGCTAACCACACCTCAAACACATCTAAGCAAAAAATATGTAAGAGATTTTCAAATTAGGTCCAAGTTGCTCATGATATATTTACTCATGCATTGGGTTTCACCTAGAACTACATACATCTGATGCATGGCAATTCTTTAAAGAACTGGGAAACTTTGTTAAACTGTTTATATTATTCATAGAAGCCAATGCTGCTGGTAAGATAAGCCTTAAAATTAGCAAGAATTCTCTCTTTTTCCCATTTTCCCAATACTTTCTGCTCTTCTTCCTGTACCTTGTTCCCTGTCATCTTTGGGGCTGTTATACTCAGAGAGGACTCACCTTCTGTTTCTGACTTACTGACCTTGGAAGAGCTCCCCCAGCTCTGCCCTCGGCCTAGATTCCTTTTCCCTCTACTATTCCCAGATCTTCTTCCCCTCCAAGCTGGAAGTGCCTTTGTGAAGACACAACCCTCCTATTTGCAACAAAACCTGTAGCCTCCTCCTAAATGCACGGGCTGCTGCTCTTGCAGCCGTTCTTGTTCTTCCACTCCAGTCTGAATGCACAAACAGCAGTCAGTAGCATCAGCCTTCAGCTTCCAGCTCTTCCTGCAGGGAACAGCTCCCCCACGCGTGGGACCAGAGAGGAGCCTTCTGATGAGCTTCTCTTACTGCAGCATAGCATTCGTCTCCCAAGACTGAAGACTAACAGCATTTCAAAATTTCCATGGAACAGGTAACCCAGAGCAGTTTAACAAATATTGATTGTTAAATCCAGGCTCCCCCCCCAACCCTAGTACATGCAAAGGCGATAAATTGCAATATTCAAAAATAGTTAGTGATCATCTAGTATTTTTCACAGAAATATGTGTCTTGGTGGGAACCTCTGGAGATCATCTTGCCTGACCTCTTGCTCAAAGTGGGATTACGTCCGTCCTATAGCAGGTCAGCTGTGGTTTTATTTAGCCAACTCTGGCAAATGTCCAAGGATGGTGATGCCCCTGATTTTCCTGGCAGCTTATTCCAGTTCACTACCTAGTGAACAAGTACTCACTCCTASTTTCCAAATGTCGCAAATTGAACCTTCCAAGCTGCAATTTATGGCTGTTGCCCTTTGATTATACCACCTGCTGCTACCAAGAAAAAGTTGTTTTGCCATTTTTGCAACTGCCCTTCAAGTAGCTGTAGGCTGCAACCAGATCCTCCCCTAACCCTCTCTTTGCCAGACYGAACAAGCTCAGCTCCCTCAGTTTCTCCTTGTAGACCGTGTGCTCCAGGCCTCCAACCACACCAGTAAGCCTTCTGCCAGACCCTCACCAGGCCCTCTCTAAGAAGCCATGTCCTCTCCATGTCCTTCCTGCATTGGGGAGCCCCAAACTGGACACTTTGTTCCAGGTGCAGCCTCACCAGGGCCAGATAGGGAGGAATAATAWTTTCCCTCCATCTGCTGGCCACATTCATTCCAACACAGCTCAGCTCAGTTCACTGTTTGCCTTATTTGTGATGAGAGCACGTAACACATGGGCTTATATTCAACTTGGCACCCGCCGTAACCCCCAGGGCCTGGTGAGCAGGGCTGCAACTSAGCCCATCACCTCCCACCTCCCGCACGTGCAGGCAGCAGCCCCAGCCAGGTGCTGCACCTCGCCCTGCTGAGCCCCTTGGGACTTCTCTCAGCCCAGTCCTCTAACGTAGCAAGGTCCCTTAGGTTTGAGACATATGGCATGTCAGCCACTCCCTACAGCGTAGCATTGCCACATGCACGATTTTTTTTAAAAAAAATGACAAAATGCAAGAGATATTTTAATTCTTTCAGTCACTAAAGAATTTTAACTGTATTTCTCGGCTTGCTGTGCTCATGCCTGGCTGTGTATTTCCAAGTTCTCATTCATTCCCATTCAATCCATAGACTCACTGAATTGCAGACCTGTCATCAGTCTCGTCTTGGCAGCCTGCAGCACCAGGGAAGGAATCTGTGAATATAGGATCTGTTTCCATTATCTTGTTTTCTTGTTCTTTCTTCTAGCACACAGGCTAGTAGGACTGGCCCTGAAAACCCCAGGATGCCTTTGCATCAAAGGAAAAGGATATTAATACTTCTATTTCCCCCTTTTCAGGTTATTTCTTCTGTCTTGAATATTTATGCATCTGTGAACTGGTCTGTGCATCAAAAGTCAGATGCTGCAGGAGTTATTCCCACATGATTTCTTTCTTCACTCCCAAAAGAGTTCATTTTAACATAGAAATAGCAGTGCATACATTGTACAGTGGTGGATTATGAGGCGATGTGATGCTTTATCAGCTGCAAATAAACTATGAACTTCAGCCAAAGGAGTACACACTCATAGGAGGCTTCAGATTTTACATGGGGCTTAAGTTAATTTTTGACRAAGTTAAGGATTAGATGTCTGAACTCAGATGTACACTTAACCACGTGAGCACGCCCAATGAAAGCAATAGGACTATGTAGGGGCTTAAGGTTATGTATGCAGTCAATTAAATGGGCTGTTGGGTCTGTTTTGCCACGCATTGCACCTAATTCAGACTTTTCGCTGAAAGTTTCACAATGCTGCCACCTTCAGAATAGGTTAACTATAGCTTTCAAAATAGCAGCAAAAGGAAAACTCCATTTACAAAGATAGCGGGCACTGTTCTGAGCCAGCAATGTGCAGGTCTAAACAGAAATCCTACCTGAAACACTTAAATATTTAGTAAATATCAACTATGTATCAATTATTTAAACATTTATTAAATATTTCTAGGGCTAGTTATGTCAATGAATAGTATTTTTATTTATCCTCAACTGTGCAGCTACTCTTAGTAACACAATTTTCTGAACATTTTCAAGACCTATTTCTGAAATAAACTAGACATGCTAAGAGTCCACTTCTGGAAAGYTGCACAAAAGTTGCAGGAACCTATTAATTCAAATAAGTTAAATAATTACTCAGTAAATTCCTCATGTGTCTGGAAGGGCAGCAGCAACAACAGCCAGTCAGAGATGYCTTCCAGAGCAGATATAAAACAGTGCCAACCTTGCAAACCATCTGCCCTTTCCCAGCAGTTATCACTATGCAAATTCAGAGGTAAAACATTCACGGCTCTAGATGAGAAATAGAGAAGGTCAAAAGTGTAAATTTAATCAAGGAGGATGCACTGGAAGTTGAGGAAATATAACAGTTCCATAGGGAATTATAAGTTTATGATAAAAATAAAGGAAAACAGGCAAAGACAAGAAAAAAAATAGCCT
>NW_028186978.1:5168392-5174574 GCF_003343005.1 Rhea americana
GTTAAATTATTAGCGTACTTCCTCATGAAAACCAAGTATCTTTAGGCTTTTTTATGGAGTGCTACATAGACATTTATACTTCTCAGTCCAAACACTTGCTATAATATTAAACACAATGGGTAAAGATTAAAATTCAAGAATAATTTGCAAATAGATAAAACCAGCTTTAAAATAAGCTTTAAGAAGTATTTTGAGATTATATGCATGTGATATGATTTAAAAACACCTTCTTTCTCTCCTATTTATGGTTTATCCTGTAAGATTTTGACTTAGTACAYGCTCACTTCTGTGCATTGTGACTATGCTTCTGAATGCATTTAACATCTGGAACTGTTGCACTATTAATATTGCAAAAGCTTCCATCTGCTCAGCTTTCAGGTCCTTGCCCACTGCTTGTGCTACATCCTCCCCCTGAGCAACTCACTCCCAACTGCTGAAGTCTTCTCCATTCCCAGCAATTCATCTTTCTCTTTGTTTCAGAGAAAAGCCCAGTTGTTTTCCAGGTCCCTGTGGTAATTTTGGTAAGGGAGAGGTCTTACTAATGACATTATATGCAGAGTGGATGGGTAACATTTGTTCTCCTTAGCTGTTTCCGTTACTCTCTCCTCAGAGACTGTACCAGGATGGACAAGGTGAGAAAATAAGAAGCATTTGTCACAACCTTTTGCATACTTTTTACAAAGCCAAAATTACTCAAATATTTGCCTTTAAGTAGATTCAAAATCCAGAAGTCTAAGTAAAAGAATGAAAGCATCTGAAACATTAGAATAAAAACTATAAATTTTATAAAATTACTACTGTAATCACTACAAAAAACATAGAATTTCAAATGCACTTTTGGGTAGCTGCACTGCTGGCTACCTGTCTAACGGCACACAGGCACAGTCATATATAGCAGGCACCATAGGCAATGGCCTCCAAGACAAAGAGGTCCCCCGCAGAACGAGAGCATGCTTGCACAAGGGAAGCGTACAGCTGACAAGGCTCTGCTCCTTTTCCTGCCCCCTCCTACCATTCCTTTCTCTGATGGTTATTGCTGCCTGGAGCCTCCTGTGCTCACACCCCCTCCTGCAGATGCTGCTGCTTGCAGCTGCAGCCCCCCTTGGCGGGCACCATGCAGAAGACACTGCTCCTGGCCTGGGCTGGAGCAGGAGGCTGCAGCAGAGAGGCCATGCCAGGCCTTCCTCCACCTCACAGCACCATCTACCAGCAAGCAGAGTAAAATGCTACTGTGGAAAACAGCAATTCAGCAAAGCATCACAGACCTTTCCTTGACAGCAGGCTTTCACCCTCCTACTAACAGGAGCTGAGACAATGTTTAGAGTGAAGCACTCAGACCTTTTGCTACTCCTTAGCGTAATGAGCTTCAGCTAACAGGTAAATTACATGTAGTAACAAGGTCCAGTACATAACACATTCAGACTACACATGGCTTTAGTAATCAAAGCTCTTTTTGAGTAAGACTTCAAAGGGTTCTGGAAGCCAGGTACAGTTTGCAGCATACAGACAGAGACCGTGGTAGAGCACATGACGTTACCAGGCACTAAGCAGCTTCAGGAGAGCTGCCCGGCTGATAGGCAAAGGCTGGAATACAGWGCATTAAAAGAGAAAGGCCTGGAGCTGAAAGGTACTGCACCCCTTCTTACAGCTACCTGAAGCAGGCACAAACAGCCCCAGCAACCAGACTGAGATAAAAATAAATTCTTAGCTTCAACCTTGTTCTCTTTTTAAATAGAAATTGTTCTTAATACTTCCCCACCACCACCTTTTTCCTACCCCTGCAACCTGAACTTTATTTTCTTTCCACAATTCAAAGCTCACTTAGTCGGCATTTTGTCACCTGTAGTGTCCACAATARAAAGCCTCAGTAAAACCAGTTTGAAGTTGACATTTTAGTACACATTTATTACATCTCACCACTGTACCTTAAGTGCATTAAAGATGTCAAACTGCAACTTGGGAGTTTCAGATTGGCCATCAGGAAAAGGTTAGTACAGCACTGGAACATTCCCAGTGACTGGGGTGTACCCATCCTTAAAGGCCTTCAAGACACTAGAAAAAGCTGCAGCTGGCTTGTCAACCCAGTGGTGATGACTTCCTCCTCAGAGCAGTACTATGAACAACCTCTGAAGGTCCCAAAGACTTACAGGATGCCTGCGGGCTACTTTCGGAAGAAAGTTACATTTACCACTTAGTCCATTTTGTTTTCCAGCAGAATGTTTATTCTCATTAAGGACAAGGAAATATCAACCAACAGCTCAATTTACAGACACAGATTAAACAAGCCCTGTTAAGCATTTTCTACTTAACGTGTGGAAAAAGAACAAAACCAGAAGTCTAAAGACATCTGATGTGTCCAAACTGTTCACGTTAAAACTTGAGCTCATGCTTTAGCATAAGCTCAACCATTGTTGCCTCTGTGTATAGCAAAGGGTGGAAACAATTCAAATTACTGGAACAGCTGTGTTTAACAAATACTGAAGCACTGAAGATTAGACTGCATTTACTGGTGTGCTATTAGACTGCTTTCCTTGCATCTCTTCAGATTCTCAGGCAGACTTGCAGAAAGCCACAGCAGAAAAACGAACTTCTCCTTTTTCACGTTCTGTAAATTGTCTGCATATCTTAGCAGAATCCTGGAAGAAAAGAGCTATTTAGATTYGCAGAATACCGATGCTGGTCTAGACCCCCAAAGGCTGCGTAGCTTTCTACACTGGGTCACTGCAACTTAATTAGTATCTAGTACTACCAACAAGTACATATATTTATCAGACATCTAGTTCCGTGGCACAATACTACCTTGTTGCCACAGCATGAGAAGCACTAGCTGCTACAGCAAGCAGGCACAGAAAGCTGCYGCGATACTCTGAAAGTATGCCTCACCATTTCAGAAGCCTAGTTGCCTGGGAAACATGCAGCTAGTGAGAAGTCCTACCTTCAATAGCAAGTCATCTGAACTTGTGCCATGGTTTACAGGAAATGGCATCCTCCCATCTGTGAAAGAAAGTCTTGCATCACTAAGTACACTTATTATTTTCAAGTTAGAACTCAGCATAGTAGGCCCAAGAAATAATTACCCACATGAAGATAGCTGGACAAGTTCAGAATACAGTATCAACATATAGTTTGTGAGAGAAAGACTGAATAGTTTCAGCTCTACATGAGATGACACATTTTACTAGGGTCCTGGGCCTACAATGCAACCCACCTTACATTAAGGCACTCAACAGAAGGTTCTTATTTTATATCCTGAATTGGTCAAAACCCTTAGTGAAGCTCAGCCAGCAGCAAACCTTTATCCCGAACACTTACAGTGCAAAATAACCCCAGCCTAGTCAAACTCTAGTTAGATTCTCAGTGCCTTACCCAATTCATACAGATGTCCATCCACATTGACAAACAGGATGAAGTGGAAGTTCACACTGTTGTCATCAACCTTAGGACAGACCATTGGATACATTCGTTAGGTTAAAAAAAAAAAAGAAAAAGAAAAAAGAAAAAAGGAAAGAAAGCAAGCCTACTATACAGTCTGAACCCTACTTGTAACTACAAGAGCTAGAACACCTTAGGAAGTTCTCCCAAGACAGAGGAAATCAACAGTAGAGGACTGTTCAGTCAGATAGCTGTTCAACAAGACAGGACCATCAACTTAGGTCAGCTGAAGCTCTGAGGCAAGACCAATTATTCAGATCTCAAAGTCAAGAGATTCTTTATGTCAAGCTCCAATAATCTTACCATAGTCACATTTTCAGTACATATCCAGGAAGTCTTGACTCAAGTTTTCCATGCATTTTTGAGGAAGAAACCCTGCACAAGCATTCATCCATTAGTTAGTCATTTCTCCTTCYCTGTGAGCTGCAAGTGATTTGCCAGACCTAGAACTTTATTGCTCTACCACCTTCAATACCCATCCCTCCATCCTAGATTTTGCTCATTCAACTCTTACCCGACATTGTCCTTCTTGTGCAACAGAATTGTGGACATCTTGTATGGCCTTAAGAGAAAGCAGACATAGGTTACTATAGCCCTAAGCACTGAGAGCTATCAGCAGTTTGTATAGTTCATATACCTTATTACTTGCAAAACGCTTAGCTCTCTCTTCAGGAGACAAGTCAGCTGTTTCATCAAGAAACTTCTTCAGGGCAGATCCCTCATCTGCACAAAGCAACCAAAAATTTTATTCAGCATAGGTTAAAAAAAAAAAAAAAGAATTACTATTCAGGTGTAGCCCACAATACACAATGCTTATTATACTAACTAGAAGTCACTGTGCCTGGAACCATCTTTAGCACAAGTACATTTCTACTGCCGCTTAAAGTGGAAGTAAATTATTTATCTGAATCTTCTGATGACAAACCACAAACAGTAAGAAATCCAGTGCCTCAGGATACTTTAGGACTTGTCTAGAGTACAAGTCCTGGGACTGACTTGCAAAACTTGGCTTTTGCTRTGCTCCCCTATGTTTGGCAGAAGTGCTTATTCACATCTTGCACAGAACTTCAAGATAGGCATCAGTAGTAAAGTATCAGTAGGATAAATTAAAATTCTGCCTTTTGGTACAATCTCACTGCCTTCAAATGTACATGTGCTTGTGCATGCCAAGCTTTGGTTTTCTAGTGCATGAATAAGCACCAAGTACTACGWCATGCTACCTGAATTYGTAGTACCGAATGACAGATATGACRTCATTTGAAGGGTGTGCCATTTCAGATAATCTTTTCAAGAATGAGGCAATATTAGCCTACCATACATATTMTCCTTTGTAAAGGAAGGAATCCCACACCTCTCAAAAGGCTTTGAGTTTTCCCCCTTATAACACAGTTATCTTATATTCTGCAGACCTCTGGTCTTTAAGAGGTAGGATATATTGTATAATAATAAATTATTTCCTTAACTCAGTGACAAATCTTTTGACAAGACCTAGTAATCCTCTCTTCCAGGAAACTGTTTCCAGCCATCACTTACTAGGCCAGTTTTATACCCTCTTCCATYTGGAACTGAGAGAACAGTTCTGGTTGCTCTTAGGTAACAGTCTTACAGGCCCATATCATCCTATGCTACTTTCACATGGGAAGGTCAACCTACCAGTTTTACAGGCTACCCTGAGCAAGTCTGTCTTGGACATGTAAATGGCATGAAGATAGTATCCATCCATTCAGGTTACATTAACAGCATCAATAACCACTTCTGAATAGGATAATTCCTAACTGTARCAGATTGTCCAGTCCTATTGCTTGCCTTTTCCCTTTGCAGACCTGTTACTGAAGCATTGCTCACTACAAGGACAGAGGATTGCAGCTACCAGGCAGAAGTAAAAGCCTGTAATTACTCCTGTAATTCAGGCAGTAGGTGAGACCATGTTTCTCAGCAAGGGCTGAAAAACCCACTTACCAACAGAAGTAGCACAGCATGCTTTAATTTGGCTTGCCAAAGCACAAAATACCTCACGCAGTCTTCTATAGCCCCTACCTACTCAACTTCCCTGTTTAAAAGAAAAATGAAATTCAAGCATCTCAGAACATTCATACTCACCAAGTTTCAGTTTGTCTTTGTTATTGGCAACTGCATGTATCAGACCAATTGTCCCACAGGAGTTACTAACAGTCTGCTTCAGAAAATACACCTTGGAACTGATTTCTTGGTCCTTTATTTCCTCAGTCTGTTGTTTCCTGAAGTTCTCATGCTGTAAACACGCAATTGTTTTGAGCATTTAACCACAGTGATTTCTTTGTTGGGAAAACTAGTAGGCAAGTCAATTGTGCAGGAGAGGCAATAGCAAGACTGGACAGAGGAATTACCCAGAAAGTCATCTTTGTGGCACAGGTCCCATGAACCACCCTATGTCTATACTGGATGCAAGCCAAATCTTAATGGACTACCCGCATGACTCAGTCATATTCAAAGGTGCTGTACTTGGCCTCTCCATCTGTTCCATATGCTGGAAATAGCTGGGGGGGGTCACAGCATGTAACAGACAGAAAATGGAAGAGCCTCTCTCAAGGATGCCTTGGTCCTTTTAGTGATGCTGCTCAGCACATCTCCACAACAGTTTGCCTTCATACCTTTAGGTAGCTTTCCTCCACGACTACCTCRCCATCACAACAGTGACAGACAAGTTTAAAACCCATCACTATCCAGAGTGATCTCATCACTGCATCTCAGCATCAGAGCTGGACTAAATG
>NW_028186978.1:5175147-5189941 GCF_003343005.1 Rhea americana
CGCGGTCCTGCGACGGGCACTCACTTTGTTCAGCATCTGGAAGACAATAGGGAGACAATAGGTGTGAGCGCCGAGAGGCTCGACGCCGCCGCCCCCTCCCCAAGCGCGCCCCCCCCCACCGCGGGCGCGGGCCCCGCCGCCCCTGCGCACCTCGGGGTTGATCTCCATGGGCTGCCACGCCATGGCTGCACGACGGCGGCGAGGATGAGGGGGATGAAGGCAGGCTGCGCCCCAGGTACGGCGGTCCCTCCGCGACACAGCCCGCGCACCCCCGCGGCCGTCGGCGCTGCGGCGCGGAGCCGCCCACCCGGCTGCTATATAGCGGCGGGCCGGCCCACTCCGCGCCGCGGCGGGGGGAGAGGGAGGAGCAGGGCCCGACCAAGGCGGGGGGCGGCGGGGGGGTCCGCCGGGCCGCGACGGGGCGGTAGCGGGGCCCCTGGAGGGTCGCTGTGCCGGGCCGCGAGGGGGGCGTGCGGCTGCGACCCCCGGGCAGCGGCAGCCGCCGGGAGACCCGCGGGGCGGGGGGGGGGCGCTCCCGTCGCTTTGGAGCCTGCCCTCCCCGGGGGGGCGGCCAAACGCTGGTCCTCCTCGGCGGGAGCAGCAGAGCCTATGCAGGCCCGTGCTGCAGCAAGGACCCGGGCTCGTCTGACGCCGTTATCGAGAAAGTGCTAGAAATACTCGGGGCTCAGCTTCCCTCAGCATCCTTCCCCCCACACACACCCCAGAGGCTTCTGCAGTTTTTCACTGCTTGTGCTTCGTGCCCTAATCGCTGTTACCTCGTATTCTAGAGGGATTAAATTCCAGGTGCACGCACAATTTGGGTTTAGGCCACTGGTGCATGATGCAGGCTGGTGGATCGCAGGCCAACACCTTTCCCCTGAGCAGAAGGGCCGGGCGGAGGCCACAGACCCGCATGAACCCCGCTGGCCSTGGCGTAGCATCCGGGCACATGGCAGCGCCAGAGGGTTCGGCTGCTGCCACGTTGCTAACAGCRTACAAAGCAACGCGTTTCTCCCGGCACCAGACCTTTGTTCGCCTTGAAAGCCTTTATCTGCATTTGTGTGCCTGAAAGGTCACTAATTCTTCGACCTTGCAGTGTGTGTGTCGTATAAAGTATGTGATAGTTTCAATATTCTATATAATTGCTAGATTTTTTTTTTAATCTAACAATATCATGAAAGTGTCATGAAATATGTCTGTCAGCTGATTGCATCTCTGCAGTTTGAATCAACAAATTCCTGTCTTTATGTTCAAGTAGAAAAACTGCTCAGTGAAGTTAATTTAAAAAATATTGGGCTTTTTGTCTTTTATTCAAGATTCGATAGTTTCAACATGCAATGTCTTTGGACTAGAAAATCTCTTCCTGAACAAGAAAACAAAACCAACCTATCTGAAGTATTAGATGTAGCATGGAATTCAAACAGCCTTTCAGATTTTGCTGGTAAACAGCCAGCAATGTGAATTATGCAAAATAATGAAGAGATACTTCACAGTTATCTTTCAAAACTAAAGCAAACACTGAATAAAAGAATGCAATCAATTGAATGTTTGCAAAATGTTTATTTTGATGTCTTTCTGTGTCTTCCTGCCCTGTTTCAAGATGATTTGGACCCAGTGCGGCAAAATTTCTAAGCAAAATTTCTCTTTGAATTGGGACCTTAAACTGAAAGACAGGGAGAAGTTTAAGATTTAGAAAATAATTTTCTTATCCTGACACCAGAATCTGAACCCTGAGCCAGTCCAAGTCCCTGTCTTCAGCTGCACTGTCTACACCTTCCTGGAAAACACTCACCTCTCCAGGTAAGACCCTCAGACCTGGACCTTTCCTCCTTTTCCTGTAATATGACTCACTTCCCAATAGGAGGATGCAAAGAAAACCCATTCTTGGAAATCACCTTAACCCCCTTTCCCCTTCCTCCTAAACAAGCACCCTGTGACCTTAACCTGCTGGTGATGGCCAGGGCCAGGTGCAGCAAGATGCACGTGTGCACAACGGTGTGCACGGTGGGGCTGTGCACCACTGCTTCCCGTGGGAACCCCTTACTGCCAGTCGGTGCTTTCCTGGTAACTGCCCCTTTGCAGGCTCTTGCCCTACAGTGTGTTTGAGGTTTTCGAGATTTCTTGAAAGAGTGAAGTATCTCTGCTGAGCTGCCTGAAGGCATTTTTTGCAGGTCAGTTATATCATAGGAGTTTGCTGGAGAGAGATTGACCTATTTAGAAATGAAGAGTACTCAAAGAGCTGCTTAAATTRTATGTGGCTAAGGCAGCCCTGACATAAGTCATAGTGTAACTAAGGTGGTATTCATCCACTTACCATAGGGACAGCTAGGCTCCCTTCACAATCAGTAGTGAGAAGAAAAGATCTGAGAGCAAGGGTCAGTGGTCCAAATGGAGATGTCAACTTTAGGCTGARAAAAATTGTGTTCTAGAAACACCAGTTTCTCTCCATTGACTATAATGGGAATCTACAGGACCCAACTCAGGTGTAGAGGTCTACTGTGTTTCATTGGATGGCTCCAATCCTAACTGCCTGGAAATAAAAAAAGAATATGCATCTTTACCAATTATTTTAYATAATTAAAGTTATGATAATGTATGTTTGAAATATAAATTATGACATATGGTAAGGACAGACTTTATTTTTTGTTTTGGAAATTTTCAGTAGTTTTATTAGGGATTTCTGTAGGACTGCCATAAGCCTGGTAAGGCAAGCAATGGTTTGCAAGGATTACATATGCATAGCTTACTGAAAGCATGACAGGCTTTTAGCCTGTTAGGTATGTGGCTGTGAAACAAGACAATTTCCTTCCATTTAYTAGAATGCAGTACTAGTATGTAGTAAGTAACTGGAAAGCTAGTATATCATAATCTTCATCTTCTACTATTAATGTTTTCCATGTTAGTATATCTACACACATCTATGCTTGCACCATCTAAAGGACAGATGTAAGGGAATTGCTCGCAGTTGCATTTATATGTAAGTTCCACTAAATGAATACAGTATATTCTCTATACTACTGCTCCAGCTGCACCACCGAATGTATACTTAGCTTTTCAAAATGAAAATGTTGGGATTAGCTGAAGAAGACTTTTCTCACAGATTAGATGCTTGTGAAAACTCATTGTCTTAAGGTACTAAACATAAAACATGACAAAAATCTGAAACTGTCATTCAAGTGACAGTGGGCATCAGGGTTCTGCATAAGATAGTAACATCCTCCSTTTTCTTCTGGTAAACTGCCTGGAACAGAGCAATAATTCCTGTATATTAGTGCCCCAGCCTTCCCTTCAAACATCAGAGATATCAAGAGGGTAAACACAAATGAATGCTATTATAACTGGCCTGTGTCCATGAAGGCTTTGAATAGGAAAAGAGGTGTGTGCCTCTATTTCCAAATTGCAGATAGGTTAATTTAAATACTTCTGTGAAGACTCCCAGTGACTGCAGCCCAGCACTTTAGGGTAATGTAAGTTGAATTACTGCTCAGCACCTGACTGTAGACAGCTGCTCTCCAAGTCAGTGAGCCAGGAGCTCTGGGATAGAACGTCTACAAGGTGACAGTTGTAAAAGAGGGTGTARGACCAGGAACTGAAAGAAATTTGAAGCAGCTCAGAGCTGAGATGGGATTAGGGGAAAGAGAAAAAAAAAGACAAAATTTTTTTTGCTTAATATGGGCTCCTGAGGTTGGAAAAGTATCTTCTCCTATCCCCTTCTGCACAAGGAGGGGATATATTGACCAAGAGATAGCTAAGGATTACTGAAGTGGAGAGATGCTGAAGGATGTAAACTCCAGGTCTAACTTATGATGAAGCTCAATTGGAGAAGAGTGACACTGAGGCTATGCAGATGAAAGTCAGGCTGCTGAAAGGGGCTGTTTCTGCCAAGGACTACCTCTGCATGTATTGAGTGCCAGCAATGACTCTGCAACTGCTGTGAACTACAGCCAAGTTCTCCAGCACATAAAAGCAAGCCCTACCAAATGTAACTGCTCTTATGGAAATCTGTAGGTGGAGGTGTTCCCTGAAGTACAAAAATGTAGTTTTAGAAGTCTGTCTTGAGAGGCTCAGTTCTGAAGAGTGTGGCCTTGGTTTTCCTGAAGTCAGATTTGTCTGGCAGGATGCTGAAGATTCTTCACCTTGTTYTTCTGCAAAATCATGCCCAGCATACGGTGATGATGTCTGTCAGAGACACAGCAATGGTATGCTTTACTTCACAGCAAAAGTAGGTCAAACAAAGAGTAAACTCCTTTCTCTTTCCCCTAAGAAAGGCRGGAGGGATGAACTGTTGACATGAAAATATTTGTTTCCAACCAAATGTTTTCACTTCATATGCAAGCTTGCAGGGCTTGTCTCAATGGAACAGGAAGACAGTATATTGAAATCTGAGTARTCTGTATGTGTCTTACTTTCCTTACATTTCCTTCATTTGACCTTAGCAAGTGACCCTTTTTCCTCTATAAGAAAAAACAATCCATTCTTCTTCTACCTTTGTTTAGTTAATCTGTTCTTTCTTAAGCACAGGATTCTTACCTACAAGTATAAAATACATCTCAAATAATAGGACCTCATTCTGTGAGATGTGTTAGTGTAATACACACAATGGCTAATGTGTGATGCCTGGACAGTATCTGTAATAGGGGCTTACATTCCTACTTACATTTTCATCCAGTCAATGCTTTCCCCAGATTATCAGGTACAAGAGAAAACAAGAGAAGTCCTATGAATAAAGCTACTGATCTAAAGAGGTGTAAATGACCGCATTGCATTCTTGAAGTATACTCTCTTGTATAACACTATGCCTTATTTTTCTTCTTGAATGATCATAGAGTAGAATAGAATTGGTAAGGTTGGAGGGGACCTSTGGAGATCATCTAGTCCAACCCTGAAAAAAGTGGCCCATATGGGGATCAAACCTATGACCTTGGTATTATTAACACCACRGYGCTAACCAACTGAGCTAAACCTAARCCCCAATGTGTGTTCTGCCAAACCATCCTGGGGTGAACTCAGCCTGCTCCTYACCTGTAGTCTTGAGTTGGTTCAGTTACAATTTAATTAGCAGACCCTACTCTTAGACTTGGTCTTGAATACTCTTCAGCCAGTGAATAGTACCCAGAAAACATTCAGAGCCTCTCCTTCAAGACTGCTGGGAGAGTTTACTTCAGATAGACTGAGTTGCCTGTGAAATAAAATAAAAAAACTTCTCCAAATCAACTTCTGAGCACTATCCACTCTTATGTCTGAGATGAGTAGGAAAAGAATAGATCTGAGGAGTGCTGTCAGTCAACTAAAAGGCTACCAAGACAGGGACTCGTTAGTGCTTTAAGGAGGTAGAGCTGCCCTTCCTCAGGTATAGTTGCATGTGGCTCACAAGCACCACATAGGCAAGCTTGGGACTCCAGATGGTTTGCTTTGGGTGCTCCCCAAGGGTTAACGAGCCCTGGGTGCACCACGGCCACCACACAGTGGGTAGGGCCTGGGGACACATCCTCCTATGACCCCGTGACTGACTAGCCCAGACAAAGGAGAAGGGACACCCTAGACATTCGGAGCCATTCCTGCAGAACAACCCATTAATGGGCACATTGTTATCCACGGGGCAGCGCTGGGGGCTGAGCACCAGGTTGTCTGTTGAGATGCACACTGTYACTGACTAGAGCCTACAGCTTCGGGTATGTTGGGGCTGACACTGTTTTGACTCGGTGTAAAAGACAGTACACCAGCGCCAGCCACCTAGGCTTGTGGTGGACTTGGACCCACTCGTCAGTGGGGACACCCCTGATGTCAGTGGCATGGTAAGGAGAATCTGGGGAAAACTCTACCGGAGGGGTGGCCCATAAAGGGCGAGAGTGGTCACCTTACCGTGCACCCCTTGTTTGAGAATCCAGGGAAAACTCTACCGGAGGGGTGGCCCTCAAGGAAAGGGCAAGAGCGGTTGTAGTMTTGTGCACCTGTGATTTAACTGTAGAACTCTGATATGTATATGTATTTTCAGTTCTKTTGTATTTCTGCCTTTACTGTACTTTTAGCTTTGTTATAACCTCTTGTTTCCAATAAATTCTCTCACTTGACAAATGAGTCTCTTGAGTTCAGTGCAACTAATCCCAGAGCCTGAAAGAATCCCGGGTACCCCTCTATTGGTGCATCACAGTGGGGCCAAGGAAAAGGCATGGACCGTCTGCCATCTCCATCCTCAGGAATGAAACCTTTCCAGGGAAAAAGCAGAAAATATGTCCTAGAGGGCTGCTGAGGAGGGACCTATCTTCTGGACCAAGTTTGTTGTCACCTGTGTTTTCTTTCCATGTCAGCATGGCTGTGGTGTTAATCAGGGGAATGTGAGGCACAAATAAAGAAGTTAGCCTGCCTGCGGTTCGATGAGGTTAGAGGGAGGGCTCTGCCAGAATGAAACAGCAAAACCTAGTGTGTCCGTTGCACAAAAAAGAGACTCTTCCTGCTTGCTTAAAAACAGAGGCACCCGTAGACAAGGCCTCTAATGTGAAAGGGTTTTATTGTGAAATGTTGTCACTCCTCCAGTTCAGCAGCACAAACCATCTTGCACTATGTCCTAGAGGGTTGGATTCTCTCTCAGAATTTTGTGGAGAGGAAAGGGGTCGTAGTGATGGGAATTAATTCAGGTAGTGGTGGGATTAACTCGAAACAGAGGTTCTTCATCCTATCTTTTTAAAACAAATGAAGACCCTTAGTGGAATGTTAATATAGTTGACACTGGAAATAAGTGAACAACAAAGCCTCCATTATAAAAAGGCCATTTAAGGCCATTTAGCCTAGCTCAGTCACAGAATCATGAAAGATGCTTGCTGTCCTAGACATCTGACATGGTCCTGTACTCTTACTGTGTCTAATGAGTAGTTTTCTGGTGAAATGTTTCTATTTGGTATACATATATACACACACACATATATATATATATGCATATTTATGTATATATGTACCCGCATGGATATAGATTGCAAAAGAGAAGTGTGCTTAGTTCAACCTCTGCCCCTAAGTTCTGTCGAAAACTCTAGTTCTATAACAAAAATGTCGTATGTAATACAAACTACCTTAAAGCCCTATACGTCAATGGAGACGTGCATGCCACAATATTTGCACGAGTTTGTGCCAAAAGATTTGCTTCCTGACCTGCGTGTGCACACTCTGAGAAATGTAGTGTTTTTGTTTTTAATTAGAAAAACTCCCTGAAGTAAAGCCTAACCACACAATTCRTGAGACGTTCAAGCGTGGTTCTTCTGCAAGAGCTGCGTCACCTGGGGAGCTCTCCTGACACAGAGCTAGTGATAACCCAGTAAGGGAAGCCCAGAGCCTGATGTCCCTGCAGTGCCCKGAGACCTGCCTGTTTATCTAGTCCCATCCTGAAGCGGGCTGGCTATGGAGGACTGCATGGGAAGGTAATTTTCTGCATCAGACTCATTGCCAGGCTCCCCCTCCTCATCGCTCCCTGAAGCCTCTGGAGTATCTCAGAGCTCCGAGCCACATGAACGTACCTATTTTTGGCGTGCYGCTCAGGAAGCCTGGTGACTCAGGAGTGACTCAGACTAGCAGAGCTCTGTCGCTTTCTTGATGTGACTACGGTAGATCTAAAGCCTTACAGACCTAGATTTGAGCTGCTCTTGCRTTTTTGCTCTCTAACAGTGCATAGAAGCATTTAACAAATCCCTTAGTCATGCTAGAGAAATTCAATACGCATTTTCTAGCCTCCAAGATTTTCACTGTCTTGGCTGTACTGATTCCAGCGTTAATTACAAATTAACAGTAGCTCTTCACTTGTGCTCATAAAATCAGCCTCTRGTTTCAAAATATGTAAGAATGAGATTTAACCCCACATTAATAACCACTTTCTGGTAGTACAGCTGGCAGAATGTAATCCTTCAGTTAAGCCTTAATTCTGTCACAGCATTTTACATATGGTGACCATCCAGTGCGCTGCTAATAAAAAGCAGTTGTGTTGTACATGGTGCTTTTACCAGCTGGGGGACAGAGCACTGCAGAGGCCTGGCTGCTTTGATACTCTGGTGTATGTCTTTGGCTGAAAGTTATTAGCACTGGCTCAACTGCAAGCAATTAATATTAAAAACACAGTGAAAYGAGCCCAGTGGGGACATACCCTCCCTTCTAGGCTTGCCTTTGCCTTGAGCAGCTCTCAAAGTGTAACTCTGTACTGCATTGTGCAAATCTTCAGAGGCTGGTCTCGGAGCATCAGCAAAGGGGAGAAAAGGGAAGATTTTTTCCTCTCTGGAAATTTTGCTCTGGGAATTTTTCCATGCTTTTCAAGGAGGAGAGAATTTCCACCAGCACCACCCCCATCTTCAGAGAATGTGTAGACAATGTTTGTCACTGATGGAGACAGTCTCGCTGATGGAGAATCTGTTTTCCCAAGGGTTCAGTTTAACAGCATTTTTGGGGAGTGTTTACTCAAAATGAATGTAGATATGAAGACTGTCATCATTTGGCCCTTCAGTCTGATTTATTTTAGTGGAGGTGTTTAGCTTGTGAATGCATATACCAAAAATATTTAGATGGTGAGAGGAAATACACTGCAGATCACAAAARCAATAGGACTGTATCGCATTCTGCAGCTGTAAATAGAAACACAAAACATGCAACCTTTTCCAATGTATGTTTATACACATAGGGCAAAATTCCTATTTAGTGAATTTGCAGTCTGGCTTTTTCTAGCTGTATTTAGAGCATTATACACTGGACTTTTGTCTCCCTTGTTTCAGAGACAAAGCAATGGCCTTCTGGCCTTCTGCTGTAGTTAAGCCTAGTGTTTCCAGTTTTATCTTATCTTCCTATGCCCTTAAATCAGGTTTATTAGTGGATGCAAATGTGAATATAGATATGAATGGTATAGCCATTGAATTTCCTGGCTGGCCTCAGTGGCACTGTATCACTGCACTGCCTCGAAGCAGTGGCTCGCTTGCCCTTMGGTGTCCGTAACCTACTCGAAGGTAGGGAGTACCGGGGACTGAGAGACGGGTACTGCCAGTGATGGTAAAGTGTTTAAAACTTCTAAGCGGCACTTTATGTTGTGCTGTTTGCACCTTTGTCTTCTCAAACTGTGGAAAACTGGTAGCCTCAAATGCAGGCTGCATTCCAAAACTCCTGTTTCATATTCCCACGTTCACAGGTGTAGGAAAATCTTGGAGCCCACATGCTCCAGGAGCCATCAGAAAGCAGGGCTATTGTTTCTCACGTTCAGTTTATGCATCCAAGACAAGAAAATCTGGCTAGACATTAATTTTGCAAGTGTGAGCTTTCCTCTACTTAACTGCCTATAACCACAGGCCCTGCTCTTACAAGACTTTTGAATACTTTTGTCTGCCAGAAGCACATAAAAGAGTAAATGGAGTTTGCTGAAAAGTGGAAAACTCCACTCTGAAAGCACCCACTGCCTTCTATCAAAGTGCCTAAACAGCTGCCGTAGGATTGAGAAGCTGTGCACTAATAGCTGTTTTCTCTTACAAACAGCCTTCACTTTCCTGGCTGCTGTAGGTAGAAGGAAGTTCAAAACAGGTTGTTTTCCTGCAGTGATCCCTTAGTACATGTAAAGTCTTATAATTCTCCTATTTCAAATATTGTGATTGCTTGCGAACTAGCACTGCCATCGTACTTGCCTCCCTGAAAACCGCCCTATAATGCTAAAAAAGATGGCGCTGCCCAGGTCTGGATGAGTGAGGAGCAGGATCAGTGCATAGGGTTATGGGGGAGTTTGGGTGGCCTGCAGGCTGCAGCCTCCTCCGTGCTCCTCCTTCAGGAATTCCCACTATACTGCTGTGCAACAGGGAAAGGAGAGACCAGAGAATTACCTCTACTCAAATATCTAAGAGATTATTRTTTATAACTTACTTTACAACAATTCTCAGATGCAGGACTTTGCACTGCTGAAGAACTAGATAGAGGAAGAAACTTGGAAATTATTATTCTGCTTTGCCTGGCACATCAAGAAACAACAAATTGCTGGCCCTAGGCTTACYTGTAAATTGCTCCAGACTGAACTTGTACCATACAGCATTCCTTCAAGCAGTGATAATGTGCTTGAGATACCTAATGCAGTAGATGGTAGAGGGGTCCATTAGTGTAATAGGCAGCCTTGATTTAGTTCCTGGCTTTATCAAACTGCTGGAGTAATCCTATCTGAGGTTCTGATGTCTCTCAGTAAATAACATGGGGAAGAAAACTAAACTGAGAGTTTCTACAAGGCAGAAATAATCTTTAACTATATGCTTGCCTGGGAAGCACTTCTGARGCAGGAACTAAGAATAACAAGAGAACAATATGCTTTCACACAAGTCCTGGGAAAAAATGAGACCAGGATACTGAACCCTGTGTCCACTCTGTAAACAAGAGTACATTCAAGCCCATAAAGAAAAATTAGATGCCACAAGTCTAATTCTTAAATCTCCTAGCTGCATGTATAATGTGTATRGTGTCTTTTGTTCTTTGTGGAAATTTGTTTTAGTATTTTAAGGTGGAGACTCAATGTYGGAGCAAGCTGTGTGAACATGTTACAAAAGTATTCATAGAATCATAGAATCACAGAATCAGTAAGGTTGGAAGGGACCTCTGSAGATCWKCTAGTCCAACCYCCCTGCTCAGCAGGGTCACCTAGAGCATGTTAGACAGGGTTGCATCCAGGCRGGCCTTGAAGATCTCCAGAGAAGGAGACTCCACARCCTCTCTGGGCAACCTGGTCCAGTGCTCCGTCACTCTCACAGGGAAGAAATTCCCCCTCACGGTCAGGCGGAACTTCCTGTGCTTCAATTTCTGCCCATTGCCTCTTGTCCTGTCACACAGGACAGCTGAAAAGAGTTTGGCCCCGTCCCCTTGACACCCTCCCTTCAGGTACTTGTACACATTGATCAGATCCCCCCTCAGTCTTCTCTTCCCCAGGCTGAAGAGGCCCAGCTCTCACAGCCGTTCCTCACAGGAGAGGTGCTCCAGCCCTCTGATCATCTTTGTAGCCCTACTGGACTCTCTCCAGTAGATCCATGTCTCTCTTGTCCTGGGGAGCCCAGAACTGGACACAGTACTCGAGATGAGGCCTCTCCAGGGCTGAGTAGAGGGGCAGGATCACCTCCCTCGACCTGCTGGCAACACTCTTCCCAATGCACCCCAGGASACCATTGGCYTTCTTGGCCACAAGRGCACATTGCTGGCTCATGGTCAACTTCTTGTCCACCAGCACTCCCAGGTCYTTCTCTGCAGAGCTGCTCTCCAGCAGSTCAGCCCCCAGCTTGTACTGGTGCCTAGGGTTATTTTTCCCTAGGYGCAGGACTCTGCACTTGCCCTTGYTGAACCTCASGAGGTTCYTCTCYGCCCAACTCTCCAGCCTGTCCAGGTCTCTCTGAATGGCAGCACAGCCCTCAGGTGTGTCAGCCACTCCTCCCAGCTTGGTATCATCAGCAAACTTGCTGAGGAGGCACTCTGTCCCCTCATCCAGGTAGTTGATAAAAAGGTTGAACAGGATGGGACCCAGTACTGAGCCCTGGGGGATGCCACTAGCCACAGGCCTCCAATTAGACTCCRCGCCACYGAWGACAACCCTCTGAGCTCTGCCTTTCAGCCAGTTCTCAATCCACGTCACTGTCCACTCGTCTAACCCACACTTCCTGAGCTTATCCAGTAGGATGTTCCATATAAAATTACTGTTCTGCTATAACTGAATTTTCATAATTAATTTTCTGTGATAAGTTTTGGTTTAGGAACTGTACATGAATATTCAGCAAAAGATTATTTGATAGTATAGGTTTCTTTGAAATAGTAAACTGCAGTTGCACCACTAGATGGTAGTATTGCTTATTCCATATTCAGTGCTCTTCTACATCGCAGTAAAAAACAGTTTCTCAAGAAATAGGATCATTATATACTTTAACTATCACCTAAATGGACAAACAGTCCCTTGAGTAAAAAGCTGATACCGAAAGGCGGTAAAGGAAGAAACTGTGTGAGACAACATTTAGAAGCACGGTCAGACCCAAAGTAGAAGTCTGCAAACCACCATTGTAAGGTAGGTTATAGACAGTTAYTTTCCAGTGGAAACTTAAACTTATCAGTCATTTTTGTTGCAACAGCCTGCTTTAACCAAAATAAATTTTCCAGTCATAGTTCAAATGCAGAAATAGCAAAATGAAATAGCAGCATGATTTTTTTTTTTGAACCAACAACTTAAAAAAGTCTCTTTTTTCTGTTTGCTGTGACTACAAATTATGTTGTGTCCTAGATGTTTGTGTCCTTGTACAGAGATGGTAACTGCTCTGTATCAATTCCTTAAGGCCCCAGCTGCAGAAACTGTTTCATTGTACTTGGAAAGTTAACACATTGGATTGCTTTAAAACAGGAGATCTGTATTTGATGAGACTGGCCGAGCCTAGGCAAGTAGCATATCCACCTGGCAATGTTTCAGAGAAGTCTGAGTCCATTTCGGATGTATATGAAATTCCTTATTTAGTTTCCTCAGCACTTTATTTTTATGACTCTGCTTACTAAGTTGTAATCCAAAGTGCATTATATAGACTTTGTAAGTAAAGGTGAATCACAGTTTTAACCACATAAAAGAAAACCACAAAGCAGTACTTTTAAACTACTCATCAAAGGAGCGTGAATTTATGGGCACTTTGCCTGGCTGTCTCTGTCAGGGAAACATCTTAATAGGCTATCCCCTATCCCTATACCTATCAAGGAAAACYCAATAGTTGTCTGTCATCTCTCCAGTAGCTAAAGCTAAAAGAGGGAAGCATCCTCGGTTGAGAACACTGGAATTCCATGAATCATCTCCGGATGTCTCAGGAGGTTGTTGGCCCTTCCTAACATGATCATGATGATACATTTTGATTACAAATCATTAAAATTACTTGGGGGCTTTCTTGGATGGTCACYATAGTTCTGGATCTGAAAGAATCAATTGAAATGTGAGTTTTAGTTTATAAAAATATTATTATTTTAATACATATCTAGAAGATTGATCATRTTCACTTTATGTAAATGGACTGAATGGAAAAAATAATCTCTTTAAGTTAAATAAGTATTAAAGTATAATTTCCAAGTGCTTTGCTCTGAACTATTACATTTTTGCCTAATTATTGTTTGTTGTTGTTCATCGCTGTAATGCTCGTGCTGCAATATTTATTTATGTTCTTTAGGCTGATAGATGGCAATGTGTTCTTCTAAAAACAAGAATATTCCTAATTAAAGACGCTATATTCCTATTCATTGCAATAGCCTATTTAATTGTACTCAATTCATGAAAGTTCTGCTCTCATCAGAAGCAGAGCTATAAAGCCAGGGAGRGAATTATTAATGGTTCTGGAATACGTAGGAAAAATCATCTCTTCCAGATAAATAGATTTACCATTATAAATGATTTTAAATTTTAAATTTTAAAGTAGACTTGGTCACTTCAATAGGACTGCTGAATTTGTTTTCACTTAAGAGATTTATCAGATTTGCCATTTTGTTATTGTAATAATCTCTGGCTTCCTTCTATCTCTTTGGTTAATCTAATACGGCACCTCGTCAGCTCATCAGAAGGTGAAGGAGCAAAATATCCCAAATCTTTTATAAGGTTTTAATCACAAAGAACAACCCATAGGCGTGTTCCTTTCAACTTCACTACTAACCTTTCTGGATGATGCTGTGATTCTCTCTTCACCTCATTCGTCTCAAGCTGAGCCTAGGGATTCTCCCTCAAGCTTATCCCATTGTAGCACTTGGCAAATATGTTCAGGCAGTTAAATTTTCAGGTTTGATCGTCTTTGTTTTTCTCACTTGAGAACACAGCCTGTATCTTTCCATCGGTGCTGGCGAGGTAACTTTCAAAACCCATCTCAGCACAACTGCCTGCCTCTGAGCTGTTGTCAAGCTTTTGCCCYCGTGTAGTCCAGAGGGACTTTATTAGAGGGAATCACTGATGTCAGTCAGCCATGTGGATGCTTAACCCCCCACCCGCATGCTGCCGCTTGACTCCATATCCAGTGTGAAAATAATACATTCTCCTGGGTGGGTTTCTAAACCTGCTCAGTTACCTTTGTTTCTGGCTTTCATTATTGCAGTAGGAAAACCAGGATACAGCAGGCGGCATTTCTGCAGTGTAATTACTAGGGCCTCACCTTGATCATGGAATTGTTTTTGCTAAGCAGGAACCTGATTCTTTTTTTCCCCCCAACTCTTCCTTTTTTTTTTTTTTTTTTCTCCTGAGGAGAAAAAATGATAACCAGGATACACCTACTCCATATATAAGCCTTGCTTCCTCGTGTAATGACATTTGTTTCGGTAGCTGCTGCTGAAATAAAATGCTCTGTTTCCGCACTGCTGCTGGCGGTGCAGAGCTGTGAACCCTGCGGGTTCCCCAGCGCCGTGCGCCGGGGCGGCCCTCGGGGAGGCCTGGCTGCAGGCTGCGCGCTGGACAGCACCACGGCCGCTTCGCGCCGTCGGATTAAAAACACATTTTTAATAACCAGGCAACGATCCTAACAGCATGTCCACGTGCAGATGCAGACTGCGGACCTCCTGCACGGGCAGCGCGGGGAGCGGGGCGGGAGCCCTCCCCTGGGGCTGCTCCAGCGGCGCCCTGGACGTCGCGGGCGCCCCCGCGAGCAGCCCGGCCAGGCGGGCGGGCGCTGCACGGGGGCTGCCGTCGCCGTCGGGGGGGGCAGCTCGCTCGCCACCTGCCCCCGCCGCCGCCGGCCGTCAGAGCTGCCCTTCTGGCGGGCGGCTGCCAGTAACGCCCAGCCCCGCCGCCGGCTGCAGAGACCGAGGGCGCGCCCCGGCCCCG
>NW_028186978.1:5190606-5307850 GCF_003343005.1 Rhea americana
ATACTGGGCTGCACAAGTTCTGCTGTATAATGTACTTGAGGATTGTATGCGAGGTTGTAAAAGGGACTGTGCAAAAACACAATGCTGAGATACAAACCGAACATGGACCTGCTTTAATCCCTTTGAAGTTCTCAAATGTTAGCTTGGGTCCCATGACAGCAGCAAAGCTGCTTCTAATTATGGCTCGAGAGAGAAGTCAAACAGATAAAACGGAAAGTGAAATGATTTGTATTTGTACATCTTTACTTTGCTTGCTTCTTCACAAAATCTTACAGTTCTTGGATGGTTTCCTGCTTGCCAGGACAAATGAGCGTGATTCTACACTTTAATTACAAAATAACCAAAATGGGAAAAATTTGCGTTCATAAGGGACTAGTAGGCTTTGTGCATCGTGCTTGCAGTTGATAGCTGTACAGGATAGCAGTAGCTGCAGCAAGTTATCATACTTCTTGTCTACAGCATCTGCAAATGCTGTGCTACCCCAGAAACTGAGACAGGGATTGATGATGA
This sequence comes from Rhea americana, assembly GCF_003343005.1. Classification (NCBI taxonomy): domain Eukaryota; kingdom Metazoa; phylum Chordata; class Aves; order Rheiformes; family Rheidae; genus Rhea; species Rhea americana. The sequence goes on from NW_028186978.1 coordinate 5,191,117, forward strand.
GGTGCTGCAGGCTTGCTATGTCCTCTAGCTTGCCAGGGTGTTTCTTCAGTTCGTTCTAGATCTGATATGTCATCATCCTGCCATGCCATGCTCTAGTCCTTTCTAAAAGCATGAGTTAGTTGACTGTTTTATGTTTAAAAGCTGTTTTCTACCCATGCAACTGAGTTTTTTGAAATAAGTGCATAAATGCTCTAGCATTTAAAAGGAGAGACATCTTCTTATAGTGACCTTGTGGCAAAACCTGTGCTGATTAACTTCATAGTGTGGAACAGCCATGTTGATTCTGGATATTTTTATTCTTCCTTTATGGAGATGGGTATTTGATAGAATAATTTTGAGGTTTTGTTCTTTGGATATTTAGGGAAATCAAAATTCAGAAGGAACTCTTCAGGAAGAAGAATAGTTTTGGTGTATGTCATGAAGCATGCGTGTCTCGGTTGTAATGAGAGAGAAAATTCTTAGTCATAGAGCAGCACAAGTAAATGTGATCTTTGTGACAAAGGAATCGAAGCAGCAGATCACAACAGTGTGGGAATCGTTTCGTTGCAGAGACAATGCGTAACTTGGAAACCTGTGTTATTTCTTATGTTTTCCAGACATCATGTTTTGCAAGCAAATTAGGAACCAATGACAAAAAGTTAACAGTGGCACAGGGTATTTGGGACTGATTTGGTTGTTCCTTAAGTCAGAAGGGAAAACAACTTCCTTGGGAAATGTGTTTAGATCTGCTGCCTTGTCTGAGGTGAGGAGAGTTGTGACTTTAGCAGCTAGTTAGGAAGGAATCTGAGTACTTGGGATTGTCTATTGCACAGATTTTAAAAGAGGCTAGAGAAAATTAAAACAGATCTTGGTGTTTAGTAGGTAATGGCAATTAACTAATTATGTTGGTGTCATCTGTCATACAGCAGACTTGTGCTTTTAGAAAGCTGTGACTTAAGGTGTGCAATAACACAGGAAATCATCATCTGCATTGAAAAACTGTATCATGTGTAGAGCACTAGGTCTTGCCTTTGCTCTCTGCTCGAGGCAGGGAAGTTGATCACTGGAAACAACAGAGCTGGAGAGATGCTCGTGGGAGAAAGTAAATGTAACTATAGAGGATGCTAGGCCAGGTAAGTAGCAGGACAGGGTGTTGGTGAAAGCTCCTTGGGAATACAAGGAACAGGTCATCCCACCTGTGCTTGAGGTATAAAAAGTGCAGAGATCGGGAGTGGGGGGAAATGCCATTTTTACCAGGAGAGATGAGGGAAGCCTGACTTAGCCTAGCGAATGAAGCCTGAGAGGGGATGTGATTGCAGGCTGCAAATACAGCAGGGATATAAACACTAGAAAGGGAGAGGAGCTATTTAAACTAAAGAACAATGTTTTCACAAGAACAAATGGATATAAACTGGAAAGAATAAACATAAGCTGGAAATTGGGAAGCTTCTTCCATAAATGAAGTGAGGTTTTGGGACAGCCTGCAAATGGGAGAAGTGGGAACAGCCCCCCACCTGCCTCTTAAGGATATATTGAGGATATTTCTATAATGTGCTTGCCTGTGGTAGCAGGAGATGAGACTTGATGACTCAAGAAGTCCTTTTCTTTATGTCCAAGTTAACCGAGTGTAGATTGACTTTTTGTCGGTGTTCCTTATTTTAAAATTCTGTCATTCAAAACTGACATCAAAATAAAATGTTTGCTTGCTTTACTGTTTGCAAGACTGTGATATGCTTAGGGGCCACTTTCTGAAATGTTTTTTAAGTTAGGATTTTGGAGTGAGAAAGCCCATAAGTATTGGGTTACAGCAATATCTGATTTTGTGAAAATTTATTTTTTTTAGTCAAAATCACAAAAGGAGAATATGTTCTGGAGTGTGTAGATTCTTTGAACTTGTTAACAGATTAAAATAAGCTTCAGAAAACCTTTTTCTCAATTCAAGTAGCTTATAAATTCTCTCAAAAAAGGACTTTCTGTGAGGAGAGTGGAGGGAAAACATTGTACCCAGATAGTGTGAACTGAGACCAATGGCTCAAGATGCATTATGACTGGAGGGCTGAAAGAAAACAGGTATAAAACAACTTTGTAAACAACTGTTTATCTAGTTGGATGTTTTGTGTCATTTACCATAGTAAAAGACAGTGCAGAGTTATCTACAATGGTGATTATAGTTCAGCCATTATCTGTAGGCAGTTCTAAAAATGTGTGCCACACAAAAATACAACCAGCTGCAGGTATTATATAATAGATCCTATGGATTGTCAGCAGTGCAGGCATAGCTTCTATGAGATGTATACAAAAGTGTAAGAGCAGCTGTGATAGGCCAAACCAAGGGCTCATCTGTCTAGCCTAATTTGCCACAAACAACTTGAGCAAGATACATGACATCCAGCTGCTTGAATCTCTGAACATCTCAAGAGACACCTCTGCATGCGCCTGCACCATTTCCTTGCCCTCATGTCTGCTAGGATGGAAAGTGGTCTCCTGCCATCGGGAGGGATGAGGAATCCGTATAGCCACCTTGTCCTTTGAGCTAATTTATGGCCTATAAAGTCAATCATGAGAAAAAGAAAATGSATATGCTTCACAGACTGCCTGACTTGTGTCCCTTTTGCAGTGAGAGGGGGACATGTACATTTCTGGCACAAGGCTGCAGTTCCTCATCTGGCTCCTCCAAATCGGGCTTGTGATTTATATCCTCCTTATCTGCCAGTCTGCCTGAAGATGGGATCTCGCTTGCCTCCTCCTGGCCCTGGCAGGACTGGCCAGCCACAGCTCGGTGGGCTCCAGACTGGACAGGCAGAATCCTAACAGCTCTGGGGTCTGTTTCAGTTCCCTGGCCCCTTACGGCTCCTGGCAGAGCATGGTTGGCTCCTGTCCAGATGGCTTCAAGGAGCAGAGGGTGATGTTGGGATGCACTGTGCGGTGTCCCCCTTCAGTTCTCTGTCTTCCTCCCCTGACCCTGCTCTTCACCTTCAGTTCCTGCCTTTTTTTTATCTGTTGTCCTGCAATCTTTGTTTTTTTTTTCCTGGTGAGCAGATGCCTAGGGGAGGGTAAGAATAGATGAGCCTGTACAGCACTTCCCCTGTAAGAGTTCTCCAAGTCTGGTTCTCGGTGGAGGATTGCCAGAGCTGGGTGTATTGTTCAGTATGTTGGTGGATTTCTCTTCCAAAGACTCATCTGGTCTCTCTGCAAACCCTTGTGACCTTATCGCAGCCTCYGTTTCCTTTGGCCAGGAGTGATGTTGGTCCATAGACCTGCTTCTGTTTGTGTGAAGAATTCCCTCCCTTCGTTCATTCTGATCTGGGTCCCTTTGTTTGGTGGCTCTTAGTTCTTGTGCRGAAGAGGCAGTGAGCAACCCTGCTTTATGCCACTCGTGATTTTGCAGGCCTGTGTTGCCTTCTTTCTCAAGTTGTCGTCTTTTCCTGACTGTAGAGTAGTTGTCTGTTCATTCAGCGCRTGGAAGCTATTCCTGATCATCCCTTTTGTGAATCTTTCCCAGTTCTACATATCCTTTTAGAGATGGGAGGATGAGAACGAGAACAGTACATGGTTTCAACATGCAGGTGAGCACTGAGTTTATAGAGTGAGATAATCATGTTTTGTTTCTTTTCTTTTTTAAAAATTTCTTTGTAATATTTGATTTGCTTTTTGGACTGCTTGATTCCTGAATTGGTGTTTTTGTGGATCTGTGAAATTGTAACCTCAGGATTTTGCTCTGAAGTAATGGTCAGTTTGGAGTCCATCAGTTCCATATAAATYGTGGTTGTATTTTTCCCGTGTACATCTTCTTACATTTACTACATTTACATACATTAGTTTTTGTCTTCTATATTACTGGCTCAGTCTCACAGGCTTATTTGGAATTCCTCATATTCTGTCCTTGCTGCCCTGAATAACTTGTCATCAGCAAATATCCTCAATTCACGGCACACTACCTGTGCTCCAGGTGGTTTACGAGTGTGTCAAACAGCAGAGGTTGGTAGTCTGAATTTAGCTGGAGACTTCACTACAAGAAGAGGCTGCTTACTCTTATCCTTACCCTGCTTCTGTTTTTCAACCAATCATCTGTCCATGCAGGACCTTTTCTCTTACCTCTCTTAATTTCCTTAAAAAAAGCCGTTGGTTTTTGGTAAGGTACTTTGAGGTCWTCTTGAAAATTCAAATAGGTTATAGCAACCAGATATCCCTTGTTCAGGTTCAACAYCTTAAAAAACTCCAGAATGTTTGTAAGACAGGATCTCTTTTTGCAGACGCCATATTGACTCTTCTAAATCAGGTTGTATTTTATCCAGATGTCCAAAATTCTGTCCTTTTATTATTAGCTTCTGTTAATCTGCCCAGTACCGATGTTAGACTTTGTGGTTTGTTACTTTCTGCATCATCCTTGAAATCTTAGAAAAGCCTTTTTTGTCACCTTCCATTCATATTGTACAATGGATGCTTCAAGTGAGAGATTCGGATCTCCTGCAGTAGAATTTGACCCAAGCTTTGCAGAAAACGTCCTGGGATTTCTAATGGATATTGTTGTAGCTACGACTGGTCTGAAAGATGCTGGTTACGTAAGCTGTCACCAAGCCTATTGAGGGCAGACCCTGCAGCGAGCTGACTTGAAATGAGTGTAGGAGTCTGCCGTGACAAGGCAGCAGGCCCTTGACCTGAATCATCTATAGAATGGTGGATTGACCTTGTGTGCCTTGTTTTGTTTTTTTTTCTTTAATGCTTTAAAAAGATCAAACTCTATTTACCTTAAGATCTAAGGTGAACCTCTTAAGTTCTGTCTCCTACCATCAAATCCATTTTTATTTTTGTGTGTAGTTAGTTTTTCTTTTCTTTTCTTCCCCTCCCCTCCCCAAATCTACTGAGCTTCTGTCTCCCCTGACAACGTGATATTTGTTTGGGTAAGTGTTTRGATGGTGTTTTTTTACTGCTGAGCAAACTTTGCATCTGTATATAACACTGATTAGTGCCTTTTCAAGTGGTCTGCATAACAACTAGAATGATTAAAAAGATTCAGACTGCTGCTTTTATCAGTAGTGTGTGTACTGCAGTTGGTTGAGAAACGTAGCTCTAGTATCAGATGAGTGAAGTCAGATGTAGTTTACTCTAAGATATTTCCTTGTAAGTGTAAAGTATTGACTTATTAAGCAAACTGAGTAGCAGTATGTGACAGAGGAAGGTTTACGATAAAATATGTATATATTTAGCTTCTGTGAATGTCTGCTGTTCTGATTTGTTTTGCCTTATGAACAGTAACTGGTGCTGTAAAGCATTCCTAAGCAAAGTTTTGGCAGGCTTRTTATTGACAGTTTCATCTTTTGGACTTCACTATTTAAAAATCTTTGCTAAAATCTCAGTCATGTCCTTCTGCAACCGTGCCAAAGTAGAGCTATAACTTGCTGGTTTGGTCATCCTTTAGTTCGTACTGTTTGGCTGTCCTTTTTCTTTTCTGGTGGAGATCTGACCGAAATCTCTCTCTCTCTTTCCTTTGTCTTCCTTGCTGGATTGTGTTGCACCTCAAGCAGGGTGTCCCGTCAGACAAGCGTCAGCTCCGTCTGCCCATGGGAAGACCCTGGGTCTGGAAGCACTACACGTGCTTTGCTATGATAGGCTTTTAAGCAGTTTTGCAATGTGTTTGGTTCTTCTGTTGAAGCTGGCTTTTTTAACACAAGCACAGTTTACTTTTCCAAAGCACCAAAAGGAACATTTCTAAACCTTTTGTGCTAGATTTCAGGTGTGGATTGTATGTWTAAAAAACACTATTTAAAAWAWATATATATATATTGTCACTAAAATGTGGTTTGTGCACAACTATTTTAGCCAGGACTAATTTTACATATGTCTACTTGTTATGGGGGGGACGTTTCCTTGGTATAATCACTGTGTGTAAAAGACAGATTCAAAAGGGAAAGAAACTGGCAGACGCTAAGTGTTTTCTACCTTTATGAATTAACTCATTTAAACAGAAGAAATCTCCATAAACTTTGTGTGGTTTTTTTGTTGTCTATTTGTAGAAACATGTCATTCCTTTATAGCATTCTCTGCGTCGAATGCACGCCAGATAGTTATTAAATTATAATGGACTTTTTAGTTATTAAATTATAATATTAAATTATAATAGTGTAGACTAGTATTGGCATGAGCTAGTTAAATCTTTATTGGCAACCTTTTAAGAGTAATCTTTCAAATAAATGGGATGGAGGGAGATACTATGGGGTGCTTATTGGCCAGCAACCTAACTCAGAAAATTAGGAGCTTGCCATTAAGCTAGTCTGTGTTTAATACATAATTTGATTACAAAGGAACTGGAAGGAGTAGTTTGGGTAAATATGAGAACTAATTCATTGCTACAGAGTATTTACATTTGCAAAGAGGATTATTGTTATGAAGGGATGTTTCTATTTCTATCTCTATTTGCAAAGAGGATTATTGTTATGAAGGGATGTTTCTAGCAAGGTACCGACGTGTGTAGCTATGGAGGCGGCTGTGCAGAGAACCATTATGGAAGATGAAAGGGAACTGGGGAGTAAAGAAATAAAAAAGGAAATATGCTCTTGCATTGGAAATTCAGTGCTTGCCTGATTAAATTGGAGCTTAAACACAACGTAATGAGCAGTGGTCTTAATCAGGTTATTTAAATGAGTTGAAAATGCATACATATTGGGCCTGATCTATGAACTAATGGAAAGAGTCATCCAGAAATAAGTAAATAGGTAACCAAGTTGTTGGTGATATTGTGGTATTAACAAAACCTTAAACATGGAATGATTGTGATGTCTTATAAGTATCCTGTGCGCCTTTCAGAGGCGTGGGAAAGGTAGACTCTTTGGATATCTGTAATAGGGTTTCCCCAATACACATGTGKGTGTAAAACAGCACCCTCCAGACAGCTTGCAGTCAAATCAGGCAACATGGAGAGGCACGGCGGGGAAGGAGGTTTTGCCGACTGCATGGATTCCTTCCCCAGCGACCTCCAGAAAACACTGGCAAAGACTACTGCAAMCCCCAGCGCCCAAGTGCAGCAGAGCAAGGAGTGCATCTTAAATGTTAGTCCTTGGCATTAGTCAGAGACTAATTTTCCCAAACTGTGAAGTCTTCAAGACAGTTCCAGACCCCAGTCGTTTTGAGAAAAAAGCCCCTACCGGAAAGCAGAGCCAGTAGTTGCCAGTGGATGTAGTTTAGTTCTAGTTCTGCCTGACCRTGAGGGGGAATTTCTTCMCTGTGAGAGTGACGGAGSACTGGAMCAGGTTGCCCAGAGAGGTTGTGGAGTCTCCTTCTCTGGAGATCTTCAAGGCCCACCTRGATGCAACCCTGTCTAACATGCTCTAGGTGACCCTGCTTGGGCAGGGGGCCAAAGAGGCACCTGGGCAAGCGTGGGGAGCGGGTGACGGCTGCGGAGGCTACCTCTGTCCCTGAAGATCTGGAGCGTGACTGCATTCAGCAGGGGGTGACTCAGAAGGAGCGGAGTAAGGAGGCGGAAAATGGTCCTGCCCCGCAGGAAGAGGAGKAGAGCCGGGGAGAGGCAGCGGGGGCTCGAGAGGTGGAGCACCCGCGGCCGGCGGGACGCAGCAGCACCCGCGAAGGTTGCGTCTGCCCGTGGGCTGCGAGCGCGCGCGCGCTCGGGTTTGCCCCAAGCTGCCGCGGGGCGCGGGAAGCGAGAGCTGCGCGCTCCGAAGCCGGTTCGTCAGCCCGTCGACGGTGCTGATAGATTGAAAACGCACGTAGAGATAAATAATTTCATAATATAGCTAAGTGCCGTGCGTGGGTGCGCGCTTATATAAAGCCTTGATACCCCACTAAGTTTTTTCTCTGTTAATCCCGGCTAACAAAACAGAATTGTACTTTCCATTACTTATCGTTAATTTTTTATTRCGCTGTGAAATTACAGAAAATACAGAAAACATTAAAAATAAGTGCCCTGCTCTTTAGAAAATTAAATTTTTCTCTAATATCATTTTCTCCTAAAAATATATACATCAAATGTCTATTTAAAAATACAGTTGGTCAGGTATGTGTAATGACTGGTAAAGAAGTATTTAGAAAGGGAAAGGCTATAAAGTTGCTTTGCTTACACCGCTAAGGCGGTGAGAATTGCCTGCTTCAGAAATAATTCATATTTTTCGTCTGACGGAAGCCTGCTTGCCTGCCTCTTTCTTTCTTTTCTTTTTCTTTCTTTCACCACACTTCAGGAGAACAGTGTAAGAATCACTAAGCAAGGGGGTGGCCTAACTAGCACATCTGTGTATGCAGAGCTGCATGTATTCTGGCAAATCAGTGTTTTGGGGGTTTTTTTTGTTTGTTTGTTGAGAAACATGAGATGTGCTTTTAGCTTACAAGGTTATAAGAAGAATGGTTGAAGATACCTGCACATTTTCAAAGAAAAGCATTAAAAAGCAATTTTTTAACTCTGTTTTTTTTTGATCTTTGTTTCCCAAAAATGTTTGGGACTGGATTTTTTTGGTAGGTGTGTTTGTGGGTTGATGACTACCCAACAAGAAAAAACAACTTGGTGACAAAATGATATTTGCTTTAAACATGTGCTGTAGTTTAAACATGTTCAAGAGCTGCTAGCAAACCATGCTTGGTTAGATAAATGTGTTTAACCTTATTTTTATTATCTTTGCATCCTATTACATCAATATTTTTCTAAGTGCATTTTTTGCCAATTCTTGGGATTTCTAATCTTGTTTCTAATTTATTTTCAGTAAAAGATCCTGTATATTTCCCTTTAATGTAAGTTTAAGTATGGATTTAAGATTGGCTGAACCTAATGTTCTAACTATAGATGCCAAAACAACATACAGTAAGTTGACTGGTAGAGATCTGAGGGCATTCAGAGCCGGTCAGTGTCTTCTGAAACCCAAAATACATATATACTAAAGCTATTTCGCAGGGAAATTGTATAACTGGTCCCCAGGAAGCACATTCCTAACAGCATGACAGTATGTTGATAGCCTGATGCCTTTGCACTGAAATATGATTATAATGGAAATATGATTATATTGGAAAACTCCTCCATGAATTGAAACTGCCTACAGAAAATTCAGCTGTTCCTCGGGAGGGTTTTGCATGGGGAAGGGGAACGAAGAGGGAGAACTGGAGGTTCCTGTGGTCCCAGGGGCATCAGAGCTCTGTGCTGATCAGACTTCATCATGCGAAAGTCCTGGAAGGATGGGCTCATGCAGAGCATCATTAACAGCATGCGTCTCAGAGATGGGTCACATTTCAGTCATGTCACAGCCTACTTTGGACTAGAATTTGGCCAGCACTACTGCACCCTGGTTCTGAAATGCTGTTATAGTTTGATTCTTCCAGTCTTCATGCATGCTCAGCTAGCGTGTAGCAGGAGATACAAGGATGTGCTATGATTGTTGTTATTATTAATTATTTTAACAGAAAAAGAAAATCCCTCAGTGCTTCCCCAGTCACTTCCTAGCAATTCTCGTGGTGATGTTCACTGGTTAATGTTCTCTTTTCTCTTTCCTCCATTATGTACTTGCGCATATTACAATACCTCGAGCAGCTGACGGAGACTGAACGATGCCCAGTGCGTCTCTAAAGCTGTGCCCAACCTTGCTAGTGAGAATTTTATGAAGTGGTTTCCGTGGTAGCAGTCACTGTGGTGATATTGGGAGCCTCAGAGAGAATGTAGCTGAGAGTTTCCTCAGTCCTTGTCTTGCAGAAGGCCACGTTTTTAATGAGCAGACCTTGTCTTCAAATGTGTGTAAGGACACAGGAGTTAGTGACTGRCCCCTTGCCATCCTACAGCATCACATCTCTGTATGTTGCTACTAAACCAGCAAGTAGAAGTGTTAGCTGTGTGGAAAACATTTTGTGAGATTTATCCAAACAGCTAATTTTACATGGATGAAGCTGCACTACGCCTTGCTCAGCCTTCCACAGCAGAAGAGAAACCATGCTCATCTTGATGCTTGTCCAAGTTTTTGTGAATATACAACATAAAATGATTATTTCCCTAAACTTAGAGCTTAGATTCTTCTTTCTTGAGTTCTTATGGATCTATCTAAATCTATACTGCTTTGAAAAACCATTTGAAAACAAATAGCCCAAACTTCTTTGAACACTTCCCAAAAGATACACTTTGAGAGATTTGGCTGCCTTCTTTCTTCTGCTGTGTGCTTCTGAATAATCCTTGAAGTGTAAATATAGAGCTGGAAAAATAACACCTGATTTGGTTGACAGTATTCCAGCTTGTATTAGGACTTAAATTTAGACATAGGAGCTTGTGCTATAAATCAAAATTTTGAGTTTGTAACCCCTTTATTTTTGACCTAAGAAATCCTATTACTCCCAGAAGGCTGTTAAGAGTCCTCTTAGTAAGTACTGAGGATGATTTAAATCTGTGGATTATTTAAGTTATGCATGTGCCAAGATTTAAAATAAGACTGCTAATACACAGAAGTTGGAACACACCAGCCACAAAACCAGGAGTGGATGCTATGGAAGTGATTCAGGATATTCAGGATATTCCCTGAGTGACCTAACCATCTCAAACGTAACTAGCAATGCAGTTTAACTCCTGCTGCCCGTACTGCTTTTGCCTGCTGACAGTAGAGGGAAGGAAGACTCACCAGATGCTGAAGCCTTTGCTAGTACCACAAGTTCTCCTGATAAAARCTCTCAAGGAAAATCTTGTGAAGCCATGTTGCCTGCTGAAGGATTTTTTTTCTCTCTTTTTCTTTAAATTCAATAATYATGTGCTATGCACTCTACTAGAGGGAGTTCCAGGTGAGGAATGAAGAAGCTATGGACGCTTTGTCCAGGCCAACGTATCTGGCTTCGTACTGGCCATTGAGGTTAAAAGTTGTGTGTTGTTCGTTTTGTGTGGTATCACATATGTGTTCAACKGGCTGGAGAGGGAGATAAGATGCTGCAGTTGTGCTCTTGTCACCCCTGCCTGGTGTATCCTGTGTGCTACCCAGCTTGTGATGGGCAGTGTCCCCCTTCTTCTCCAAAGGACTCACTGCACGGCAGGATCAGGCTCTTGTACAGCGTTGTCGTTTGGCATGTGGTCTTAGCATATCCTAAGTATTCCATGTTGTTGAATCAAAATATTTTGTTGAAAATATTTTGTTGAAATGTATAGAATATATGTTAAAAATATTTAAAATATTTTTTTTCCCTCAAGCAGTCAGAAAAGAATTCAGATGAGAAACTGGGCTTTTCCTATTTCTGGGTTGCTGTCTGGAATGAGATTGCAAGAAAATTGTTTGGCACTGGTAAAGGTGTGATAGGATATGTAGCTACCTTGCAGAAGCAGGGACATTGGTAAGCTTGGAAGGAGGTATGGAAATTTGAGATGCTTCATAATAAAGAATTAAGATAGATTTGCTTAGGTTTTTAAAACTGACAAAAAGTCACTCTAGGGTAAAAGTGAACATACCCTGTGATTCCAAATGAAGATACCGATGCTYCTAAACTCTCGCTCAGGAAAGGCACTTGCCACTGGCTCAGGCAGAGGCAGAAGCTAGCACGTAAATAGATCAAGAGAAATTTTAATTACACAAAGGAGTTAGATGATGAAATGGGCTGCAAAACTCAGCAGTAAAATAAACCTAAATCACTTGCAAGAAATTAGGCACTGACCTTGAAAAAGAATATTGCTGTGGAACAGTGAGAACAGCAAGAAGGTGTGTTGTGCATCTGCTACAGTATACATATACTTTTTTTTCTTTCTTTCTTTTGTTTTTTCTTTTAACGGCAGGCCTTGATTTGGCCTGAAAGATTCTAAATGTACCTAAATTAGAGAACAAGCCTGGTTTATTTCACAGAAACTGAAATTTGAGTCAGGGAGTTTCACTGTGTTCTTCTGGAATTTCTTGGCAATTTCTAGTGTAGTAGTGTCTGTGACATTTATTTATTATTTGTATTTCAGAAGAGTAAGATATCTCATGGTTTCACAGTCCAACAGGAACTTTTAAAAGGCCTTGAGAGATTTGGTGTAAAGCTAGTGAAAACGGCRTGGCTGGGTTGTGAAAAAAGAACATAAACCGTAGCATTTTCCAAAAGCGTGTGCTTGAATGTGGCAGACTCATGGACAAAGCAGAGCTTATGCCTCTCTCAAGAGCTTTTCATGAAAGAATTTTTTTTTCAGAGCAGCATACACCTAAGTGCTTGGCTGTTCCAGAAGCCTAYATAATCTCATACAGTAAGTACTTGCTTACTGTATGGAAATCAATTGTAAAATTATCAATGCTTTTGAAATGGATGTTTTCATAGTTGCTAGCTCTAACTAGAAAGTCCCACAATATCTTAGGCTCCRTGAAATGCCTAAACTAAAAAGAAAAACAGCTACTTAAAAGGAACGTTGATTCTAGAGRACCTCTCAGTTTTGCAAGATGAGAGCAATGCAGCTGGAGCAGATWGATTTCATTATTGAGTGGCTGCAGAAGACTGCGGGAGGCAAACCGTTGTAGTGGAATAGCACTATGGTCTTGAGCCTGTCTGCGGACCATGGGTTTTGTTTAAATAACTTCATTAGGAAATTGGTTTCTAGGTCTGTTAYCTTAAGCAACATCAGAGGTGGCTTCAGAGTTTGAACAGTTAATGTAGGAAGAGAGCTTATTTTTAGGATCAAGATCTGCAAACTTGATTTTTGCTTCTAAACAGAAGTAGTCATACGAGACTTTTATATGGTATTGCATATTTCCTTTGTATGTTCACTATTATTTCATGGTATAACCATTTCTGTTTTTAAAACACTCTTTTTAAAATTTGTTTTTTTAAAAAAACAAAGATAAAAGGCAGTATTTACAGTATTTACAATGTTAGCATGGGGTTAGCAGCTTTCATTTAAATACTTTGTGTACAAAGCGAAAAAATGTCCTCCCAGGAGGAATTTGGATTTACAGCTAGTGTTTTTTTCTGCTGTCACRTGGATTTCTCAGCATTTGCCTAACTTCTGATAATTGTTCCCCCTGCCCCTCCTTTCTCTTTATGCTGCTCTTTTTTGCATCAGGTTGGTCAAGCTTAGATATTTTGTGTGTATTAGAAACAAGAAATCATGTATTTGTGTCTTCAGAAAYGTGCCAGAGGCAACTGTGCAAGGAGAGAAGGGAGAACAAAGCCAGGTTTTGACCATTTCATTTGCATCCTAAATGAAGTAATATAGGTAGAGACGCTGTGTAGATCTGCCAGTGTGATGGGGATCTCTTGGCTGCATGGGCTTCAGCARCCTCCCAGGAGCAGGGCTCTCCAACGTGTTTTTCACCTGGTGACGTTTATGTGGCCAGCATGCCAAGAGGCAAAGTGGAAATAGCAATTTGCAGGGAGGAGAGAATAGCAGTGCGGTTCAGAAGATCAATTGCCACCAATTTTCCACTGGACCAGAAATCAGAAAGGACAGTAGATGAGGAAATGTTCTGGCTTGCGGGTGCAGTGTAAGGCTTTTAGAGGAGCACGGCCCTGCTCTGCTGCAGTGTCCTTAAGCTGTCCCTGAGAAAAGTTTTTATTGCTGCACAAGGCATTGMTAGCTACCACTATTAGATAGGTTTCTCAGAGGTCTGACCTGCAATAGTAAAAGTTTATAGGGACCAAAAAACTTGCAGAACTGGACAAGTGCAGAAATGGGCTTGGAAGTGTTCAATGTTTAAAAGAATAGGAATCCTCCWGGACAGCAAATTCCAAATTCGTGTTCCTGAACTCCTGAAAAAGCGTGAAGGGTAGCAGATACTAAAACCAAAAAGACACATCTGAAGTTTACGATATACTGTGCTTTTAAAATAGCAAGTAGTTAATGTAAGCTGAATGCAACTGCAGTATCGGTTGCTTTCAAGACCATGGTTTCGTTAACTGAGGTACTAAGAGAAAGAAAAGAAAAGAAAATTATTTCATGTTTTCACTTCCAAATACTTTGTAACTAAACTAAAGTTGGGGAGGCAACAAGGAAGCTTTATAATCAAAACAAGAGCAAGAAAGGAAATGGAGGCTATTGATTGCACTGATRAGATTGTGAATAATTCAGTGAATGGCCTGAAGACTAAGAAGTCCATAGTAAATATTATGTATTCAGTTCAGTTCTACTGTCGTCCCCTTCACTTCTGCTGATATCTACTCTTGACAGTTAAGGATGCATATAGTTTTACTTTATATGCAGATTTGTTATGGCTTAGAGCAACTCTGGGAGGTTTTCRTCTTTAGCGAGGCAGTTACCATCTCGATCAGAGCGCTTTGAAACCTTCCTCTGCTCCCCTTGTCGCTGTTGGAGAGCATGGGAGCTTTCTCTAGTGGTTGAGTTGTGGCTGGGTGAGGCAGGAGTGGACATAAACTGCAAGTCTTTGTTTTAGTTGGGCATTGTGTTTTTTTTTTTCAGGAATTCACACTTTAGTGGCTTTCTGTTTGCGCATACAGAACCTTTATAGCCAGATGACCAGCCTAGGTTAGAGCTACCTAGGTGCTGACGTAGCTTCCCCTAGCGACTTCATCGCTTAAGGTGCCTCACGTTATCTGGAGATAGCACGTAACCTGTTAGAYGTGCTCACCTGCCTCCTCCTCCTCCTCTCTGGTGAGGAGGTACCACCTCTCAGGTGATGCTTGGGCTGGTTTTACACGGATTTGGGGTTTTACTGCTGTGACGTGATGATCGGCTGCTAGCCCGTAGGACATAAAATACATTGGGAGTGCAAAAAAGGGGATGCCCAAGTACTGCTTTTAGTAGTATTTCAGTGAAACTTGTGTGCGGGGCATGTTTCCRTGGAAGCGCCTGCCTGGCCTTCGGTGGTGGCTGGGAGCGTGCGCGTTGCTCAAGTCCAAGTGGCAGCACTTCAGGAGCGAAAGGCTTGTCACCGAAAAAGTTTAGGAGGAAGGCAAGAAGCAGATTGGTTTGATTTGTTATTTTTTAATTAAAAATCAAAGTTTTTTGAAGAATAATAATCATTTTCATTTTTGAGTAGTGCTGTTTATGATACAAAGACATTAATCTTTTTTTTTTTTTTTCCTAGAGTAAGGAAGACTTAAGAGGGGGGTGATAATATACTGGATTTTTCCAGGTTCCTTTTGACAGGAGAGATCTGTTTGACTGTGCTGTAATATTAATTGGTTGTTGTTTCATTTAGATCAGCCCATCTTTCTGTCTAGAGTAAACTAAACTTAGCCTGCTTCCTGGGTTTTGTGCAAATCAGTAATCCTCTGTTTCATGAGGCTGTGTGCGGCCAGTGGAGTTGGGCTCATTATTGCTAAGGAACTCTTGATGGAGCTTTAATTGCACATGTAACGCGCCCTGGCTGTATGTTGCACTTCTGCGTGGTGTGAAGGAGATATTGCACATTGCCTGGGCATCCCAACAAGACCATTTAGCATAGTACTTGTGATTTTTTTTTTTCTGTGAATTTTTGAGCGGTTACTCTTAAGACTGGCTTTTATACAGAAGTCTTATGCACACAGAGCATTAATTGCTGCTCCCCATAAATGTGGAATATATCGCTAGTAGAACTTTACTATCCTGAATCCATTTTCATGCCCTCAGATGTCAAAATTGACTTAATCTTAAGTGGTTTGATTTCATGTCAGTGACCCCTTTGCATAAATGCACACTTGTGTGACTCTGGGACATCTGTATGGAATTGCAGAGGAAAGACTCTGTGTCATTAACTGAACTGGAAGGAAGCTGATCTCATGGGCTTCTTCCTCTGATACAGAGCTTCTTAACGCACTCTCAAAGGCCTTGTGGTAGGAGATCTCACTTCCGTGCAATTAGTCACTTGGCTAATTCTCACTGTTGATGGGTGCTGGTATTGTTACAGCGATATAAATGCTCTTGCTCTGGATTAAATGTTGCATAAAGAAGAGAATCYTAATAAAATAATTTTCAGAATAAAAATAGGGTTTTTTTGCTAAAACCCCCACAAACTTGGAATGTCTCTTTCYWAGMWRMMKWMKKYWKCTWRGAATGAATACATGAGAAAAGCTTTAGAAAAAGATTGTATTTCTTGYGGTGACTGGTCATATTGCTTATTCTCCACATATATATGAGCCTTGTTTGTGGTGAAGAGAAATTTGTGGGKTTTTTGTATCTAGACTGTTTTAAAACTTCTGCCCTATGCACTGAAGCTTTGTGTTTTTGTTCAAAGTGTATTTGCTTTGGTTCCARTAGAATATGAACATGTGCAAAAGTTATTTATTTTCGTAAATGGAAACAGCCTTGATGTGTTTGAAGCACAACGTTGTGTGTTTACAGAAGAAAGTGAACTATCAGCCTTCTGATTTTAAAGCAAATATTAAAGGAAAGAGTAATTAAACATGACAGTAAATGGAAATGGGACAAAATGCAATGCGAGTTTATCCGTAAGTAGACCCTGCCAGAATAAATGACCTCCTTTTTACCTTAATATCTGAGTTAAGATAAGTATGTTTAATATATCTAGTATTTATTAGAACATTTATTATGGCATGAAGTGGGAAACTCTAAACCGAAGGAGAGAGGCACGAGAGTTGCAAAGTGAGAAAGGGACTGGTTAAAGKGGAAATACTAGGTTCCACAGAAAAAGAAACCCCTAGGCTGGGTGAGACTAGAGATGAGATAGTATCTTTGCAGAAAGCCTTGCCCCAGAAGTTAAGATTGTGCAAAAGGTCAGCATTAATCTAGGCTATATGAGGTGGGATGTTTGTGGTAGACATGTAGAAGTGTCAAGGCGTTATASAGTGCACTGTTGAGGGCTTGGCTTGGAAGAAATGCATCCTTTTGGTACTGAGAAGTGAGAAAGACTATTCTAAACCAGAACTGGTACAGACAGGACTCCTTTTTGTCAACGCAGTGAGCCAGCGTCATTCATTGGTTTTAGCCCAAGCACTAMCCAGCGTTTTGTGCAGAGATGCCCACAAGTTTCTTGTCTCTTGGGATTTCTGTGATCTTTTGCAGTTTCCTTTCTGACTCCACCTTAGTTTGCCTTTTTATTTATCACAGTTTTTCTCTTCAAAGTAGTGCAGTACTCTCCGTTGTGCTCGTGCCTCCGAAAAGCTTGTCAAAACTAGACTTTGCTAATTGTCTTTGGAGGTGGCACTATGGCTAGCTGGGCTGATTTGCTCAGCCTGGGCTGGAGGAAGAGCAATCTCTTGCTAGTTTCTGCTCCTTGGGCTGCCCACAGCCGTGAGGTGGCCCAGGCTGCTRGTGCAACTTCCTCTTGGGCCTCTCATATGTTACCTTGAGGTGGCATCCAAAGCAGCAGTAAAGTTTTGGTTTTGCCTGTTTGCTGCAAAGGCTTCAGGAAGAATTTCACTGCATACATAATTMTAACAGTACATTAAATACAGAAGGTTATGCAATACTTTTTTATTAAATAGTATCATTCTTTGACTGTGAACTGAATTCAAGTTGTATATGACCCAAAGGCTTGCCCTGGGTTGGGGCTCAGTTTGTGTTTTATAGTTGTCTTATTAAAAAAAAAAAAAAAAAAAAAAAAAAAAAAAAAAGGAGGGAGAAAGGAAAGGAGGAGGAGAAAAACTGATTTTAAATGTCAGTACAGCCCTGCTGTGGATAAGAGTAATCGCTATCTTTATACATAGCCCTAGGGAAGAGTGAGCAGCCCTAGAGGAGTCTTCAGAAGTCATTTTGAGCCGACGGTTTCTTGCTACCAGCCTTCACCAGGTTGGTAGGTAAATTAGGAGCTCGCTGTTCCACCTCCRTCCAGTGAAGACAGGGAAAATTATCCAAATATTGTCTGTTCTTACTCCTCCCGGATCTGCGTAGCGGGTGGAGGAGGCTCTGTAGGCTGGGCGAGGGGGATATTAGCGCAAGGATGAGTGATGTTTTTTCTAAAGACACTGTTGCATTGAAAATCTTCATGGCAGCAATACGTGATTTTTCTATATAGAAGCATTGGTGAACCTTTTATTCAAACAACAGGAAATACCTTTTTGTCCTCTAAAGGAAGGTGTTTGCCACCCTTTTTCATGATGCCTAGAATATTACTTGTGACATTTCCGATGGTATCTATGGTGAATGCGAGAGGACTGACGGTGAGGCGTGCCACCTTTGGTCACTCATAGTCATAAATCAAATATGGCAGTGTGCATGCTCAAGTCTGTAAAAGGTGTTGTTTCCATCATACTTAAAAGAGCAGAGGCCTACAGATTTGAGTGGTTTGGCATGTGCATTTAAGTGATAAGGGATTTTAACATTCTGGGAAAATATTTTTTAGCTGCCAGAAAAATACTTTGTCCTTTTTGCTTAGCAGTGTCTAATTCTTCTGCTTTGCTTTTGCATTTTAAGCAGTACTTTAATACCTGTTGAATTTTGACTRATGTTGGCCTGATTCTTCTCCCACTGGTGCTAATGGGATAGATGGACGGAAATACTTMCCTCTAAGCAGAGCCTGGATCCTCATCCAAGGCATGTCACTTTGTTCAAGAGAATTTATGCCTTATTTTCCCCTCTAATACTGCAATGTCTTGAGATTGGGTCTCATGAGCCCTGAAGACCATAAGCTAGAGAAGTTTCAGTTTTGCATGTTTTAAGTATCTGGTTCTTGATCAGTTTGACTTTAGGCTGATGATGTCTAAGGACTAGCCAAATTGGAGAGCTTTTGGCACTCTTTCCTGGCAGACAGTGAGAGCTGTGTAGAGTTTCAGGCTATTGCGTTGAGATGAACGCTCTTCGTTCCAGCRGTTCGGGCAGTGCTTCTTTAAGGTTGATGTATATCCAAGAACTAAGTCAAACTGCTTGTCTGACAAGGTAAAACTGGAGACTGAATTTGACTGCTGAAATACTGAGGTAAAGACATCCCTTGCTTGAAAACATTCACTCTTTAGTTGTGAAAAACAGTGCAAYTTTGTAGCAAGAATATCATTCCTGCTATAAAGAAACTGCAAAATACTAAGCAAAACTACCTGAAGCTGTAGATTTATTGACCTTGTTATTTTTTTTGTTGTTGTTTTTTCTGTTTTTTTGTTTTCCGAAACAGCCTGGAGTGTGTTGTGAGGGAGGGTAGCTCTGCTTGGACTCAAAATGTGCCTAACAGTTGCTTACTGACTGCAGTGTGTTCGCTAGAGGACAGCGTTCAGAAATGCACAGCCTTGTGCGGGAAGCAGAAGCATTGCTAYGGAAGACCGCTAATGCCTTTGTGTGATGAAACACGGGTACTGAGGGTTGGTGGGGTTTTTTTTTGTTTGATTGTTTGTTTGTTTTTTTGTTTTTTGAGGAGGTGAAGCAATACTTAGAGGTTGCTATTAAATTCCCTTAATTTGAAAGATGCTCCTCGGGCCGCTCCGCTGCAGCCACRACACGTCCCGCGCGGGAGGCTGCGAGGGCCACGGCTGCTAGCGGTGGTATTCTCGGTGCTGGCTGCAAGGAAGCGTTTGCTCACCTGGGAGAGAGCGAGCACGGTGGCTGCACGTGCCCTGGGATGGCCAGGCATCAGGAACTGATCTTCGTTCACTTGCGGTTCAGCTCTTCTTTGACTGCAGATACCTAAGACAGGAAAACGCTTGCATGACCTTGAGTCAGTGCCGGGCCATGACATTTTGCTATGTTGTCTTGTTAGTGCTTTTGTCTACATGTGTCACTGCTTTTCCTTGGAAGACCATCTATGAGATTGTTTAAAAAATCATAAACGTTGAGAATAGCAACCTGGCAGCCTGTGCTGGCGCAGGCTTGAATTGCAGATATTTGGGTTTTTTTTGCCCCTACCATGTCACAGTAGCCACAGTTTAATAGACATTAAGTTCCTGGCAGGATTCACAAAAGTGTCTGATTAGGTTAGGCTCCTAGCTCCTGTTGCTGGAGGGTTTTTTGTTTTTTGGGAGGTTTTGAGTTTATTTTGTTTTGGTTTTTTTTGTTTTGTTTTGGGATTTTGGGGGGGGTTTTGGTTGGTTTGTTGGATTTTTAGTATTTTTCCAAAGTACCTTCAGCTGCATTCCCCACTTTCAGCAATCTGACCTTACCACTACMACAAAAACTAGGAAGAGCTGGGGAGGCGAAAGCTGTCTGTACCCTGGTTTAAGCTGCTGAAGTGTGAGATCATTCCCCTCTCCCATCAGAGGTGCCTCGGTCGGCRGGGGAAGCGAAGCCCCGCAGCTCCTCTGCAACGCAAGAGGCTGTGCATCTCCTGGTACTCTGCGCTGAGCTGGGGCTTTTGGAGTTGAAATGGGGAAACTTTCTTGAAAATGTAAGTTTCTAGATTCTCTTGATTAGAAAGAGCTTTTTTTTYCTTTTGTCTTTAAATTTACTTGATTGCCTGAAATACACCCAGTTATAATTTTTGTCAAGGTTCTGATGCTTTAGTGTATTTCAATAAAAACCAGAAAATATTTGTGGCTAAGGATTACTTTTTGTGCATTTCCTGTTGAGCTCTTCAAAAGCATCAGGATGTTTTGTTCCAACGTCTTTCTTTAATGTAAAAGTTCAGGGGTTTTTAGCTCAAAAGTGGCACTCTTAACTTGAAATTAATGTATAGTAAGACAAGTCAGAACCAACAAAAGGAAACAATTTTGAAGGGAAATCTTTAGTTATCTTCTGCTATTCCATTTCTTCCCAGGCTATTCTTTTTCCTTCCCCGCTGCCAACTTCAAGGCGGTAACTAGAGAAGCTGGAGTATGTTGTAAAGAGCAGGTTTGGAGACTAGCTGTAGAAGCAGACATCTCATCTGCAAAGATGCGAGAGCGGTGCTGCTGTTAGCTGCTCCAAAAGTCAGCTGGCGGTGCCAGGAGGACGCTGACTCAGAAACCTTCAAAGCCCACGTTCAGGCTGAACGTAATGTGTAGCTTTAGGTCTGTGCTCCTTTTCAAGAGCTTCAAGTCTGCATCACTGAGAGCAARCAACGAGTATATGAAGCAGTAAAATGAAGAATAACTGGCATCTCRCTAGGGTGAAACAGCCACTCACAGCTGTAGCCAAGAACACGACAAAAGCGAGAGAATTCAGAATTCACGTCATCCCTTTGCACCTTTCCCTCCAAACCTAGCTGAAGCAGTTGCTTGGCAACTGGGGAGCACAGGAGGAAGGGACATTGTGGAAAGGAATTTATATTATAAAAGGAATTTGTGTTATAATAGAAAATTCATGTGCACTCTATTTATATATATATATATATATATATATATATGTGTGTGTGTGTGTATTTATATATACACACACACACACACACACACACACACTGTGTATACATCTGTAAGTAACTAAATATGCTTGTATACCATATATATTTATATATGCAAGTAAAGTTACATATGTAAGTAAATGCATATGTACATAAAAGTAACTCAGTATGCATATATGTGTATATTTAGTTACCCACAGATGGCAATGAACTCAATGCTCTCTCTTACCATTACAAAATTGGCGGCTTTCATCTTTGGTTGTAAGAGCTGGCTGTGGAGCAGGAGATGTCTCTGACCTGAAGATAGTAAGCATTTTTGAAAATCGAAGTTGAATAAATTAGTGTTTCAAAAATTCGTTTTCGATGTTAAGATAAAAGATGTTAATGTGAATTACTGTTGCAGACGATGAGATGAAGAATGGACCGCTGGACACTTAACAGCTCTGGTTTCTAGGATAAAATAYATCCCTTCATACGAAATGCAAACCACACTTCAGGAATTAAAAAATATGTATTTTAGCCTCTTTTGAATATATATCTTTTTAAAAAACATTTCAAATGCTGAGGAGAAGTTTTCATCTCTTTTCCTGATGCTCTGGAAAATCCTTTGAGGGGGAAGAGCGGCAGTGTTTAGAAACCTGTCTCTGACTTTCAGTGGCTTCTGGGGAGCTAAGCTGATAAAACCTTGAATTTAGGCCTGAGGACTTTTTGTTTAAAACTGTTTCCACCCCGCTAGCCAAAGCGGCTGGTGCAGGAGGGGCCCGCGGAGGCGCAAGCAGCTGGGCCACCGGGTGAGGGGAACTGCAGCATCCCGTCTGAACGCCGAGGCTAACCTCGATTTATTCAGATCCTTTCGCCGTGTTGCTGTGGTTGGTTTGTATCAGCAGCTTTGTACCAGGCGGCCGGGGCAGCTTGTACTCAGCAGCACACCTTTCTTTTATATATATATATATACATATATATATATATTTATTAAAGGAAGGCAAACGTGAAGTGCCAGAATTGGAGTTCAGAAACTCTCGTCCAGCCCCTGCTGGGGCTCAGGGTGAGCGGGGAACCAGAGTCTGCAGGGAGAAACTGGCTTTGTGGCAGCAGAAAAAAATTTCTCACTGAAACTTGCTATTCAGAGGCTGCTTTCATCTTTCTTATTTCAGTCTCAAAAGAAGTCTGTGTATTATATGATGAATTAAATGGCTTTTTAATAAGCACGTAACTAGTATCTCCCAAGCTCAGTAATTTAGGCACTTCTGTAAATAATAGCACGTGATGTATAATTGCATGTTGTGTTCAATTTTCTAAACTTTGCTAGAGAGGGCAGCGATGCACAAATGTATAACTTAATTAGCTCTTACTTTTTAGTACTTTGCAACCCTCCTTTATGCAGATATTTTTATTTGTATTGCAGTGAGGTTGCATCAGTAGATGAATCTTGTGAGCAGTTAGGTTACTAGATTATGGTTTCAGCAAGTCTGCTGAGGTCAGTAAATGAAACTCCTTTTGTAGGTTTTAGTTTTCTTTTCACTGAGCAATACGGACCAGAATGTACCGTTAGGGAAAATTATCTGCWTTTTTGAACCCAATTTGAAGGGTAAGTTAATATACAAGTGCAGAACTAACAAAATGTTGCCTATTTTAATATTGCCTACGCCTGTTAGGCTGCTCCCGTGGAGCTCTGCCTCCGCAAAACGGCTTGTCTGAATTGTAGAGGCATTAGTGCTCAGCCTCTGCCAAGGCTTTTTCCTCCAGGAGGGCAAAAGCACCCTCAGGCAAGGGGGGAGCAAGCGACCCCGCTTCGCTCTGCTTCCCGTGCRAACGCTGTCGCTGCAGAACTGCTGCTAAATGGCCCTTGCGCTGCCGCTGCAACGGCAAGAGCAAATCCTGCCCCGCTTCGGGAAAGGACTAAGCGGGCGCCTCAGGGCAGCAGCGTGTTTGGCCTGGGCCCTCTAAGTGTCTCAGGTCCTCAGGGCRGGTGGGTTTCAGGCGTGTGCTGAAGTTCTCATTTTCAGTGCTTACCCTTTCCCCCCCCCCCACTCCCTTTTTTCCGCTTTTTTCCCCTCTTAGGATGCTGCCTGCAGCATGGCACGGCTTGCGGTAGGAGCCAGGTACCTGGTCTCTCGTACCTATTTTGAATTTCCTAGTGTTTTATTTTGTATATCTGTTTGTCCTTCCTATCCTGCATATGCAAACAAAAATGGCAACGCTGTCTTCTCCAGACCACGTGCTGTCTTGTCACACTCTCGGAAAGAYTGGGRTTGCTCAGGGAAACAGTCTCTCTTTGAGAGCATCTCCATTCCCAGGGTCAGACCTACTGCSTCTTTCCAAAACCCCAGCTGGTTTRGCARCCTCTCGTGGGGYGAGCAGCACAGCATGGTATTCTAGAGGAGTCTGCAGCATTGCCTCTTAGAAGATAACTAAACAGATGGGGTTTTTTAACTATTATTGCTGTGTGTGTGGTTCTATGTTGGCAGTAGAGGAGGTTCGGTTTTGTTCTTTGTTTTTAACTACAGAGCAGAGCAGAGTTTTGCTGAACCATTCCAAGYCCCTTATAAAGTTAATTAAAAATCTCATGCGGTTTTATACCTAGTATAAAAGTTTATTTTCAGAGTATACTAATWTACATTTTTTAATACTGAATGCCCTTTGCATTACATTCCTTGTCCATCCACACCACTTAATTCTCTTYGGAAATTCTTCATGGTACTGTCTTTATGTTTATACTTCTTTACATCAAAAAGTGGCATCKGCTCATGTTACTGCCTTTCGTCTCTCCCTCCTGCAGCCTTCCTTTGGGTTCATCAGGCTAAGAAACATTTTAAAACCCAAGGATGTGGGAGGCAGGCTGTTGTTATGAAAATTGAGCCCTTATTCTCGCACTGGCTGGTTGTTTCCTTTACTGTACTTCAAGTGAGTAAGAAAGTCCGTCTTGCCTATAAAAATGGAATTAGTTAAGAATTAAGAAAAATTTAAAACTTTTGTTTCAGCAGAGATTACCTTAAATCTTCTCTTCTTTGCCCAGTAAATGTCAATTACTTTAGAAGCATTGAAAAATTGGCTGTGTTCCAGCATCATCTTTATGCCTTTTTTGTTGTTGTTTCCCTCCTTATTTAGCTYTATGCCAGAAAATACACCAACTCAAACAAATGACTCAAACATGAGAACTCTTTCCTGTAATTTTTAACCCACCTAATATATATACGTGCATAAGCGGTAACYCTTAAAAAGCCATTGTTTGGGATTAGCGATAAGCTTTGACAATGCAATCATACAAAAATTTCATTATGTGAAATTTATAGCAGTTAAAACTCCCGGAGAGTGGAGGTACCGTGCAGTAAGGCCTGGGCGYGCAGCCGAGCGACTGGCAAGCGCGGGCCGGTGCGGAGACGGGCATGAGAGGGCTCAGTTCGGTTTTCTAGCACGTGGCTGATGTCCACCTCAACCACCCTGGTCCAGAAGTGATTCCTACAGCTTCAGTATCTCTAGGTGCRTGACTGAGTACTGGCGGATAATTCAGTGTTAATTTTTTGATATGGCCCCAAGTGGCTTTTTAAAAACTCGGAATGCAAAGACGCTATCATGACAAACTAATGTTTATGGTTTTATTTAAGTGAAACTTCATTCCAGAAACCCTATGTGGTGAACTTGATGGTTCAAGTGGTTCAAGTTCAGTCTGATATAATACGCATTGGTTCACATAGAGCTCTGTTTTTGTTGCATRTGAGCCTTAACTTTCAGAGATTAATATCTGCTCTGTATTCAAATATTAAAAGGAAATTTGGAGTAGTTTCCATCAATAAAATTAAACTGACTAGCTTTCCTGTGAAACTTCCTGTACTTCCTGCTTCTGTTCTGGCTTAAAATTGACGGTGTTTTTTTTTAAAAAAAAAAAGAAAAAGAAATCCTTCCTTGTACTGATTGTCRCTTCCATTTTTAATTTTAGCCAGCATGTGAAGATAAAGAATATTTTTAAAAATAACGCTTCAGCATGACCGCATTTTCTCAAATGCAATAATCAAAGCTTCAGATTTCTGTCATTGTCTTTATATAAAAAATATGTCTATTTCTACACATGCAAATACTTCCATGTTCCCCATTRTGATCTCAACACATATATAGCAAGAAAAAAACATGTTTCTTGTGGTTTCTTGTTTTTCCTACAARCAACTCCTCTGTAAGAACTGAGGAATGAATAATTGCAAGGTTAGTCCAAGCATTGGTGTCTACGTTATTTTARGGAAATTATCAAGCAGCCTATGAATTCAACCTTATTGTTTCTCATGGACACATGGCTGAAATCAAATGGTGATTTTAGTGTTAGTTTATAATTTTATAGATGTATGYCAAATATGTCTTAATCTGTTTTTGTATATAGTGTGCCTGAGTTGCACCTGTGTTTTCTCCTACTGTCCAAGATTGTAGCTTGTATTTGTGTCCTCCCAACACAGCTTAGCTGCAGAGATGCCCAAATGGTGTTCGTTTTAGGATGACRTAGGTTTTCCTTTGCTTTGTTTTCCTTGGAAAACTTGCCACATTGTGTTGGCATTTAGTCTTGGTTGCAGGTAAAGGTGCTTGTGAGAAGAGGCTCACTTCCATTTTGTGTTGTGATAGYATGTGCTGTAGGGAGCAGTGAAAAGGAATCTTGCAGACAAACCCTTGCTCTGAAATGTCTGTAGTCTGAGTTTTCACATCTGAAATCCAGTCTGTGCTGTTTTCCTGAATAGCAGTAGCGCAGCTTTCAGAGTCTCCCCAAACACACACCCACAATTTTATGGGTAGGACACATTTCTGGGAAACAGTAGCCGTTGTGYCACAGAAGTACAGGAGGGGAAGAAATTAAAATCAAGCTTTAAGTGGTGAAGGAATAAAGAAAGGGTTAAAAAACAAAGAGGTTACTAGTACTAGCTGTATAAATGAGTATAATTTCTCAAGTAGGCTTTTACTGAGAATAAAACTGGGAAGCAGGGTGACTTCTGACAGCAATGCTTACGACGAGATGAAGATGCAGTAATGTGAGCAGATGGTTTTCCTGACTATTTAATTTAATTATAAGCAAGCATAGCCGTAACCCTTTAGGAGATTATTGGTGTTATACAATATTTGCAAGCATTTGCTTTAAGTTCAGCCCCGCTGGAAGCATGGACAGTTACTCCAGTCCCACATCTGCTTATGCCTGCTCTGAATCTGACCCAGTATCTCCTCCCGAGATCACATTTCAGTGCACAATTCTTCCCTTTAAATGTGCTCTATTCAGGACTATGTTAAACTTTTTAAATGTAGGAATTGAAAAGCACTGTGATGTAGTAAATAGTCAGATTAGGACACCCGAGCTGGTGAAATCCAGTGCTGTAAGTCAGGGACAAAATTCCAGTTGACTTCAGTAGGGTCGGGATTTGAGGCAGGCTACCATGCTTTGTCTTGGTCTTGTTCAGTGAAGTGGTGTTGGCATTTTTCTTGTGCATAGTGGTCGGCCCTGTCCTGCTGATCACGGGAGGATTAGCTGCATTGCACATAGATGCACAGTGGGTGCAGAGGAGACCCGAGCTGGTTTCGCGCAGTCCAGCTTAGGGCCAGAAGCGATGTGCTCACGCTTGGGCAGCCACGTCCAGCCTTACCAGTTTGGGCTGCTGCTGTCCTGGGGATCTCTGTGCTTCAGAATCGGCATCACCAGTATTTCTAATGTGCTGCTGTACCTTAGTTGATGTAACTTGCATTACTCCTGTTTTTACTTTTCAGAAAACTATGTTTTAAAGAAAAGACTTCATAGCTGAAGAATTCAGCTGCMCAGGCGCTCTGTCCTTTTCATCTTTACTTTACTGGTGTTGTAAAGTTAAAAAAGTTACGATGTAAGTAAACAACACTKGGACTCTCCTATAATGTTCATTTTATAGCACTATAACTGAGGGCCTTAAACCTTACTGTTACATATTGGCTTTGGTTTCTGTGGAGAAAATTCCCGATACTCCTCCTCATCCCAATCCTTTAAATTTGCTGAAGTTGAAGCCTGCGAACAGGCTGTGCAGACACCCACAGGCTTCGCGGATGTCTGTTTGAATTGCAGAAACACAAACAGGATTATATGAAAGATGTTGGGAAGCAGTCTGTTCTCTGCTGCAGTTTTGGAGATGTTTGGTGGGAGAGAGGACTTCTTTGTTCCAGCGTACCTTTAGGAATGTGTTTCCTTATAGGTGGAGGTACCTCTGAATGCTTTTAACAGCTTAGTGCATAAACAAACCCACCCTAAAGGCTGCTTTGTTAGTGGAAGGACTATGCTTGTGGTATGCATTTCTGGCTAGGGTTTCTGGAAGCCTTTTAAATTTTTTGTGGTAACTCTGTGAACAAAATATTCAGCAAACACACCCCTGTTGTGCTCTAAAGTCTTCTGTCAGTGTGCAGCTGTTTAAAAGCTACAACTAGTAGAAACTACACTTTTACCTTTTCAAAGTCTGTTTTTGACGTATATTTCTATGCTGCGTGGYTTTTATTGCAAAGAAAAGACTACAGTAGTCAGCTCTGAAGGCGTTGTTCAACAAGCAGTGAGCGGGCGCTCGTGGCGGCGATGCCTTTGTAGGCAAGCGTCAAGCCATGCACAGTGTTAGCAGTATGGGTTGCTGCATAACTGGATTTTGTATTTAGAGGCAACTGGCTAGGTGTATTTCATGATTTCTGGAGAAATTAAATGTGTTCAGTTCCTTGKGGTGAGTTTCCTTGATTAGCTGTTGGACTGCAAAAAACTTCTCAAAAGTGATTTCTTATCTGATGATACAAAACAGCATCTGAATKTTCACTTTAGTGCTGAGAAAGATGACTCCCTCTTCCTACTTGTGCCTTTGAAGAAGCTGGGAACCTATTTATGAAAGGCTTCTGAAAAATATTCCTTTGAATTCAGTCTCRGTTACCCTGCAAAGGATCAGACTGAGTGATTCTGGACTTGTTGCTGCATTTCAMACCTGGCCCTTCCAGAGCAATGCTTACATATTCTCTCTCTAGCCAGTTCACAGAAGAAGAACAGCAATACTTTAAAGATACATCAAAGTTGTGGAAGAAACTGAAGTCCTGTAATGCTAGTTGTAATACATTCACACCGCCTGTGACTGTGGGTTTGTTTTGAAGCTAACACGWGCACAGAGCGACCATTGCTGATATTTGGTCCCGCTTTCATCAGGAGACCTTGTGAGTAGTGATATGCAACCTCAAAATCCAATCCATTAGCAGAGAACAACGTAGCAAAACATTCTTCTGGTGTTCCTTATGAATAGCTATGTTCATGCATTTTTGTGGTCGTAGCCTGGGTTTTCCATGGTTAATTAAAACATCTGGCTTTCCTTTTTTTTTTTTTTTTTTTTTTTTTCCACTTACAGAAGTCTATCATTTGTTAGCTGGGCAGTTGAATTGTGTATGGATACACTCACCTTTCATTACAGCTGCAAGCTAGAGGCATTTTTCCAAGGAATTTTGGGGACTCGTGTGGAACCGTTTGGGCTGCACAGGAATTCCAGTGTCTGTAGTTTCTGTGTTCTCTAAGCAACTGGTTTGCWGGGATGCATTAACTCTATGTTAAAAGGAGTATCAAGCAGCTCAGATATGAAGTCTAAATTGTTGGTTTTTTTTGAATTACTTCTATAAAGAGTAGGAATGTTAGCTGGATTTAAAAGCTAGTTAAAATATGCTGTGAATTGAAGAACAAAGCGATTTTTTTTAAACAACTTAGTTTTTGTAGAACAAAATTTATTGAAAGTCCTGGATTGTGCTTCCCTTGCTCTTTTACTCTGCAGCATTTCTTTCCATGGCAGCACCCATGAGTTGAAGTGCTGAACACCAGCATGGCAGAAGCTGTGGAGATGGCCAGGTGGCAGCTGGCCACCCTGCCATTATGTATAGGCACTGCTTCCTTCTACCGAGAGCTCTTTGTTTCTGCTGTAGTGTGGGGAAAGGAAGCATCGTAGACTTATGCCACCTCTCCTCCCCCCCATTTTTTTTTCTTTTACTGTCGCTTGTGTTCAGAAGCATGTGGCCTTGCACAGGTGTGTCACATTGAGCAGCGTTTTGTGCAACAGGAGGTTGRCTTGAGAGGATATGAGCTGAAAGGGGGTGTTCTTGTCTGTTTATGCATGCAGTGGTGGGCTGCTCAGGACAGTTTACTGACGTTCATGTCTACCAGTTAGTGAAAAAAACCTGTTTTCCTGAAGACTGGAGCAAAGCCTGAAACCTGCCTGGCTATTTTAGCATTAATGGGAACCATGCTACTGCTGTGATTCTAGGAGACCCAGCTACCATTTACCAACGGGCTAAGGATGTAGAAGGAGCAAGACGATATTAACTTTCTCAGACCTTGAGAGGTTGGAGAAGGTGCCTTAGAACTAGGCTGGAGGAAGACGCTGCAGATGTTGCTGTAGAACTAGGCTGGAGGAARAMGCTGCAGATGTTGCTACATGTTTTGAAACATCTGTGAGGCCAATGGAGTGCTTCTGCTGGGAGGAGGCTGGCCGGATCTCCTGGCCGTGCTGTGCAACCGGAGGTGAGTGCAGTCCCCGTTGCCACTCTGGGCACCTTTAAGGAGCGCACCCGGGACTGGGTGCAGCAGCTGAGCAGCATGCTGTTTTGGATGGATGTACRTAGAGGATGGTTGGTTGCCTAATCCACTAGTGGGGAGGGTGGTAGTGCTCTGGAGGATTCCTGTCCTGACTGTGATGTAAATAAGCTTTCCCAAAGCAGAGCCGGGATGTTTATAAGGGAAAAGAAAAAAGGTGTAAGGTGCTGGTGTGGCCGCTGCACCCCACTGTGTGGTAGCTCTCCAAACTCTGTCCCTGAGACCATCAGTGCTGAGACAGGAGCATATAAGCTGTCTAGAAGGAACTGTTTTTTGAACTGTGGGGTGGCTGCTGGCCTGTGTGTGTTTTGGAGCAAATTATCGTTGGGCRTTTGTGTATCTCTCTCTCTCTCTTCCCTTTTCCCCTTTGGAAAAGCTTCTAGATGCCTCTTTCAGTTCTCTATCTCCCCACTACTCCTGATTTTCATGAGCTCCAGCAGGGACAGCCTGGGTCTATTCATCAGGTATAAAAAATGATATTTTTCAAGGATGCTCTAAGCAAGGTCAGTGAGACAGAGTGGAGTCACTTAGAATAACCTGAGAGTAACTTTTTTCTTTTCATGAGGAAAATGTAGTAAAGAGTGCCACCTGAACCGCTTGTGGCTGAGACTCCATCTGATGTGATTTAACATGCCCAAGGGCCAAGGGGACCAAATACTTGAGAGTTTTGCAGCATGCTTTTCAGAAGGCAGTGTTTCAACAAATCCCACTGTGCTGAAGAGGAGGAGAAATCTGTAAGCAAAGATTTGTCGTGACGAGCATTGCACGGGGCCCTGCTTTGGAAGCGTGGAGCTGAACGTGCCGCAGTTGCCTTTGCGAGGGGCTTCCTGTGCCCGTGGCGGGCGGCTCAAGATGGCCATTTGTCACTTCTCCCTGTTTAAAGCAGTTGGTCGCATTAGAGGGGCAGCAGTGGGGGGCCGAGGGAAGAAGGAGAGAGTTGAAGTGCTTTGTTTTCCTTCCGCGATGCTGAATKTAATTGGATTTATGACTTAAAGGGAGGAATAAAAGCCACAGGTAGAAAATGTGTGCCAGTTTTGCTTTATCTAATAAAATCAGGTCAAGCTCTTATTTTTTAAAAAATGCATTATTCTGTGTAATGTGATGCTTTATTAGTTTGAAGAAAGCACACGCAGGGAAACAGAGAGTGCTCATTCATTGACTTCCATGTACTCCTGAAACCTTGTGCTTTGCAAGTGTTTTCTGTTCTGCAAAATTTCTGTTCTCTTATTTTTGGCCTGCTGCCTAGTATTGCCGTTCCGGGCCCTTGACATGAAGTGGCGGGTTAAAACAGGGTGCCTTTGTCTCCGCTCAGACACCGCCACTTTGCGCGGGGAGCCGGGGACGGGGAGGGGGCGGCTGGTGCTCGCAGGCCCCCGGCGGAAACGGGCAAAACGGACCCCTTCACGGGGCCCTGCCAGTAAATYACACCTTCCCGAGTTTCGCTGCGCTGCTGTTTTGTTTGGCCGTGTGTCTTTGCTGAGCTCCCAGCCCTCTGTGCTCGAGGGCGCTTTTGGTAGCGGGTCCTGGGGTGCCTCTACCATGTTTGCTGCGGTCTCTGGGCGGGAGCGGGCGCCTGGAGCTCCCTTGCCGCAGGATCGCTGATCAAACCCTGCTCGTCCCCGTGCGCGTGTTGCTGGAGCCAGCTGACGTTGTGTTGAGTGAGCTTTTGCGGCGGCAGGCGTGCCACCCGTGGGGCGGGGGTTCAGCTGACCCGGCTGGAGAGGGACGGGTCCTTCTGAGACGGAGGAGCCCGCCGCCTGGCCCCTGGGCAGGCACGGCACGAGCGCCGCGGCGGCTTGCTGCCGCTTTCCGCTTCTGGGCAGCGTTCGCTGGAATGCGGCAAAGAGGCGTTCTTGCCGCGCTGTGTTTGAAGTTTGCTTCCCTCTGGTTGTTCCTGGGTTGTCCCAGTGCTGGGWACTCCTCCGTGCTGGAGCTGAGCAGTTCTCACACAGTCCTGCTGGGTTTCGCTTGGGAATTGTGGATGTATTAAAAACTCACAACGGAGAGGGGGAGTATTTCCTCTCTCCTTGGTAAAAATAGTCCTTAGCTGAGAAGGAACTGGATTTCCCACAAGCTTAACTCAATGTACGGAGCGAAAATCGTCCTGCTGAGAAGTGCTTGCTGCAAGCTTGCTCCTGAGCTGCCGGAGGGTACGTGTCCAGTTCCGTCTCTAGCAGCCGAAATGCTGGGAGGAGAGCGGCTGTAAGTGCGGTGTGGGAGTGCTTTATATAAAAATCGGTTGTAGGTGAYTGTGGATTACTTTCTCTGGCAGTTTGGGGAGTTAGTCTCTGATGTCCAGGGCTAAACATTAACTGGTACCTGGGGCTGGCGTCCTTTTCATCAATGAACGCTTTTTTTTTAGTATACTGATTTTATTGTATATGAGGATTACAGGGAAAATGAGTGTTGTAGAAGTTCAGTTCAGCATTACCACTGTTTATTCAGCAACATTAATATGACAGTGTGGATAYATTAAAATTCCCTTCAGCCTTCATAGGAGAGTTGCAAAACTAGAAGACTGGTAACTTCCATTCTTATTTCTTTTACAATTTCTGACTCTGACTCCATCAATATGTGTAGTTTGAAAATACAGTTTTTATGCTTGTGTTTTTTTAGCAAGCTAGTACTTTACCTTGCTTTCTTGGCTTTGCAGCTTTGGAATACCAGGAATAGTGATATCACATGATCCTGCAGTTTTGATTTATTCTCCTCTTCCTTTTTGCTGACTCTAGCACTGGTAGCTGCGTTTGCTGGGAAGTGAGGACTTGGGTTTACATATATTGCTAGTGTTAAAGTAGACATGCTTTGCACATCACAAGAAAGGTGGAATTTTGTTTTGCTTAAGAGTTCACCTTAAAAAAAAAGTATGCTTTCTTTGAGCTCTGGATATTTATTTACAAAGTAGAGCAATTACATTGTCCTCTGTGATGTTTTATTATCCCCAAATTAGTCCAGATGCGCTTCTGTTGGACGGCTTGATGAAAAAAAACTGTGTTCTAACAGGCTGTATAGATCTGATAGCTTGAGTTGCTTGTGCTGACTCCAGAGTGTTTACAGTAAATTCACCCATACTGGAACCAGCCTTATGAAAGGTTGTTTTAGAACTGTAGTTTGATTATATGTTGCAGTACACTGTCACTCTTCTCAAATGAGCTGTTGGTGTTTTAATTAATAACACCACCTCTTAGGTGTTAGTTAATAGTGCCTTACTCCTGCAGCATGTACTAATTCTCTACAATATACCCAGTCCCAGCAGACTAGAGGGAGAAAAAAGCTTTGTCTCTTTCCTCTGTGCAAGTTGTGTCCTAACAGATATGTGACACAACATAATGGCAAAAAGTACAATTTTTCCAGGATTTGCTTAGCATATAATGCATACTTGAATCCCATTGTSATACTATGCGAGTCAAGTTGGACAGGGTACTTAAATGAGTATGTTGTCACTGTGCATGAGAAGAATTCCATATTAAGTTAAACAGTAAAGACTCAACTCTATTTTAGTCAGTAATATGCTAGCTTATCGCTTCTTCCTATTTAAAGAAGAGTTGCAGTGATAGTCTGTTGTTTCRGACCATGGCCATGAAAACATTCAAATGTAATCCTCTGACTTACCAGTTACTACAGAAATCTAAATAAAGAGTGCTTTGCAAATGGTATCAGTATAGCACCTGATTCTTACAGTCCTTACTTTCTTAGGAAGATGTGCGGTTGTTTGGATTTCCGCAGTAATTGGTTAGTTAAGACTACTGCATAGGCTCTGAAAGTGCTGCATTTACCATTAATTTGTTGCTGAGATCAGCAGTGGTGAACGAGATCAAAAAGGCTGCTTTGGATTTTTTTTTTTTTTTTGAATAAGAGGTGCAAAATCCTCTGAAGTCTCTGCTGATGGTGCATGAGYCACCTGCAGAACTGTCGTTCATGCAGTTCCAGCACGATGTGGCCCAGGGACACGCGTTGCAGCCAGCTTGGACCTCAGGAAACAAGAAGTCCGGAAGCGTTCTGCTTTTCTGTGCATGTCTTGACCTCTTCTCTGGTCCAGCTTTSTGGCATGACTCAGGGTATAGCCCAAGGAGATGGGAATGGAGGGAAGCTGGATTTTGGGTTGCTTTGATCTCTGCAACAAGGCATGGTGCTATCCAGGCTCTTCTGTCTTAAGCCAAGTTGGTTTATGATCTAAGATTGTTTTTAACAGATGAGAGGAGCCATAGGGTAGACTTGCTCTAGATTTTCCCCTTTGCCCTTTAGAGAGTTGAACAACAGGTGCAATGTGTGTCCCTACCTGCTGGGACCTGCCTGCCCTTCTGCTCCAGAAGGGCTGAAGATAGGCTTTTGYAACAGAAAACCCTGTCTGTTTCTTGGTGGCAACATTGTATTTTTATCACTTTTTCATMGTTTTCTAAGTAAATGTTAAGCCATTTTTAAAGCAATCACTGTGACTTCATCAGTTTTCATCTGTTTCCAATCATTTGATATTATGTAAATCACTTTCATATTCCATTGATTTTCCTAGGGCTGTCTAGCTGGTAGTAATAACCTCCTTGCAGAAAGAGAGCTAAGCATGTAAGAATTTTAAATGAGTTTCCATCTGGTGTTGTTTTTGGCTTAGTAACAGGAGTGTTTGCATTTTTACAAAGTAGAGAGTTTTTTTCTCCTGATAATTAAAAATTGAAAATKGAAATTTAATGATTTCCAGAGCCAGAGCAGATCTGTGCCCTTACATCAGTTCAGAGCTGAGGGGACCCAAAAGCCATCTGGACCGTGTGATGCGTGGGCAAACTGGGGGTTTTGTAGGAGCTGGTAGAGCTTCCCACCTGCTCTCTAAGCAGTGCAGCTGTCTTTCTGGGATGCTGAGCCCTTGCAAGGGAGACAGGGCAGAGATTTGTGTTTGCAGATTCTSTAGTGTGGCGATGATGATTCTGGTTTTAGCAGGGCCCTCAGAAAAGCGGACCTCCGAAAACTTTCTGAGTAATTTTCTTGACCGGGCAGGATGAGMGCCTGTCTTTTGCTGTCCTTCGGCGCTGCGTTGTGCGTGCCTCGGGGATGGCAGCAAGGCCGCAGCAGATGTTTCACCTTCCTGTCGCTCCGATGTGCTCTGGCCCGTGTGATTAGCTGCGAGTGCTTCCGCGGGGAAGTCGGATCGCTTCCTGCGGAGGATCCGTGCCTGGATGTTTGTCTGAAAGCGATGGGCAGTGATGCAGGCATCCTTGGCAGTGGATGAGACCGTTTCCTTTCGGGGTCAAGCACTGGGTCGTTCAGATATATTCTTGCTGTTGCTTCCCGCACAGGATCTGAGGGAAGTATTTATTATTTAACAGGATTTATTTGATAATGTTGCAAGTCTGTTTTCCTGGTGTTCATGTCAAAAGAGAAATAGTTGTTTCCACAGCGATTTACCAAACTTCTGTAGTAAGAAAGAAACCGATTTGTACTCAAACTGTCTGTTTTTAATGAATCTGCAATTATACTCTTTTTGTTCCATGTCCTGCCTTCTAAGAAGCCAACTCAGCAAATCTAGCAGCTGTTATATTAGTTGGTTGTTGCCAGTGCTTTTAGATGCAAGCACAATAGTATATGATGGAATTAAGCTAAGCARTTCTTTTTCCTTGGATCTATGCTAATACAGGGTTGAATTTCTTTTTCTCCAATAAGTCGTCGGCATWGAAAGGAGTTCTCACTGAGGCTTARTATGTAAAAGTTGAATTTAGATAAAACACTGCCAAGAAACTATTGTCTAGCACTAGTGCACTGATAGAAATGTTACTTGAAATACACTTAATTGCATTTGAAACCAGGTCAGTTATAAATGAATAATTTTATTGTTGTTGTTTTTAAACCTTCAGGCTTATACATGGTGTCTAGTGTATCTGACTGCTTATGGCTGTTGGCTCTATTTCCTTCCATCCTCACAATAAACAAATTTATTGTTCCTCAATTTCTTCTACAGTTAAGTGCACTCAAAGTTCTCCTCTTCAAAGGACCTGTGATTCACAGAACAGTGTGGAATGTCTAAACTGAAGATGAGAAAATGAAGATGGAAATCTTTTTTAATTCCCAGCTTCTGACTTAAGTGAGAGGTCAGTGCTGAGTGCCTTAGGAGGTGTACCTGCAAAGCTCATAAGCCATGTCAGGGTGCACAGACACGACTTGAATGTGGAGATAAGTGAGGAGGTGCTTTTGGATAAGCGAGTTCTGCTGCTTTCAGAGAAACAGTACTGTTTTTYCTGTTCTGTATTTGTTTATATTCTTAATTACTGTTATCTTGGAGCGTTAAGTGAAATCACGGCCTGTTGGAGCCCTGTGGTTTTAAGGACTCCATATAGTTCTGTAAGCTGTTCAGTTACGAGCATTGTAGAATTTAAGATGATTGCAGTTGAATCCAGTTGTAATTGAAGCCCACAGAAGATGAGTGTGTATTGGTACAGAAGCTTTTGTAGGAAGGGCGTTCTCACAGACGGAAGAGGGTCCTTTTAGCCAAATGGTTTTGAGTAGGATGAAAATTCATGTTACAGTTAAGCCAGCGAGTTACTGCTGGAAGGGACTATTCCTATTCCCTTTCTTCATCTATGTTGGGTCATATTGTCCCCCGTGTCTTTGCTAGCTCTGTTTTTGATCCAACACTGGGAGTTAAATATGAAGAAAACTGGGTCCATTCTGCTCCTTCAGAGTAGAGCTTGGAGCCATATTCTGCTGAATTCCCTATGCAAATAAGGAGCGCCAGAACTGGTGCAAGAGGAGCAGTAGGGGTGTGAAGCCTCACCTTAATCCCCAAATGGTCTGCGAGGCTCTGGGCCTATGCAGCAGTTTACAGGCGTGCCCACCAAATAGATGAGAACCCTACTGAGCAGCAGCACTCTTGAAGTCCAAATAGTCTTTCTGGGAAAAGGGAGAAGGACACCTTGCAGAGAAGGAAAATCAATGTGTACTTTTGTGACTTCACTGGGTCACAGTGAAGATACATTAGATTTTTTTTTTTTCCGGAAAAGTCAGAAATTTCTTGAGGCGTGGGAACAGGTAATCTGTTGGGGCTCTTGAAAGCTGGAATTACCCAAATTTAACAGAGACCTTGAGATGTAGTGATTATTCATCTCCATTCAGCATTTCATAGCAGGTAAAAATAAAGCTTTTTACTGTTGCATCCTTAGTATCCTGTGGGATATTGCCTTTGCCGCTGTTCTTGTTCTGTGCTTTGGTTGGCTGGTAATGCTGTTGCTTATCTTTTGCCTGTGGTGCCGGTGTGAATTCCCAGAGGTATTAGTCCCGTACGCTTTGTTTCAGATGTGGCAATGAGGCGGATGCGCTCTGTGTGCTTCCTGGTTTTATGTTCTTGTGAAATAGTGTGGCGAGGCAGGGAAGCAGGCACACGTGGGCGCAGAATCCAGTTTTCCTTCCAGCAGCAACGTGCATAATAAGCCTCAATCTGTTTGTCTTCCTCTGGCAAATTAAATATACACTAATTATCATATTGATTACATGGCGTAATCTCTTTATTCATTTTAAATTGCAGCAGTTCATTGTCATCAGTGGCTTAGGGAACTTTGACATCAGTTTGAGCTTGGGCTTTTGGAGGTATCAAAGATATGTATTAGTAGTTATTGCAGTATAGTATATTTTCTGACGGATGACTGCAGTACAGTATACATTTGATGACTCCAAATATAAAGTATTGTAGGATGCGAATGGATTTTGAGAACAGAAGGTATTAATCCTTCCCTGGTGTAACCACCAATAGTATACAGGTTTTGTGTTGTAGAAAACATTCCTGCTTCTACCAGTTTAAATTGACCACCGCATTTGGCAGCAGCTCTGACGGGCGGTTCGTGCAGTCAGGTGTGGTGCAGCCGCCTTGTCTCGGCAGAGAGCTAGGCTGTCCTGCCTGAGCTCGGGGTCTCCCTTAGCCCTGAACGGGAAGGGCTTRTCCTTTTATGCAATCCTGCATAGATGGTAGGTGCTTTGGAAAAGCCCATGGAAATAGATGGTTTTCGATTAATTAAATTTTGCTCTGTTAGAAACAGATCCTTACAGGACAACTTCCATCCTCTTAAGACACAGAGCATCATTTCCCAGAATTGCTACAGGAAAATGGTGATTCCTGACCTCTGAAGAATTGATCATTCCTGAGCTGTTTTTACCATTTCTTGATCTAAAACAAGAAACTGACTTTTAACTTGTGCAAGACTTAACTATGAAGTAGCAAAATGAGTAGGAGTCCAAACTACCCTCCCTTGAGATGCCTTGCTGTTGGGAATCGCTTCTGTTGATGGCAGTGTTAATCACTAGTGAGCTAGTGCAGTAATTACTGAAAAGACTAGCTCTGTTTAAATAAATAAAGTGGTAAGCCCTTACGTCCTTCAGTCACAGACTCTGATACATGCATTATATCTTAGTTTACAAGTCGTTCTCTTTCAGCTTTATTGTTGTTAACAGCTGTATTTCACCAAGTAGAAAGCTAAATGGATGGCTTTAGAAGACCTGCTGTTAGCTTGGGACCATTTATAGACCCTTGGTATTTTTAAGAGTCAAGATTAATCTTAACCTTAGCTTTTTGCTCAGTTCAAATGTGAGTATTGATTACCTGTTTACTTACATCACTTGAGAGATTAAATTGATATAGTAGATTGTTCTTATTAGCTAGCCTACTGGAGGGGGGGCTTAATTTATCACATAAAAGAATCTTCATACAGTTTTTTTGTTATAAAACACCTTTCCTTTATTTGAAAATGAAGGAGACCAAAAGAGCACAAAATAACATATATAGATTATGTTTGCTGATGGTAAAGCATGCTTGCATAATAGCTTTCATCAGTGGACCTGGAGATGCTTTGCAAACTTTCAACCGGCCTCTCCTAATGCTGTAAACTAGGAATTATGAGTAGGCAGCAAGTTGCGTTGCAGCAGTAGATGACAGTAGGCCTTTCCATGATCCTGCCTGCCTCATGTTGGCAGGTTTACCTCTATTTCTGAAGATTGATCCCAGCTTGCAGGGGATTTGGCATAAGAATTATTAGTCTGAGACCTCTCTGGCTTTGAGGCTTTTTGCTGATTAGCGACATGTGACTTGGTTTTTGAGCATCTGTTTGCTGGTTTGTTGTGCCTTGCCGTAGCCCTCTGGTTAGGAGATCGTGGAGAGGAGGACACCTCTAACTCAGATTTGTCTGCACAGGACACGTGGAGGGAGAGTCAGAGCCTAAAAGCAGTGTCAAGGAAAGAATTATTAATCTATCTGCAAAARTCATTACAGCTTGTCTCAGGTTGTTCAAACACACCTGTCAAGATGCTAATGGTGTTATTTGTRGTGCTCCTGTTTTCTGTAATGGTTTGCATGCCTTTTTACAGAGAGTTTAAACAGCTTATACAAGGTAAAAGTCATCTTCCAGCTTTCTGAGCTATTACTCTGTGTTTAGCCTCAGCTATGATTTCTCTTTAGCTTAGTATTTAAAGAAATCTCTTAAGTGACTGCTTCAGTTGATGTACCCAAAAATACARATGCTGGTAAGTATTAGGTAAGTTGTGACAATGCCATTTACAAAGAGTTTTTTTCTGAAGAGATGTTTATTTGTGGGAGTCTGTACTCACACAGCTGCATGGTTACAAATATTTACTTTCTTCCTTACCTGAGGTAATGATTCAGCTTCAGGAAGTCTGAGGTTTGTTGGAATTTCAAGTTGGATTTTTTTCATTTTTTATTGCTGCCCAACTTGGATGCTTCTCTACTGGGCAGCAAAAGAGGGGTGATCRTACTCATTTATTGTCAGAATAATGGAAAAGTGCAAACCTGGCTAAACTGTACTTCTTAAGAAAAGAATAAGGCTTTAGAAACATGTTAAGGCAAAAGAACCTGACTTTTTAACATTATCAAGTGATATAAATTCACTCATCTTAAAATCTCTATAATATCTTTCTGTCTTTTTTTTCCAAATGTAATCAGCGTTCCTCTGTTACCTCCAGCAGCCACCATCACTTATTCTTTTTCTTTTTGCATAAAATCTGACTGCCACCTTTAAGAATGACCTATTAAGAGGTTTATTCAGGAAAGGGCCCTATTGTATCTAGATAGGGCTGAATGTACTAAATTCTGTATCACAGAAAGTCTGCAGTAAAAAGATGTGTGTGACTTTTAGATTTTTTTTCTATTGTTTTATTTACTAAGATTTAGGAAAGGCTTTGCTTGTGTAATGGACAAATACAGAAGAAAAGTTTTTTTTTCAACAGTCCTTTGAAGGAATTGCATTTGTTGCAATTATGCAAAGGCAATATGTCATTCCAAACTTGTACGGAATCTCGTATCTTCATCAGGAAGAGAGAGACTTTGTGTAAATTGAGTCAAACTATGCCATCAGTCATACTTCACATGTCAGAAAATTGGTGCTAATTTTAAAGTGACAGTTGCACTTTTTCTATGTAATTATTGTTTAAAACCAACCAGCACTTGTTTGGAAAAGGCAGACTGATACGTTGTGTACTTACAAGCAGCTACTCACCGTTTTAATACAATGTGGAGGTTAAATCTCAAGGAATAAATTTTGAAAAAGTTGCTGTACGGAGATTTTAAATATGTGTTGTCTTACGTGTTTAACTATGTCCATATTTCTTAGAAGATATAACACTGAAGCAAGAGATCCTGTCTACAACTGTGCTGGCAGCCCCTGCATCAGCAATACAAAATAGCTGCAGTAACTGGCAAGCTGTAATAGAGAAAGAAAATAACAGTAGTTAGATTTCATGATRTTTAGTCCCGAGTTGTGAATTCTACTTTTTTTTCCTCCTATATGACCTGGAGCTTCTTGTGTTTTTGTTTCTTCATTGTTTTAACCTTAAGAAAGCGGTTAATGCCGTGGTCTCCATTGGTTAGGCTGCCATTAAAGCCCATGGTCCAAGGCATGTCGGTTTATAATTTGTTGAATGGCACTGGAGGCCTGGAAAGAGTCGGAAAGTGCAAGTATAGCACCGGCCCAGAATCTCTCCTGCTGAGACCGCCTTGCACATCTGCTGGCACGTAAGCGGTCTGCGAGCAGACTTCAGAGAAATTCTGGGAATTTCAAAAGCAAACAAACTTGGAGGAGAGCGGGAACGTAACCTTGGCTTTTTACATCCTTYAGAAGATGTCCCTTCCCCAGTTTTTTGTCTGTTGTAGTGTTGGTGTTAATCTGTCCCGAACTTACTAAAGTGAAGAGATGTTTTGGCTTGCTTTATTTATTTATTTTTTTCCTGATAGTCTGTCTTTTTAGAGAAGCAGAAAGCATGACGTAAGGGATGTGCACAGCAGAAACAACGAGCCTTGTTTCCGGTAATTAGAAGTATTCTGTGCTAAGCGGGAACGGATGCAGTTCTGGCAAGGTCGACTGCAGCCCGGACGCTGCTTCCACAGCCGCGCGCAGGACCCGTGCGCYGGGCGAAAGCAGCTCCTGCCCTGGCCTTGCTGCCCGGCTCACCTGGCACAGCGCTAACGTGCCAGGTGACTCAGTTAACATTTATTTCCCCTCTTGGAGTCTGTTCCTTTTAAGACATCATGCTAAAAACCTTTGCTTGGCTTACACAAAGCGCAGTCACTTCCTCCCCTGGCTGCCAGGATTCACTGAATTAGCCCAGTTACA
Organism: Rhea americana; assembly: GCF_003343005.1. Taxonomy (NCBI): domain Eukaryota; kingdom Metazoa; phylum Chordata; class Aves; order Rheiformes; family Rheidae; genus Rhea; species Rhea americana. The sequence continues at coordinate 5,232,321 of NW_028186978.1, forward strand.
TTTTGTGGGTTTTACAGAATTTTTGTAAGCCCTTGAGACTCTTGAAAGGAAAAGGAGGCAGCTGCTTGTGTCTCTTCCTGTGTTCCTTATCACTCATTTATTGCATGGAATTGGGAAGAGAAGCTGCTGCTGCTGCTTTTTGCTCTGTAAGCCTGAAGTGCACCTTTCACTTGGGTGCAACTAGGGATACTCGTGTCTTCTAGTGAGTATGGGAGCTTTTGTGTTGTATGTACATAATATTGGGTATTTTCCACTGTTTTGGTACAGTGAACATGCAAAAAAATGAGTAGCAAAGCTTGTGTCTGCATTGGTTGCTATATGGCAGTAAATGGGCTTTTTAAACAATCCTGTACATTAGGATTTAAACATACTTGCTTGTCTTATACTAATTGTGCCCCCCCCCCTTTTTTTTTTGGTAACGTAGAAATAATTTGAGTTGTTTCCTGTTAGCTTTTGAACTCTCTTAAAGATAGCTTGTCACTAATGTTCAAAGTACAGACAGAAACAGGAGTAATTGGAAAGATTATTAGTAACACCCCAGAAGGTAAGGTGGCAGATGACTAGTAGCATGAATGTACTTGAATTATTAAAGTGTCCGTTTTAAATACACATCTGTCTTGCAGTCTTTTATGGAGGATTCTTTTTTTTTTTAAGATTTGATAGTTGACAAATGTGTATGTAACTGAAAAGGAATGTAAAAAAAATCACTGGTGAATAAGCAGTCATGCTGCTTGTGGGTAATGATGAGATTAACCCTTGAGAAACAAATTGAATTCCTGCCCCACCAGAAAGCATAAGCCTGGCCCAGCTTTTATCTGGAGAACTTGTGGCTTTGAAACCTGCCTTCAGCCGCTGCCCCACAGGGCTCAGGGTGAGGAGRGGGGTGGCAGCGGAAGAGGGAGGAAGGCGGTGGTGGGACAAGCTGCGGGGAGGGCAGGCTGGGGAGGGTTGCGCTTGAGTTGGCATCGGCTGCTGCCGTGTGTCCTGTCAGCGCGCGGTTTTTATGGGTCTGCGGAGCCAGTCTGTAGGCCAGCTGCTGCCGAAAGGGACAGTTGGCCTTGGCCGGCAGAGATGTAAAACTGTGCCCTTCGGCGAAGCCTTTCACCGTGGCGGCTGAGGAGCAGCCCCATTTCCTTGCACTTCTGCAGCTGGAGTCATGTGGAGCAATTCCCAGAGCTTGAAGTCACCACTGCACGTTTGTACTCAAAGTTCAACTTGTTCAGCCTGGGACTTTTTATTCCATTTCAGTTCTGCCTGCGTGAAATTAGAGATGTTTCCAGTTTATGGCACATTTTAAGTTTATATTGTGTTTAGTAGAAGTACTAACTTTCCCCATCATTACTGACTATGGAACAAAGTTGAAGACTCAACATAGGTTGACTTTGCGCATGTCTAAAATATGCATGTGAATAAATATATATATATGTGTGTGTGTGTTTTATATGACATATATAGATGTTTTCTAAAAGGCACTCTTAGAGCCATTGGGTCTCTTGCCATTAGGTGTGCATACATGAGTAAACTGGGAACAACAGGAAATCTTCCTCTAGGGCTGTGTGGACTTCAGCTCGGGCTGTACTTGCTCCCTTCTCATAGGATTTTCTAGCAACTTCTAACAGCTTTTAGGTTTTGAAGTATCTGATAGAGTTTTATGATCTGATTTTCAGGTGGTCACGCTTTCAACTGTCCATGTTAAATTTTGATATTATTGTGGTCAGTGACTTTATTCTCAAAGTTGTTGTTCAGCACTTGTACTCAAACAAATTCTGAGACCTCTTAGAGGTGGGATATAGAATTAAAATATTTTTAAGGTGAAACATTTTGTGGATTTTAAGCTCCAAAAGAGTTTCAAAAATTTTTTTTTTCTAGTTGTAGCAAGACAATCTGAGTTCTGTGAAATCAGTGGCTAAATTACAGTTATCTACTGGAGGTTTCCATGGACCTTTCCGTCAGTACTGCATCTCAGCTTGTTCTGGCTGTTACATGCTTCATGTCTTGTTGTGGCGTGCCTTCCTTCCAATTTTTAATTTTATAAAACCTGTATCTTTGTCACAGCATAGTCGGAGAGGATCAATACGTAGAAAAGCTCCAGAACATTTCTGTCACTGACAGCAATTGCTCTCAAGTTTCCAGTTGTTATAGGCACTCATTTAATAAGCTATCAAGCCTCTGCATCTCTACTGAAGAGGTTACATTTTTGCTTTGTTGATTAACTTACTGTTTTGAATAGGTTTATAGCCTATGGCTGTTGCTGACCCTAAATTCCTGCAGGATTCCTCCAAGCAAAGTGCTAAACATAGTTTACATTCTTGATACAGTACAACTGGGTGTGTTGGGAAGTGGTAGGCACTAAGACAAAACACTGCCGTGCATATTTAGGATTTTTTATTATTATTATTTGAGGAGGGGAAAAACCTCAGCGTTATTCTGTGTTAGATTTAATTTGGAAGCACAATGTTGATTGAGATTATTCTTATTGTGGTTATCTCCCTCTATTTCTATTTAGTTTGGTTGGTTCTGTGTAAACTGGAGAACCTGGGGAAAAAAAAAATCCATGTGCTTTTCTGGAATTTAGATTTATTTCAAATGTAGGAATAGAAGGCGATTTTAATCTTTTCTGGCTATGACTACAGGTATAAGTGAACTAGGACAAAGGGACATTAGGATGAATTTTTGTTAGCTGTTTTTGTTGCTTTCTTTTGAAGCATCTGGTAGTTGCTACTTTYGAGTCTGCTCTGACATGGTATTTCCTGTGTTTTTAAGAAAGTGGCTGCGGCAATTTATAGGATGTTTTACTGTATACTCAAAACTATTGTTCTAGCATATTAACTTAGGTAGTCTAAATTTTTGATCTTGATGTGAACTGTAAATATAACAATTTCGWAGCATAATCAAGTTATTTATAATGTCCTATATGACAATTTCCTTCCAGTTCATGGAGTTCATTCAGAAAGTTTCTGCTTAAACAAAGACATAGCTGCGCTCTGTGTGTGAGTTTACAAGAACTCTTGCTAATAAAATCAACCTCTTAAAACCTTTGGAATGGAGAACTTGGGAAGAACTTGAATGAGCATGCTTCTGGCTCAGGAATAGAGTTATTAACTACTCTGCAGGCTTCTTGTTGTTATTTAGTTAAATAAAAATGCATTTTAAGTGTCTCTGTTTTGAAAGAGCTTCCTGATCAAGTAACTGCATTTCCAAGTTTGTGGTTTATTCTTTTGTTTTATTTCGAGGGGTTTTGGAGTGGGGGAGAATTGCACAGATAAAATGAAAAAAATCACATTGGAATTTTTTTATTCATCTTAGGAATAGTTGCCACATCCTGACTTAAGAGCATGTAGTGGTTTTTTGGATATGTAGTCACATGTGAAGAGTAAGTGAATTGTAAGTGACTACTGAGAGATGTTAAAACAACGCAGAGACGTTGAAGGCTGTCCTTCAGCATGTAGATCTCTGAACGGCATGTTTTGTTTGTGACTTAATTGAAATGACTTTTCTATTAAGAAAGTGCGTGTGTGTAAAATGGTAGAGCTTGGCTAAATTTAGAGGAAAATACTTTCAATGCCCATGGGACTGTTTTGGGAAGCTCTGAACAATTTACTGCAGAGGTTTGGTGAACGCTCTTTGGAAGTCAAAGTAATACTTTGCATTGCTCTTAATTTATTTGCTCTAGATAAAAAAACCCCAAATGTGTAATATGTAAACAGCACATCTGTCTATAATTAACAAATATCTTGTCATCTGATAGTCAGTTATCCTTGGAGGTACTTATCCTTTAGGTAATGGTTGTCTTGACTTTTCTGTAGCTGATGATTTTGTATCAGTTTGTGCTCTTATTTTCTATTCTGTGGAATGTGTACATCCTTTTTCCATTTTTTATTGCAATATTTAATCTTTTTTTTCCTCTTGAGTAAAATTCTTCCAGTAGTGACCTCAAATTTGTCAAAACCAAAAAGAAATTAATACTAAAAATAGGATTGCTTAGAAGTTTTAATCTCTTAGCTGATGTTCTGACACAGTAGGAAGATATACATTTGATTTTTTGAAAATGAATAAAACATTATTTTATTTCTGTCAGGTTATTGCTTGATTTCCTACCTCTGATAGGGAGATCAGTTAATGGTGGAAATACTGTATAGCATAGTATCCTGCAGCCTTCACTAAAAAAGGATTATCTAAATATCTTTACCTTGGTGATAATTGTGAGATCAGAGCTGCTCTGTTTTTCATCTGCCTTACTTCCTTAAAATATCAACATTAGGTGGTGAGTCAGCAAAGATGATTAATAAAGGAATAGGCTAAATTAGGATTTTTCCATCAACTACTAGCTATTCTGAGCAGGAAATAATCCCAGCACTTGCTCATCCTGTTTTATTTAACAAACTTATTTAAGTTGTTGTATTTGAGAAAATGAAGATGAGACAGGTCAGATAGTTACAATGACTCTGGCTTGGTTTCTGCTAAGCCTATATGGATAAGATATCCCAAATCCTCCATAGGTTTGCATAAAATGTTTTACAATGTGAAAGAAATAGTTGTATAGTCTTTTGGTTGGTTGGATTTTTTTTTTCTTTTCCTAGAGCTGGTATGACTGAAGCTTGTAATGAAGAGGAGACGATTTCTTTATACAGCTAAGCAGCTGCTTTGCAAAAAGTTCTGACTTACGTCATTCTGGTGTGCAGAATCAGTGTGAGCAGCTGACTCAAATCCAGATTTCACTTCAATTTTGCAATGCGCTTTTAATAACCTGCCTTTCTGCAGGCAAGGCCACAGGTTAAGGCTGAGTGAGGCTCCATCCTTAATTCTTCCTTGTTTAGCTAATGCGCTGTGAAATTGTTGTCTTTGAGCTCAATGGTAGGAAAGTACATCTCTTAGGAAATGTAAGCAAAGAGCTGCCTTGTTGGAAAAATGGTATTTCTGGCTTAGTTTGTGGAGCTCTTCAGTTTGAACAGATGAGGTAATATCTTAGCATCCTCTTGTGAGAATATTTTGCATTTCTGTTTGTGTCCCTATTTCTTTTGCAACAAGTCATCGTGTTTTGCTGGGTTTTGCCTGTTAATGTATGTGCAGAACAGGAGATGGAGAGAAAATACCCAAAGAAACATATCTCTGCCCTGGAGGGCGAAGGATAAGTGAAGCTAAAATGCTGCTCCCGTATCCCATGGGTATGATATGTGGCAGAGTGACTCCATCTCCTGCATTATTCATTGCCGTTGGCTTCTGCTGTGACGTGGGTGTTCATCACGTGAATAGTAGTGCTKTGGGTTGCTGCAGAAAAGGTGTGTGTGACCTGAATGCTCATCCTCCACAGGTCTTTCTCTAAGTGACAGATACAGCCTGGTCTGTGTGTCTGCCAAAAATCATGAATCCTATGGGACGCTTCTCTCAAACAGCATCTGGATGACATCTTCGGTTGCTTCCAGCCCTCGCGGTTGCTCTCTGTCACATACCTTAGCATGAATTTTCAGGCCTTCAGTTCCTCCCTTAAAATTTGATACCTGTATGAAAACAAATTTTACTTCCTAACATGTATTTGGAGAGTGGTTCAGTGGGCTGAGCGGTACCCCATTTTGTGGGCTGTTAAGAATAAGATCTCTGAGAGAGATTTYGGGCTGCTTTGTTTTCAAATGTCAGTTAAAGCTTCTTTATTTACACTTTTTTTTTTCATTCTCTTCATCTCGGCCACTTGGGCATTTTCAAGGCACTCTTGTTTTGCTACTTAAATAGTAACAGCAGATCGTGCTTTGGGGTTTTGTGGGCTCTAAAGCTTGGGTCGGGAAGCATGAGCAAAAGGAAAATATATCTTGGTTGCCATCCACTGGGAGGAAAACACGTTGCAGTGGTTGCATCTGCTCTGTGAGTTGGTCTTCAGCTCTGCATGTCCCTTTGTGCGTTATGCTGTGCTTCTGGCATGATAACCCAGAAACGGTGAGCCTCAACTGAGGTGTTTTCTTGGGCAGTTTTGCAACAGCAATTGTTTGTCTGTTTTTTTGGTTTTTTCAGTTGCAAGTGCAATAGCRGGCATGGTCATAGGGGTGCTGGAAACTGGAGAAAAGGGGTAGATTTAGGGACAGAAATAGGAGAGAGAGTTTTCTACGGTTCAGGGGAAGTTCACCACACTGCAAGCTGCCTGCTCAAGAAAACGTGGGAATATATATAGGAGGTTCCTATGCTCTCCTCCTTTTCCTTCCACCTACTGAAGCCTCTGCATGACTTGATTCTGCCTGTTGCACTTGCAGGATTTCCTGTTTTAATTTAGAGGGTTAATCCCTTGTTGYGGGGCAGGAACTTGGCATGTGGCAGCCCGGCAGGTAACGCGTTCACCTGGACAGAATTGCAGTGTGGACAGTAAAACAGTCAGTGGTTTTACCGCAGAAATATGAGGCCAAAAGGGTAGGTAGCAGTAAGCACTAGGTAAGAAGCTTAAAGTAAATAGTGAATGAAATTGCAGCACAGATACTCAATGGGAGGAATATAATAAATGGCTCATATTGATGCTATAGTTAGAGCAACAGGAGAAGCTATTTGAATAGCAAAATCTTCATGTTGCTGTGGGTATGGAACACAGCTGAGAGATTGCTATTATAACTGGAGCCTGTCACAAAGGTTTAACACCATTAGTATATTATTTTTGTATGTTGGATATATGTGTTGAGGCTGAGGACCAGGACAGCAACCATGTTTCTGGAACCGCTTCTCATCTTGAGTACTTGGTTCAGCTATAAGAAGCTTACTTACTAAACAGTTGAAATATTAATTCCCCCAGGCTCTAATGCTATTTTATTTCCATAATTGGTTTTGCTATATTTGATTTATGGGCAGCTGTGGAAGCAACATCAGTGTGAGACCACTTTGATTCCTTGCATGAGACCTGGCAGGACCAGGTGAGCTGGAGCCAGTACCAGATTTTGGAAAATGTTTGTTGCTCTGAGATACAGAAGTTGAATTCTGATAGGGGTAAAACTTGCAGCCAGAGGATGAGAATAWCGCCCTGACATTTGGAAATAGTTATGGTGTGTGAGGAGATCTGTGTAAATACCTAGGGGGAAGGAGGGTGGTGCTTGCCAGAATGAAAATGCAGACTTGATTCAGAGTAGCTTGAAATGGAAGTTTTCTTCCCTAATATTTTTCAAGAAGCCTAGTAGTCTCAGCAGTAGGGATTGGAAGGTCATTTCCCAGAGTATTTTTTTAAACCAGGAAGGGGAAGAGTGGGACAGTGGGACCCCCTCCTGCAAATACTGGTTGACTTAACATCCTAAGCTTGTTTGTTGCATTTTTCACAGCTCATAAATAAGTGCCGTTAGTGTTTCACTGTTTTAGCCACTAATTGTGAAAGAAATGTTTCTGAATGGAAGGAAATAGAATGGGAAAAGTGAAAGGCTTACTCTCCACAATCTTCCTGACCTTCAAAAATTGTGCTCCAAGGATTTGGGAAGGTTAAATACCATTTAAATGTTGCTCTTTTCCTTTCAGCCCTCTAGGGCAGTAAGTGCATAAATACTTTCTGTGGATTTGGCAAAAACTGCTGTCAAAAAAGCCAGGGTATTTTTCCAGACAAAAAAAGGTACATACTAAAAATGCCAAGAAATTCTTGAGGCTGTGACAGCAGCTTTCTCCCCCACACCCTCTTTAATGACTCTCTTACCCTTCATTATGTCAGGAAAATCCTTCACATGTGTCAAACTGAAGTGCAACTTGTTAATATGCTTGCTGGGGTTCTTGTTTTAAGAAAATAATCATTTCTGTTTGCTTGTTCTGTTTTGAATTATTTCCAAAGTTAGGCCCCTAGAAATGGCAAAACAAAACTCGGCTCTTCTCCTCCATTCCCCAAACAAAAAATGCAGCAGCTGCTGTTCCCAGGGCAGTTGTGTTAGACTTACCAGGGCGCTGTGTAATAGACTTGAGTTAGAAATTGATAACATACTGTCCAGAAGGAAAGAAAGAAAAAATTCATCCCTAAAATAGATGACYGTACTGTGCTTATTAAGTTTTGATGACATATTGGACTTTTTCCATTCTTCTATTTTTAAATTGGGGGATGAAGTGGAAATTTTCATTAAGAAAGATGCAGCGAGATCCTGCACTTTCTGTTTAAAAGGTGATTTGAGGCAGAGTTCCCAAATCGGTAACAGAAACGTAGCATACCTGTGCGTCTGGGGAGGGAACTGCGGTATGAGAACTCTATCAGTTTTATAACTTTACTGTATGCTGAATGCTGCACATCTATAATATCCATAAGTTCTCCTGCATAAGTTCATAATTGTGCTTTAATTTTAAGAGCACAGAAGTCAGGAAATCCATAGTTATCGTTCCCAGAGCAACTGTATCCCTGCCATCCCGCACGGTACTGCTGTTACACCCGCCCGGGTTCCTCCCCGCGGCAGGCGCCTTTGCAGGGTGCTGGGAGCACGTAGCCGTTATTATAAAAGATACAGGAGGAGCGATGTAATCCTTAAAACTTGTGGTGTTCCCTAATGCTAACAGATGAGGCTGTTTTCCCACCAAGCATGCTCCTGAGGGGTGGAAGCGGGAGATGGTCCGTTGCTGGCCATGGAGACGTCGCAGCACCGACCTCCTGCAGCCCAGGCTGGCCGCCGTCTGCCGGGGCCGTCGGGGCCACCGGAGAAGCAGCCGCCCTCCGGGGAAGGGGGGAGCTGATGGGCGATCTCTTTTATTTTGTCAGAAACACTTTCTAGACTAAACGGATTTAAATTGGAGAGTGTTTAAATCAACAGATTTGTCTGCACATCTGAAGATCTTGCTGGAAACACTTTGTCTAATTTGAAGGCAAGAACAAAAATGAAATTTCRTTGCTGCAAAACATTATACCGTTTGTGTAATATGTGCTTCAGAGAAAAGAATTATTGAGGCATAAAATCTGTGTCAGTACTGAGTGACTCCTGGTTAAGCTTGGCCACAGAAAACCTGCCTCTTTTCTATTTAAGCTAGGCTTAAAAGCTCCTTAATAAAAGCAAGGAGGTTGAAGAGGACAAAAATCAAACCTGATAACCTTCTTCCCTCCTGGCTAGAAGCAGCCAGTCATGAGCACAGTCTGCAGTGGGGGAAAAAGCTGCAGCRATTGCTATCTCAGCAGATTCTCGCTTAACCTCAAGGAAGCGGCATTGGTCTGAGGGTCAGAAATGAGAAACCAGTGAGGAGCACGGGTCAGGTGGAAGCCTTGCTCCGTTTTGAGGAGCCTGCAAAGGTTCGTCCCCGCATCCCGGCGGTGGGGACGGCTCCCAAACTTCCTCTTTGCCAGCTGGTGTTTTGTGCTTGTTGTTAGGTTTGATTTTTTTTTTTTTTTGTTTCTTTAGTTGACATGCGGGAGATCACGTCACGCACTGGCGTCTGTAAGGTTAATCCTTCACACTTGTGCATCTCCGCTGCCTTTCTGTACGTATCGCTTGGACCAGCCAGTGGTTTCTTTGAGCTAACTGTAGCAGTGTGTTCCTACTTTGTCATCTGCGGGTGTTCAATGTTGCTAATTCATTTTCTGTGGAGGATATCACTGCCTGCCTGTTGTCTGCCTTCTAATTTACTGCTTTTAATGAAGTCCTAAATGAACTATTCTAATTTGCATAGGTCAAGGAGACTGACCTTGCTGCAGTGCTGGATGTCTGCGGTTTTATCTGGGAGGTTAAGATTTGTAACCAGGAATAATACAAAATAAATAAGCCTTCCTTTCTCCAGTCCTCGATGATTGTTTATGAATTTGCCAGCTTTGGAAGTGTTGCAGGCAATGTGTTAAAAATGAGGGTGGAGAGGTGGATGAGTAGTGCAGGGTATGGAGAAAGGGAAGGGCTACACGGACAAATATTCTCAGCTGGAAAATGTAACACCCTGGGCATGCAGTAGCACTGTCTCAGGAATTTATGCCACAGCTACTAGTATCTTGTTGGGTTTGAGGTCAGATGTGTCTTTRCTCCTGCTAGGAAGAATTCCCACAGGTGCTTTTAATGGCTCTTGTGTAATTCCCCTTTCTCCCAGAAGCTGTGATTTAACCACGTTTTATCCCYTATCTACACTGGATGGGCGGAAAARGGCTRTAAGCAGTTTTGTTTCATAAGGGAGGCACTTCTGGAAAGTCAACAATGTTGCGAAAATGTCGCTGGCTGAGGCTGAAGGTAGTGGTGGGAGATTTCTACCTGGGCGGCCTGCTTCTTTCCCAGAGGACTTAGTTATTCCTAACTTCAAAAACTGTATTTTGCATTTCAGGCCTTAGTGTTATCTTCTGATAGGAAAAAGCTCCCTGTCAGAACTGGTTGCTGAGCTTGTCTTTGTTTGGATCAAAATTTTGTCTTGTTCCAAAGATATAAAATTCAAGTTGTTACTCTTTTTTTTTTTCCATTTTTTTTCTTTTTTTTTTAACTGGGTTAACCAGTGTTTGCAGTTACACAGGGCTTGGTCCAGAGCAAATGACGTTTCATTTATAGGAAGAGGGCTAACCACAGAAACAGCCATCCTGGCACAGGTGTATCCATCTGCATGACTGTTTATCTCGCAAAGAATCCCCTTGAAATTGTAGAGAAAAAAGAAAGATAGCATGTGTGCCCATTCTGGGGAGAAGACTGGAGCTTAATACTTACCCCAGAAGGTTTTGTTTGTATACAACCTGTGGAGCTCAGAGATGGAAGGCAATCATTAGTTTCTTGAAGTTTTCCTGGTAGATAAATGTTAACGTAATGTGTGTTTTCTCTCCTCCTCTGTCCCCCCCCCAGTACTGATTCCCTGTTGCAGAAGGCCAAAACTCTGCTTGCTAAATGGGGTTGGAGGACTGGTCTAACAAGTGCTGTTCTATTTCCTCCCTCCATCAACAGTTCAAAAACAAAACAAACCCTAGCTTTCCATTGTTAGCATAAAAAATAGTRTATTTATTTTCTTGCTTTCTTCAGAGTTTTAGACTTAAAAATTATATTTCATCTGGTTTATAGGTTTGTTTTCATATTTTCAAATGACAAATACTGTTTTTAAAGAGAACATTTGTCTCGCTCATAATTGATCTATTCTGTCTCAGTACTTCCAAGGATTTATAGTTCTTGAATTTCTAATAGAACAAGGACAGGAAAAAACAGATCCCTCTTTAAAATAGACTGTAGTTTGGCTTGATTAAGAGTCTGGCTTTTACTTAAACAAAAAAAAAAAAAAAAGCTTTTTTTGATAAACTGTACAGCAGATGAGATTTGGATCTTCAGTCTTAGATATTTACCATCTCCAGATGGGAGAACAAATATAAAATTGGATAATGCACGAAATCCTAGACCATAGTTTGAGTCACACGTCTGCTGATAATGATGGGGTATATTTTGATGGGGAGATAACCTGGCTTCTGTGACTGCTTGTGGCAAAGATTCCAATATATTTTTGAGTACTAAAAGCCACAGCTTTTGCTTGCCATTTTACCGGAGGGCAAAAGAGTTAGGATCTGACTGTGATACAGCATACGGATTTTGCAATAATAGACTTGATGTCTCCAGAATACAAACAAAAGTGAAAAAAGTTTTTGATTTATTTTCTGAATTAGGTTATGAGTCTGCTATTTATTGAGGGTTTTTTGCTGCTTTTCTCATGAATTGGGATTCATCCTTATCTTCTAAAGTCATATGGGTATTTTGTCACTGATATTTAATGTTTACGTATGGGAAAACCACGGGTATGTAATGCAGTGCAGAGGGGGAGAGAATTTAAAGAGTATTTCACAGCGCTTATACCTTACATATTTGAGCTGCCATAGTCCTGTGACAGCTTAGGACACCCGCCCTGTTTGGGAAGATMTTTTTCCTCTACTTATATTTTAATATATGGATACACATGTCTCTACCTCTGTTCTGCTCCTACCTCTCCTGAGAGTGCGTTGTTTAATAGGGGCATATTTCAAGGGGCCAGCAAAGGATGGCTATTTTGATTACTTGGGTGGCTTGTGCTGCTCTTCCAGTTCCCTGATTTAGGTTCTGCTCTTGATGCTGGTGCAGTAGATGATGGTTGTTTGCGTTGGTGCCGTTAACTTTGACCTTCAGGAAACCAGTAGTTTCAATTTGTCCCTCCTTTACTTGCTCTCCAACAGTAGAAGCTCTAATACATGGTATACATTTGTGTTTTGCAGCCTTCCTGACCTCTTCAGTTTGAGCTGAGAGAGTGCCGTGGGTGCTGGTGCTAAGGACCTGGTGCTTTTTGTACGGGCTTTCCACCAMCGAACAGGGAGAGTAAGTGATCTGGTACACGCTGGGGGGTTTGCTGAGGCTGGGGAACCTCCTCTGTGGTAGAGGGAACGGGGTATGAGTACATCCATTAGCATGGATGCGCTCTTACTGGATTTCAGTTTGCTTTTTGTCAGAAGTGCAGTTCCTGGTGGTAGGTTAACCGGTTCTGCGTGGGTCACAGAGCGGGAGGGAGTCTGAGAGGACAGCCGGCTGTGCAGCCGCTTTGCGTAACTGGCTGAGGCCGTCTCCGTGAAGGGATCCATCCGGTGGCAGGCTCACCAGCAGCCTCGGGGACTGCGGCTTTGCCTCTCTCCTCATGCAGACTGACAGGCTGGGTATGCTTCCCRGTGCATGGCAGGCCATAGGGCTTCTTGTGTTCAGAAAGTAGGTTTTTGAGAGATCTGACATTGTCTGCCCAAAAAGAAATTACGGTTAGCTGGGAGACTCTGGCTAGGGTCTCTGACAGCTTGTCTGTATCCTACGCCGGTTGCGTTAGCAGAGCCCTCCARAGAAACTACACTGTGTTCTGACAGAGGGAGGGACTTTTCCCATCAGGATTGCATTTCCACCTTCCTGGAATGCATTAGGCAGCCCGCAGGAGCACTCTTCTGTGTTTTGCAGACGCAGTGTTTGCAAGAGTGTCATTTTCTACAGCACCAAGTGACGGAGCTGAGTTGATAAAGCTGAGATGTATGCCAGCTGTGTAGACACGGAGTGTACCTCGAGTTCTTGCTATTTGTGGGGGATAAATGCTAGTGCTCAGTTAACRTATTGATTTAGAAATTGATCTTTCACTCTGAATGCTACTTTTTGAAAGAATTCTGTATTTACTAAAGGACTTCACATCCTGAAGAATTCCAAACATTGCACACTATTTATTTATTTATTAAACTAATAGATAAAATTGCTCTCCAGTGAGGCAAAGTATTCCTTGTGGAARTTGTCTTTGCACAGTGAGAATGACRGGACTCCAGCCAAGGCTGATCTCACATTGGTGTGTAGTTGCTTATGACACATAAGTTTTAGCTAGCACAGTGAGAAAGCTCTTAAGGRCTTTGGTAAGGTTGAGCATTTAGTCTCAGTTGTGATCCAGTCTTTGTGATTTTTCATGTATGTTAATGAAGTAGACTTAATGTTCTGTAGTACACAGAGGCCAGGCTAATGATGCGGCTTTTGTTCTCCAAGTTGTTTTCTACGAAGATGTCTATACATATCTGACTGACACTCAGTTTTTACCTAGAAACTCAGGAACATATACAGTTGCCATTCAAATCATTACTCAGTTGCATCATTCATGCACTAGCTTATTCTCCGGGTATTTTTTTTTTTAATATAATTTCCCCATCCCTGGTCTTTTCCCTGTGGCTAGAAAACCTGTAAGGCCTCAGACTGTCCTGAGCTGCCTTATGTATTGATAACCTAACTTCCSTTAGGTAAGCGTCTGATCTCTTCCCTAGAAGGCTCTCTGGGAGAGAGGCTRTCCATTCGAGAAGCTTCACCTCAGTAGGACCAGCCATCTAAACTCTTCTTGCCCCTCTCTGCAGCTGTGTGCAGTTTCACCGGGCACTGGAGCATCCTGAGGTGAGCTGCTCGCTGTGTGATGCTTGGCCAACCTCAGCTGTGACTGTCRGGAGGCACTCTGTCACGGCGTTGGGGCGGCCGTTCGCCTGCTTTAGGTGTTTGCTAGGTATCTTGCAGGCAGCTCTGTGACAGCCTCTGCTAATCTTTAATCAACATTATGTACTTCTCACAGTAGACTGGTTTGATGCCAAGCTGAGGCAAGTAGTGCTTCACTCATTACTTAATGCAGCTGAAACTGCACTACTGACTGTCACGCTGACTACTCAGAGAGGATATGACTTGCCAGATCCTAGCTGTTCAAAGAACAAAACAGAACAGATTAYTAACCTTTTGGTTTTGGAGGTAATGGAGTTGATGTGAATTCAACAGCTTCACTTTCTGTCAGTACTTTTAAGAGTCCTTTAGTAAGATGTGAAACTTCTTCAGGGAGACTTTGAAATGAGGAGGGGGGGGGCGGGAAAAAAGGCGGGGGGAAGGCAGGGTCATACCTAATTCCAGCCTTTCTGCCTTTGGATCAGAGTGCAGAGAAGTGTGGCAGGCCTGTGTCTGACCTTTCAACGTGCTGCTGTCCTGGAGACTGCAGCCTTGAAGACATGACRCATGGGCAGCACGCTCATAGTGGAGCTGATGATGGCTGCAGCTTCTCTTAAGAGCACAAATGCTGTAGGGTAAAAAACAGGTCTTTTCCTGACTTCACTGGGTTAACATTTATTAGGTTGGAAAAGGTTTTTCTTTTGGGGGCTGTCAGCAGTACTGAGGCTTTAAACTCATTGGTCCAGAACCTCTTTTATACTAGCATGGGAAATCTCATGGAACTAGTTTTATTTCTGTGACTCGTAAAGGTTGATCTGTGCTGTAGCTTCGATTACTTTGRAGCAACTCTTAAATCAGTTGTTGAAGAAGCTAGAGCTGCATGGGAGTTTAGGTGCTAAGTGTGAGGAGCTGTTCTCTTGCCAGCACAGAGCTTGCTGGTCTGTCCCTCCTCCTTGCTTTCTCCGCTCATCCCCACCTCCAGGRAAATTCTTGGCATGATTGATCTGGTAGCTTCTCCATCCTTGTGCCCATCACAAGCACAAAAATTCAATTACACCTCTGTCTTGCAAACCCATTTCCATGTTCAAAGTTACAGTTTGGTTACTCTATGTTGCCTGAGTATGCATGTGCTACTTTTTAATTCTGAAGAGTTCCTAAAGATAGTTTACACTGAGAAGTAGCTCTAAGGTCACTTGAGTTAGTTTGGCGTTCTTTACTGCTCATCATCTTAGGTACCAGGTTGTGGGGCAGACCTGCAGGTTGGGGGTGTTAGTGTTTCGTTTCCTGTTCTGAATGAGATATGCCTCTTAGGTTAAGAAGCATTAGTTTAGGGGACAGAGTACTGCACTGGGAGTCAAGTGATGAACATTCAGGTCTGGACTTCCTTTTATCTCCTAGAGAAAGGATGCTTTATGGCCCCAATTCTACTTCTCCTTTGCAGCTGGATGACTGAAAAAAATACAATTCCAAAAAAGTCTGAAATCCTAATGTGGCCACAATCTGTAATACTAATTATCTGATTTCTAAATATATGGCAATTCCATATTTTAACTATTGCTGTGTTGTGTTCAGTCCACTGAAGTTTCACTGTATCACTTGTCATGCTGASTAGTGAGTGCCTAAAAACCTAGACTTTAAATGTAAAAGCCAGCTAGGGTTGTAAAGTGCTCCCCATCCCTCCTGCAGAGCTCGTAAAAAGCTGTATTAACTTCTCCCAAATTCTGGTCCATTATAGGCACTAATATTTCTTAGCCTGTAACTGAACTCTAAATGTAAATGCTTTATTAGTGAGTGGGTATAACATTTCCAGGTAAGTTGCAGTGCAGTGTATCCAAGAGGCCATTAAAAGGGTATACAGATTTGCAGAGTCTTCTATTAGAAAATTTTGCACACTCATATCATTTATTGAAAAAGTTGTGCAGTTGCTTACAGCAACAAGGGGACAACACGCTTTATTGCTCTTGAAGAACATCTTGCAGCCTGTTGCACTGCACATTTAATACTGCAGTGTCTCACACTAATAGGAAGAGAGGACCTCAGCTTTGTGGTTCTTTTAGAAATAATTGATTTTTCCATTCTATAGAATGTAGGGTGCTGTGAGCCGAGTCTTTCCAATTGGGATGATTATAGTGTGTGTCAAAGAATGGGACATCAACCAAATTTGTGCTCTAAGTCAGACAAAGATGAATCTAATTTTTGCTGTTGAATCTAGCAGTAGATTACTCTCTGGATGAGCTTGGAGGAGAGCCTCGAGGGGGCAGAGAGGCTGCAAGCAGAAATTCCCTGCTGGGGTGCAGCATTAATGTATGACYCTTTTTTCAAGGCAGAGTAGAAAAACCCAGCTCTATGATTTAAGTAATTTGAAGACCTCTTTGTTTAGAATATGTTAACAGCTAATTCTTGTGTGGTGTAACGATTTTGTTGTTGTTTTGGTTTGGTTTTTCTGAGACACAGGTATCCAGATGAGACTTATGGCTACTTTGATACTTGGCTCTTAAACTGCTTACTCTGCTTGCCAGCTAGTCCAGTTTGATATTTGCTAGTGATCACACACTGATGAATGTGACTCATTTCACCTGCTGGCACCACAGACATGTGGGTCCCTGTGATCTGCAGTCTGAATCCAGTTGTTGGTGCTTAAGCTTACACACAGGCACATTAAAATAGAAATAGATTTTCAGGAGATGACAGCAGAGGCTATGCTGATCAGGTGCAGTGTATGGCCAGAAAAGCATACTGAACAGCAACACATTTACACTTGACCGGTCCCTTTTTACCCCTCTGTTTTCCTATGCTTGTTCCTCCCCATTTTTGATTCGTGCCCTAAACATCCCATGGTAAGTTTTCTACAATCCCAAGATGCTCTTCCCTATATCCTACAGGGACTAGGAAGTTCTGCAGTGTTGTAAGGTGTTCCAGAGAGCCTCTCCTCTTGACTCATCATGATGGGTTTCACACCTGGACGACAGGTCTGACCACTCTCTCATGATGGGCCTGCAAGTAGGGTGTTACTTGGGTTCCCTCACCTGCTGTTGTGCCTCTGTGCTCCTTTGTGTTTCTTCAGGTGGCTTTTTATCTCATGACCAAACACTTACAAATGAAAGTAGAGAGGACAGCATCATCCTCTCTGCTTGCACAGCACTTCCCAGCCGTCTGCTTTACCCCTGGGAGGGCTGTGCTCCCAGAACAGAAGACTGCTGCTGCCAAGTACCTTTTAAGGGGCTTGTAGATGTACATGGATTTGGTGTGCTGAGTGTGTAGTCCTGCTGCTCAGGAGGGGGTGGCTGCGGGATCAGAGTTGCTGCAGGTTCAGAGTAGTCTCAGCTGGACCTGCTCACAATTCCCTTCTCTTGCCTTGTTTTGGTGTCTCAGTGGTGCTGGTCAGTTGTGTTTTGGTTCAGCAAGCTGGGGCAGGATGCTTTGTTCCCCCCAGTCTGTGGGTAAATAATTTTCTGTTGCCATCCTGGATCACCAAGGGCTAGGGCAACCATCACAATCCCACTATCCCAAATAAGCCACCCATTAGAGTAGAAACACCAACTTGGGAAGGGTGAGTGAAGGCAGATGTGCTAGTATTTCTTTACATTCCCCCCCCCCCAACTGAAGGTGTTGCCTGAATGCCCCACGAAGCTGACACGAGGATGTTTGACRCAGTTTTGAATCTTAGGGCAACTGAATACAACCATGAACAGTTCTGGCTGGGCCAGCCACAGGGTGCCTTCTGTTGCCTGAGTCACTTTAGCACAGTTAAAGCAGAAGTGTCAAATGCACTATGACAGTCTCTGTAGTCTCTATCTACTCCATAGTCAATGCAGTTTAGGTCTCAGTTTATGGAAGGCTATTTCTTTTCAAAAGGCCGTGAATATATGCCTAAGTACATTTAATGTATAGTGTGCATGCTTACTGTATAATTATGTAATTCTTAATGTATAAGTGTACATTTTATYCAAATAAACTAATTCTACCCACAAGAGCCAAACACAGAACAGTTGATCTTGAAAGGGAGTATTGAATATTGCTCAAGCAAGGTCACCTAGAGCAGGTTGCCCAGGGTCCTATTCAGATGGCTTTTGAATATATCTGAAAATGGAGACTCCACAAGCTCTCTGGGCAACCTCTTCTGGTGTTCAACCATCCACCCAGTGAAAAAGTGTTTTCTTATGTTAAGATGGAAATTCCCATTTCAATTTGTGTCCATTGCCTCTCATCCTGTCACTGGCCACCACTGAGAAGAGTCTGCCTCGATCTCCTTTACAGCCTCCTGACAGATATTTRTACACACTGATAAGAGTTTGCCCATTTCCCCCCACACACCACTTTCTGACCCTTCTCTTCTCCAGGCTGAACAGTCACTATTAATCATCCTTATGGTGCTTCGCTGCACTTGCTGCAGTAGCTCTGTCCCTCTCTTGTATGGGGGAGCCCCRAACTAGGCCCAGCGCTCCAGATGCAGCCTCACCAGGCCTGAAAAGAGGGAGAGGATCACTTTCCTTCAGCTGCTGGTAATGCTCTTCCTAATGCAGCCCAGGATACCATTGGCCTTCTTGGCCTCAAGGGCACAGTGCTGGCTTACGTCCACCGGGACTCTCAGGTCTGCAGAGCTGCTTTCCAGCAGGTCAGCCCTCTGCCTGTACTGATGCATGGAGTTATTCCTCCCCAGGTGCTGGACTCTGCACTTCCCTTTACTGAACTTTGTGAGGTTCTTCTCTAGCGATTTCTCCAACCTGTCAATGTCCTTCTGAATAGCAGTGCAACTGTCTACACCTCAACCTTAATTTGAGATACATTGTATGAAAGGTGCCCTGGAGAGCCTCCTCCACTGGCTCATCGTGAGGGGTTCCAGCCTCAGACAACAGGGTTGATGTGTCCCCTGGGAGGGGCATGGGCAAGGTATCTCTTTCTCAAACTAGGTTATTGGGGTTTCTTCACCCACTGTTGTGCCTCCGTGCCCGTTCATCTGTGTGGACATGAGCCTTTCATTAGTTAACGTAACATGCGACCTACCTGCTTCCCGTGATGAGTGAACTTTACTCTTAAGCACTTCATCTTCTGTTAAGCATAATGTAAGCACCAAATCTTGTTTTTATTGCATTTGATTTGCAATGAATATGGTTACTTGTGACTAGTTGAAAGCAAAGCATATATTTTAACAAGTCTACAGAATATGTTTTGAAGGTGAAAGTCTAYGTCAAGAGCAAAATCAGTGTGGACACAGCAATAGCTCAGGTTGTCCTGTAGGCCTCATCAACATCATCTTCCTTGCCCCAGTGGGATCTCTGTTGCTAATGACAAGAGAGTTCAGTTTCCACAACTGTTCCARTATTTCTGCTGAGATAGTAATTTTTGTCATGCGTGTGCCTCTCTGGGAATTGAACCAGAATCATTAATTTGTTTTTGCAGGCTAGTAGAAAATAAATGGCTATTCTTGTTTCTGACTATACTTTTATCAGTGACCCCTCTTTAGTTAAATAGTTTCTTAAAAGTCATTTAAACTTTTGGATTTTGGATACAGAGCTGGTTGAATCTGGGCTTCAAGTCTTAAGTGTGGCCCAAAATACATATTCTGTGATATTTCATGGGGAGCCTATAGAAGACAAGTTTAATGTGTCCCATTCTGATGGGTCGTATCTCAGTCTGTTTTGGTACTCTCAGCAGAGGAACTGAAATCTTACGAGATTACCTGTAGGAGTTGTTGCTTGGTTTCTGGAGCATGGTAGCTCCAGAGCTGTGTGCTGCAAGCCCTTGTCTGTGGTTCAGCAAGGGTTACCAGAAAGTTTCTGCTGGTGTTTTATCTTTACTTAGGAATGGAAAGAATAGCTACTTGTTTGCGGAAAATGTTACTCACAGTGAGGATAATGCTCTGGTGTCTGGGTCAGTTAATAGTAGCAGCCATACACAATAGATTGTGCAGGAGTTAAATCCTAGAGGAACTTCGCAAGCTGCAGTGGTTGACTGGGACAGCCRTTGCTCGTGCCTGCAGACTGTTTGGTCGTCATTCATCAGCAGAAGATGTAGTAGGGGGTAGTGTATGACCTGGGTCAGCCATTTTTACTACCTTGGCATATCCCACTTTCAAAGAAAAATGTATTTCTTGCTATATAGATAGTAATTGTCCTTGCAAATGAAGGACACAGCCCTCACTTTATGGGAGGGAACTTGGGGGTGGAGAGACCTGAAAAGAAAAAATTAAATCTTAACTGGCTGGTTGTTTTCAGCTGGAGGTTTATTTTCACCAGACTCTTCCTCTTTGTCAAAGAATGCAGAATTTACCTGAGGTAAAAATGAACAGCATTTTTAAAAGTTTATTAAACAGAATTGTTTTCTTCAATRAAGTATTGCAATGTTTAACATCATTATTCATGATGCAGTTAGGATTAGGAAGCAGCAGACACAACTGATTCAAATCAATCAGATGTTTAATTGCATGAAACTGTTGGGTTTTTTTTCCCCCTAATAATATGTTCTTGCATTAAACTCAAGAAAGGTAGAACTTTTGTGTGGTTACCGCAGACAGTATGCCATATCTGTGACTCAGTTAATGCATTTTGCTTTTTGGTTGTTGGAAATCTTTTTCACTGTGCAGTGGCAGTGAAACATGTCATGTGGCAYATCAAATTACCACACAATTTATGCTGTATTGCAGAGGTTGTCAGTATGATATGAAATATGAATGGAAAGAGAAGGCGGTACCCAGGAATGTGCTTCTGTTATTCTTCAAGCATYGTTTTCCAAAATGTGAATTAGGTGCTTAAATCCTACATGATTAGACTCTATTCTTTCCTTTATATTTAATTCTACAGCCAAAAGAAAGTACTACATAAGATGCTAGAGTAGCATTTACTAAGGACTTTATTTTTTAAAAAGAATTTTAAAAGAAGTTGAAATACTGAACCATCCCTTGTAAATGGTCTGTTTGCTTTCAGTCATTCCTGRTTTCAGATTCTTCAGAGAAGTAAAAAGTTCAGGAAGTCTTGCAGAAGGCAGATTGAGTAATCCGTTCACAAGGTTTCTTCCAAATTCTATTAGGTGAAAATTATTTTATAATTTGAAACTTGATACTCAAAATCTTTGTTATTTTTTAAGCTTCGTATTTGTACTCTGGTTATTGTTATTCATTAATCATGCAGCTATACAACCCTCCTGGATTCTTGTCCTAAGATTATTGTTTAAAGTCTTGTCTCAGTGAATTTCCTAGTCGAATTGTGGATAATGTTTTTAAAAAATCATGTTAGAGGACTAAAAGACTGGAAATAACTCTCATTCAGTTGCTTAACCCCATAGGAATCATAGAATGGTAAGGTGGGGAGGGACCTCTGGAGATCATCTAGTCCAGACCTCAGCATAGGCTGGTATGGGGATTGAACCCACGACCTTGGCCTTAGCAGCAACACACTCTAACCAACTGAGCTAAACCTGGGTGCCATTATATCATGCAATTCATAACTTCAAGATGAAACTCAATTAGTTTGTTGTTAGATGATTCTTTACTCCTTTTGGAAGGCTGTTTTTAGACCACAAACCGCTTATAGGTATATTCTTCTAATTTCTAGCCCAARTTTGGTAATGACTACTTTACATGCACTTGTTTCTTGTGCCAACCTTATTCTTTAAAGTTTTTGTTGCTTCTCTCGGCCTTCATTTTGTTGCAAGCCAAACTCACTGTGTCCTTGTACAAGACAGATATCTGCTGCCTTGATTATCTTCCAATTTCCTGTGTTTTCCATTAATCACGCCGGTGCGTAAATGACCAGATGCTACTAGGCTATTTCAGATGAGGTCTGGACRTTACCTTGTACAATGGTGTCGGTGTTTTCCCAGCTCCGCAGGAAACCAGACTATAAACTTGCCTCCCCCTGTCCCCCCGCCGAATTTCTCAGACTGACAGCTCRAGCCCACTAGTACCCTGCTGGTGCAGCCAGGTCTCTTTCTCCAGTGATTTCCAAACGCTTCCATCACAGCCCAAGCCTGATGGCAGGATTTCTTAGTGATTCGCTGAGTGAATGGCCTTTGCTTGGTGTTATTTCACCTCATTACATTTTTATTATGCTCCTTCTGGGGATGTTCAGTTTTCCTTGCAGCAATTCCATCTTTCTCGTTGCAGAAGAGCCGTGAAAATTTGTGTCATTGGCAGACTTCACTAACACATTTTATGACAAGATCAATTAATTATTAAATTATCTTAAAGATGCACTTTATATATATATGTATTTAATATGCCCATAAATATACATATTAACTACTTATTAAATTATCATTAATGGTAATTTTCATTACCAAATCCTTTTATCATTCACACTTTCCACTCTTTCAATTAATTTTTATTTTCCCTTCTCCTTTTATCATGGGAAATGATGACTGGAMCTTCCCGGTTTGTTTCATTGAACCATTTATTTGGTCCTTTCTTTGTGCTCCCTCTAGTTCAGCTCCTCTGAAGTAAATATTTTGTGCTTCCCTCCATGTATAGAAGTTCTTTACAATGCCCTTGATTAGCTATCAATTCTCTAAGTCTTCATGGTTTTACTCTCTCTTAAAAATACCCTGGATGAATATTTTTGGGCTTGTCTGAGCTGTTGAAGTTTGTATACTACTGCTGACATCAAAATCAACTAGGAGACTGTGTTAATGTCCTATGGCCTTCCATTGCCACAGATAAAATTGCATTTTGTTAAAATAAGTTTGCTTCAGCATCMTTCATCTGCTATGAATTATAAATTGTAATTTAGCCAGTTGGCTAGTAGTCAGAAAGCAGTTGCAGACCTGCTGGCTGAATGTGATATTTGAGAGGGTTAAATTCTGTGAGAGGAAATCTCTCCCTTAGGGTGCCCACACAGGCCCTCCACTGTGATCAAGTCTCCAGGTCCTGCACRTTAGGAATGTAATGTGCTAATTTAAATAAAAATAAGAACTGCAACTTTGATGACAGCAGGAATGAATAATAAGATTTTTACAGAATTCTTATGGCTTAAACTGGGGATTTAAGTTTCAAGGTAGGGAGATAGCGGAGGCTGCTTGGGCCTGTGACAGGAACACGTGCAGGATGGAGCTRTTGCTCTCATAAGGGTGGAACGACGAGCTGTTTCCGAAGGAGCCTTTTAAAAAAAAATAGGTGTCCGTTTGGCGTTTTTTTAAGCTGCTCTTCTTCTGCAACTCTGGAAATTAGTAAGCTTTATCTTACGCTCAGCTTGTGTTTTCATGGCTTTCTAGTAACCAGGGAGATTTGGTCTGAAYGTCTGGTCTTTTGGCAGTAGGTAGTTTCTGCTGTGCTTGCAGCTCCTGATAAAACGGTAAAATACAGGGAGTACAATTTCTATCTAAATGGGTAAAAGTGATAAACTGGGAATTTCTTTTTTGAGTAATAAAATCATTCTCTTTATTCCAGTATTTAAAGGAGGATACCAACAAAATGAAGAATGTGGTTGTCCTGTTCTTGTTTTCCCCTCTAACAGCTGATGAATGTTTTTTGGACTAGCAAATCTGTCAGTCTGGAGCAAGAAACTGTAGCTTGTCCCATTAGTTAACTGAGAGCTGCCAAACTCAAAAATAATGACATTTTCTGAGGTTTCCAGTTCTGTTTTGTCTCAGCTCCCAAGTTTTGCATCCATTCTTAAGGCAGCAGMAACATTTTACTCATTCCTATAAGAAACAGTAAGAAAAAAAGACTGAAAAGTATTGRTGGAACTCTGCAGTAAAAAACCTGGTTGCTTGAAAAGTTTTCCACAGGAAATGAAAGCACAGCAGCATCCGTGACTTCAGAAGAGATGGTTATATCCTCATTCAGAATTACTGCTGTTTCTSACAATCAGCTCTGAATAATATGTATGGCACTTACCTGAGTATAAATGAGATTCAAAACCTAAATATTACCCTCTCGTTTTAGTTTTTCCTGGGAGAGCTGCTGATTGAAGCAAAGGAATAGAAGTTAGGATTTTTTTTAATGTTCTTGTCTTTGCCGCAAGCATACTTTATAATCTTGCATGTGCCACTTAACCTCTTCCTCTTCTGTTTTCCAACTCATAAGACAAACTTAATAAAGTTGACCTTGCATGGCTGTCATGAGGCTTGATTCATTTGTGGTCTTAATTTTATTGGTGTGGTATTTCAGGTCTATGCTAATGTAACGGCATGAAGTCAGAGCTGCACTGGCATAAAATGAAGTAGTACAGTAGCAGATTCCTAAGCTTCTCTTCAGCTGAAAGTGGAAGTTGTCTTATTGAGACTGTCTCAGTCCTAAGCAACTAGTATTAGCAAGTAGTATTTTTAAAGTGTCTTGATCCCCCAAATACAACAAGTTTTAGAAGTAGTACTTTTATTTTGCATGTTTCTTAGTTCATCTTTATTTGAGATCCAAAGGGCATTATTTTTTCTACAATAGAAATAGTWGCATTCTGCCAAGACTTCTAGAAAAGAAGTGGATAAACTGGAGTGCTGTGAAGTTAAAAAGAACAGTAATTTCCCTGAGAACTGAGCAATTCAGGTAACAGCCTTGGTCAGAGATTTGAGGGATTGTATAAATAGGTTCCTCTTTAATCATTCACGCTGTTCCTGCCTTAAGATTTCCTTCAGGGACTGAGAGTTAACTACCCTTTTCCCACTGACTGGCCTTCAGTGGGGAATTTGTGTGTCTTAAGTCTTGCGTAAGTACTCTGCATCCTGTATTTGAAAAAGATACAGACCTTCAAAGACCTGGAGGGATTGTCTTGGCCAGTGTTGCCCTGTCTGTACTTTCTGCTCTCAGTCTTGGAATCTGAGACAGGCACCAAAGCTCCATGTAAAATGCACAAAGGACTAGGATATCTAGAATTAAATACTTACTAAAAGGAGTCTTAGGAGGTGGCCACTTGAACAGGGAGCTACCCATATTGTCCTAGCATTTTGGTGACTTTGCTGATTTGCCGCGTTCCAGTTTCAAAGTGCCTGTGGCTGGCATGCTAGAAGGTGAATTCTCCAGCCTTTCCCCCAAATTTCCCATTTCCTCATTGAACATACTGCTTGGACATACAGTTATCAACGCAGCATTGCTGTGTTCTCTTTGCCCAAGTTAGGACTGAAATGCAAAACAACCTGGTGCAACTGGCTCATGGCTGAGAGTTGGATGTCTTCTCTGATATTCTGTGAAACCTCTCCTGGGATGAGGTGGCTAACTTGGTGTAGTGGTGTAGTAGTCCTTTTTCCAGTGAAAAAATCTTTGTTGTGCTTTTAACAAGAGGGCTTAAGTGCTGGAGAACTGCTAGTCATGTATATTATCAAGATATTATTACAAAGCTTTAATAGAAGCAATCAAGGAGAGAAATGGAGTCAAACCTAATGGTGTTTCCTTTACTGTAATCTGCTTCAGCTGGTTGTAGTATCCTCTGCTGATAAGTGGTTCCTCATAAGCAATTCTTAGTGCCACTCTTACAGACTTTAATGGTGGGCACATGAGCCCACACGGAGCTAGGCAAAATAAATGTGATGGCCAGGTGTGTCTGTCTGCACCTGATTTCCTGCAGGACTGCAAAGTGCTGATATGCTGGCAGCCTGATTGCATGTTGCACTGCAGCAGAGCTCTAAAATAGTGGCTGCGGAGTTTGCCACTCTGTATATATACCCAGAGACTTAAAGCAAACCAGGAGTAATCTGTAAGAATGTCTTGTCATTCTTTGCTTTGTGCTTTTTTTATGCGTATTACTTCTAGCTTAACAAATCCCTGAAAGAATGAGTAAAATTGGGCTCATGCTGATGTCAGTTCAGATAGCTGCATGGGAGTAAATGGAGCTATCTTGATTTATAACATGCTGTCAGTAGTATTGACAGTGTTTTGCTTTACATTTAAAATATGTATGGATTATTTAGTTAAGTATAAAATGTCCTGATGTTTTCTTTTGCTATTTGATGAAAGAAAATCTGCACTGAGATATCTTAGTGTAGAAAAAATAGGAAAACAGCTGCTGTGTTTTACTGAGAAAATATATCTCATCTGTGCAGGGGATTAGGGTCATGTTGATGATTAACTGCTTGAATTAAGCTTCATCTATATGATCTGGCTGCAGAAAAACTGAAACACTAAGGTTCAGAAAAACACAGTTTTGAAGAGTTGAGAGCTCTATAACAAAGCCTGGCCGTATGAATTAGGGACACAGCAGGAAYTTTGTCTAAGTGCTGATACTATCCCAGAGCACAGAGTGGGAAATAATGACATCCATCCGTATGTAGCCTATAGGAACCTCAACTAAGTGGGCAGGCTGCACAGTACCTGGAAAAGAATGCCAAGAAATAAGGAATATATGTCCTCATGAGGAACTTCGCCAAATCAAAGAAGAGAGAAAGTATTCAAGCAGRAGCTTACAGGGGAGGTCTTCTAGGYGTAAAGTCAGCYGGTAGCATAGRGAATTTCAAGCCAGAAGGATTGCAAGAAGCAGGAATTGGAGTAGCGTGAACTCACTGGAAGGAGAAATGGTGGAGGGCCAGGCCTTTGGGCTAGACCAGGGCTTTTTTGGAGCACCTCTGGTGTCTGGATTACACTGCAGCCCAGACAGCTGCAAGCGTGTTAAACCGCAGCCGCTGTGGCGGGGCTGGACGGGGCAGGACRTCCCCGGTGCTGCTCGGTTGTGACTGTCACGACGGCTCCCTGGAGGCTTTTACGCGGTGCCCGTGGATGAGGGCAGCAAGTCCTTCGGGAAGCAGGGTGGCTTCATGCTTCTGCCTCGCGGCGAGGGGAGGCGAGACAGAGTTGTCCAGGCAGGTGGGTTTCTTGGGCAACAGAGGAGGCTTTAAGAAAATCTGAGTTTACAGTCGCTGTTTTTAAAAAGGTGGTGGCTGAAGAATGGTGGGCATGACTCATCGACGGCCTTTCCCGGAGCAGCACACCGCGGCGTTAGCGGCGCGTATTCGGCCAGCAGCCAGCGTTGCGCCCTCCCCGGCAGAGAGTCCGGAGCGGCGGCCTGGCGCCGTGGCCGGCGCAGGCGGCGAGCGCCTCGGGGTGCGCGGGGCGGTCCTCCGCCTGGGCGGCCCTCCACCTGGGCAGCCCTCCGCCTGGGCGGCCCTCCGCCAGGCCGCCCCGCGGGCGGCTCGCCGAGCGGCCGCTTCCGGGCGCGCGCGCGGATCGGAAAGCGGTTCACTGCCACTTACAAGGTCACTTACATTTCTCTGAGAGTTGCATGATCTTGTTGAAGGAATTTAAGAGACCCTTTGAGATTCACGTGGGGAAACTAATGTGTTTAAAAGGCAAGTTGCTGCGGTTACGCTTAGAAATCAAAGATAATTCTTGGAGGGGAAAAAAAAAAAGAAAAACGCAAGCCCAAGCAGCCTCTCCTTTTGTCTTAATTTGAGTATCTTCCTGCTGGTACATACCATCCAGTATCACTGCTATTTCTTCAGTGGGAGCTGCAGTTTAATTTCACTTACCGTGTGGCACATGTTTCTTCATTGTCTTTTTATAGGCGGCTTCCTAAAATTACAGTGTTACGCGCATACCCAGCTTGTAAATCTCTGCAGTTTTCGTTTCGGTAGAGGAGCTAACGACACCTCTGCTGTAGTAAGAACGTATCTTTAGGTTGTCCTTGCTGCTTAGATCTCTGGGATTTTTAAATGTGATACTTAAAATGGTTATAGCTTTGGGTCCCTACTCGGCCTCTCCTAAGAGTGGTTTAATTCCCGTTGTGCGCACRCTACTTCACGAAAACCATATTTAGCTTTCACTCAACTTTTTGAAAGTATATGGGGAGAGGGGTTGAGTTTTTTTTTTCTTGGGCTTTTAAGATTTGTTGTCACAGCAGAGTGCAAGACTCCTCTAAYGCTGTGCTGCTCGAGAGGGAAGGGAGAGAGTGCCTCAAGTGTACTGCTGCTGTAGGATGCTGTTGGTATAATTCAGTGTTACCGATTTAAAGAAAGAGATGTACACTTGCAAGAAAAAYGCATTTGTGAAAGTTAAGAAATTCTGCAGCTCACTATTTATTAATCAGATTTTCTGTAAATTTCTGTCTCAAAGTTTGGAAAGCAATTGCCACTACTATAATCTGATTAGAATTAACTTTTTTTTCACTAGTTCTTCTTCTTCTTCTTCTTTTTTTTTTTTTTTTTTCCTAATCCCTGCTCAGCTAGGGACTATTCTCTTACTTACACCAGGGATGTAAGTATTTGAGAAGAGTTGAAATGACAGTGAATGTGGGGTGAGTGGGGGCTTAGTTTTTTTCACTACTGTGTAGTAGGAATGGAGAAAGAGCCACTTGCAATTTTTTTTTCTTGTACAACATTTAAATGTGTGTTTAATTAGTGGGCCACTACAGAAGTTTGAAGAGCTTTATTTGGCCCTTGGCAGGGCAGTACTTCCATATTGCACTGCCAAAAAATGCAATTTTTTTTGATTTAATGTTTATTTTATTGTTTAATGCAGACTTTTCCTCTTAAAAGCCTGAATTGTTAGCGTTAAAAGGTATGGTTTCATTGATTCACTCATCTCTCTCCATCAAGGGGAGTTAAACAGGATATTTTCTCAGCATTGATTTTTCAAATAATGGCGTTCCTTACCTGTCTTTCCACTGTCGAATACGCAGCCTTCTGGGTGGCTACATTTCAGAAATAATCTACCGAGGCCTGAACGTTTTATGTGATTGCATTTGAAGTTATTTTAAGTGCTCCTATTCCCTCTCCTTGCCTCACTAGCTACCAAGACCAGCACAGTGAGCCAGGTTGGGAACGTGATCCAGCTGAAAAGGCATTTCTGTAGCATTAGTTTTCAGCTGTGTTTGCTCCCAAACCAGCTCCCCAGATATTCTGATGAATGCAAGTGTCAGCTGTAGGAAGAAGAGGGRAACACACTGTGAGCAAGGAAAGAAGGGGTAGAAACACTGTGGTGTGGATTTGGGGCGACTAAAAGGACATGCAACAGGAGCTGGAAGCAGCCTGATGCAGCTCTGTTGCTCTCATTCTCCTGCCTGTGTTTTTCTGGCCAGTCCAAAAAAGAAGGCTTATCTAACTCAGGAATGATCTGGTGTCCTGCTCAACTGGGGACTGGATTGTCTGTAGAGTTGTGGAAGTCTGCTCTCAGTTTCAATGCAGCGCTATTCCATCTGTGTCCTCTTGATGTTCTCGTTATTTCCTGCATGCAGTAAGCCTGTGCTTGTAGCTGCAGCCTGAAACAGTAAAAATTCTTAGTAAGTTAGGAAAAGCACTCCCTGAAATCTGTCACCTTTTTTTCCTTCCAGTAAGGGAGAGAATAAAAGGAAATGTAYYTCTATGAATTGTGCAGTTGATACGYAATGGACATTGAAAGGTATCTGGGAAGATGAAGACTATTCAGATAGACTGAGAAAAGAGTAAAACTGAAGATCAACTGAAAGCTGATTTTTAGTACAAAATCTTGTAGTAATGAATGGGACTTCTCAATTTTGGACTGAAARATTTTATATTTGGTATTCGACAGGCTGAGCAGCGTTTCAGTTAAAAAAATGAGTTGTGATTTGTGATTCCCACAACGTGGTAAATTGTAATGTGTGCTGTGCATTCATGTTCAGCCGGATTTCTCTGATGCATTTAGAAACAAATATACTAGTAGTAGCCTACGTTCTGGTATAGGCACTTCAGCCAGAGATGAATGCAGAACTTTCAGAGCAAGTGACAGATAAGTAGCACAGATAAGTTTTGCTTCTGTAAAGCGTTCATAAGCTTTTTCTGTAGTTACGGCTTCACAGAAGTTCAGACAATATTRTATTTAAAGCTAATAGCCAACTTTTTCTTGCCTTGTTTGTCGTTCTGTTGGTATTGAAGACAAAAACAAGCTACTGTATGACCTGAGACTTCTTTGTGCCTTAAAATTTATGTGAGCTTGTTAATGGGGACGAAACACTAATGATAAATTTGTGCTGCATCTCTAGCACAACAGTTCATCTCCACTGACAACATGACTATGAATAATTCATAAACATAGTTATTCTGAATTTTGTGGGAGTCATTAGCATTTTAATGAAAAAAAATATAGCAATTGTACTAAATCTTCACTTTTCTTTTTTGTTCTTCCCCCCCAGTTAAGCGTTTCGATCTTGTACTTTGAAAGCAGCTGACAACGTGCGGTAATGTGCTGACTGGCACTATGGGCAGGCGGTACCCAGGGGCTCACTATCGGCCAAGCAGCTCATGTATGTATGCAATTGGTATCATTTATTTGTCACTTTATTACTTTTGAGGGCTGCTAAATTTATACATTGTAAAATAGTCTTTGTAAAGGATGCTGACGTACTCTAATCAATGTCATCTCTGTTGTGTATGTACCCAAATGGTAAGGATATTGATTTATGTTTGAATTGCAAAGTTGGTTTCTAGAACTTCAAAAAAAATGGGTTACAGTGGGACTTGGCCAAGTCTACTTCAGTGCTGTGTTTTGTGTTCAAGGTCCTCAGCTTCATTTATTGTAGTGTTTAGAAGCTTAGCTACTGTTCCTTCTCACTCCCATCCCAAGTTTTTAGAAATAGATACCTTCAAATTAACAAACCACCTGAGCCTCTCCTTAAATGTTTCTGTGTGCTATTGCTTTAATTGCTTACATTTGCAACTAACAGCTGCAGATTATTTATACCCGAGTGCAACATTATTGTATCTTTTCTGAATTGTATTATGTTGTATGATGTTATCTTATCTCTTACTATCTTATGTAAAAGTTCAAAAGCAACTCCTAAAGTTTATCACCTGCACCTTCAATTAGAAAGTGCCTGCCTGAAGTGCTAGTGTAAATGCAGCCACTGAACCGCAGTGGYTCCCTGCTGTGAGCAATGTGAAATGATGTGAAATGATTTTTCCTGGAGAAGTCTGTGTGATAGATCCCCAAGGCCAGAAGGCTGCTGCCAGTCCTTGTGCGCTGAAGTAAAACTGAGTTAGGTTWACTTTTTGTATGCTCTTCGTTCTGCTGTCACAGAGGAGTATGATCCCATGCATGTTTTTCTTGGCATCAAAAGCAATTTAAAAAGCTCTCATTTTTGTTTCATTTGTTCTGTTGCTTCAGGGTTTTGTTTTAAAACCTGGTTCACTTCAGGCATCCAGCTTGCATCGTGGCTCCACAGACACTTGCACTGGCTGATGGTGTAGTAGACTGCAGTAAGAACTTACAGCTGTGGCAGGACAGGGACTTCCAAAGGTGGCTCTGCCGTTGAAGGTGCAGAACTGTGTGCTGAGACCCTGCATGCAAAACAGGACTTTGGGTTTTTTTCGGACCCTAAGGCTAAATCCTAGCAACTTGTGAAGGATGTTTACTCTGTGCTACAGGCTAGTCATAGGTGTCACAAAGGTGCACRTTAAAAAAAATGTATTAGAGATGGTTTAGATACTATTCTACAAAGAATTTATCTTGGGTAATAATACTGGGATATGGACTATGGTAAAACTGGATAAATAAATGGATGTTACAGTTTTGACTGAGGTCTCTGGTTGGCGAGCGCCRGAGTACAGAATCACACTGATCTATTTGACTCACTGGACATTAAATCTAGACACTAGCCTTTAAACCTGGTCTCTCAGGCATACTTCAAGACATATTATCCATGTCTCAMGCTTAGGCTTGCAGCTTGGAGCTTTAAAGAGGGTAAAATAATGATATGCAGAGGTAGGTAACCAAGTCTTCCCCATTCCTACTTAAAGAAAACAAGTAATGGGCATTGAATTATTGCTTGGAGAGCCTAGGATATTTTTCCTGTTGTCTAATTTAACAGTTGAAGATGGCAAAGATCTGGAATGGTTTGCCCAAGGAAGTTTGGGGGCTCTTGTCACCTGCAAGTTCAGAAATATGTGTCAAAATCAATGACACTAAAGCTCCCTCTGTTTTGGGGACAGCGATATCAAAGTACGTACCTAGTTATGGCTTTATGGTTTTTGTGTATCCAAAATTTCCCTTTCCTTAACCTGTTTTGGTCTCTAAGCCAGGAGACTTGCCCTATTTTTTGGTTTTGTTGCAGTATTATTTTTATGACTTCCTGGCGCCTAGCACAAGTGCTTTGAACGTATCAACAATAGTGGCATTGAAATTGCCCAGTTCTTGGGAAATACAGATAATGATGAAATCACTGATCRCAAATTAGCTTTCTCAAAGTTCTTTGTTTTGAGCAGTAACAGTACTTGTAGACTAGATCATTGAAAAGTAGTATCTTGAAACTAGATCATTGAAAAATAGTGAATTGTGTCATTTTACTTTTGTTTTCTTTGCATAAATAATKAGTAATTGGACCTCTCTAAGTTACTGTATTTTAGATTCACAGTTACTGCAGCAAAAGGAAGAGCTTTAGTCTAAATTTTCAATCTAATATTGTACCATCAAGGAGTTGGTGCATTAAGGACTTAAGCCTTTTATTCTGGCTTTTATCTTCCTTGTATGTACTTAACTAGCTTTCTGTAAATAAATAAAATCTATGAGCAAAAATACTAAATCTGCATAGAGCACAGCAGTTGTACTGCTCTCTGTGTGGTGAGATAATCCATTTATGAGATAAAATGCTTTGTTAAATGATTTCATGGATTTAATAAGTGTAGTATTGCATAGTCTTAAGAGAGTAGCAAAAGGTTTTATATGCAAGTAAACCTGTAATCAACTTAAATTAAAAGCAGCTTATTTGAAGCCCAGTACTAGGAAATGAGTTTGAAATATAGAGGCTGAAGGTACAAGAAGAAACAAGTGAAATTAATACCTTGAATTCAACAGTTTTGATTTTGTCTGGRCAAGGTGGTTTTAACACATCCATTTGATTTGTGCTTTATTTAGACTTTTTAAGAGCAGCGATCTTTCTTGATTACTGCCCATGAAGAAGGCAGTCTTGGGTGTATCCCTGGCTCTGCTTAGCGCAGACGGAACAGCCAGCCTCCCTTGGCTGGTGTTCTGTGTTGGGTTTTATTTTTTCTTTTCTGAGCTTTTCTTGTGAAAAACACAGACTTAAGGATGTAATGCCTCCAACTAYTGAGAATCTGGGTTTTGGAAACAAGATTATTTTCTTGAATTGCTCGTGACCTTCGTTCATGTTTGTATCTCTTCTWATATTTGCTCGTGAGAACCACTTTWATGCKTTGACTGCGCAGCCCTCCTGAAAACACAGCGTGGCTGTTGAGGTAGCYGCAGGTTTTCTCTCATACTGAACTTAAAAATTTTGGTTCTGCGTGTAAAGTAAAAGTCTTTTGAATGCCTGGAAGAAACCTTTGAATGGGTTTTCCTGGTGTATGCTGTCCCCAGTGTAATGATTCATTCGGTTACCTGTAGTGTTTTGCCTGATAACTGAAATCTGAGCAAAGCCTTTCCAGGAAAGTGGAATTGGGTCCAGTTCCCTTCTGTTCTCCTACTCACTCTTAAAGACTCAGCTAGAGTTTAAATAATAATTAAATGGACAGCAGTGGTGTTTTCTAAAGTCTTAAAAAAAAAAAAAAAAAACTTTTTCCCCCCCTTTTAAGACATTAGAAGTGAAGAAATGCAGGAACTCATCGATGATATTTTTCTGTACTGGTTGGCTGTTGGAATATGCCCTGCGCAGCGTAGTCCTGTGCTGGCACATCAGCGTCGCAGGGACAAGGGGCCTGCTTCTACCTGCAGCTCCTCCTTCAGCCTTTGCCACCTGGAGAAGACAGCACCAGCTGTTAAGTTCTTGATTTTAGGAGGGCAGAGGTGAAAATCAGGGRCGGTTATTTATTTATTATTTATTTTTATTATTTTTTAAACTCCTCAGGATGGTGTCCATATGGAATAATTTATTGATGTAATTCTGCCAATATAAGTATTAGAGCTGACCGGATTTTTATTTCAGAGACTTCTGATGGGTGATGATCTACCAAGCAAAACTTTTTGGGGAAAWACTGTTTTGACAAAATGTTCACAAATCAAAGATGGAGATAAAAGGAAAATACTCCCTGTGGGGAGGCATTGCCTTGGGCTGTCCAGGGGGAGGCTGCACTCTCAGTTCTTCTGCTTATAAATAATTCAGTATACTTCAAGGCAGAGAGAGCAGGGTGGACTTTATAAACTTGGGGTTTGGTTTCCCTCTGGGAATGCTCACGTTCCTCTTTTGCCTGGGTCTCTTCAGCTTCCCAGGCAGTGCCTTTTTGCAGGGGTAGCAGCCTCCCACCGCTGGGCTTACAAGGGAGGAGTTGTTTCGTGAAATTCTGGAAAGTCCTAGCTTCATTTCCATGAAACAGAGAAACGTATGTTAGAATGGTGACCCTAAAAATACCAATAAAACCCTGACTTCTCCCCCCTCTAGACTTCCAGTCTCACAGCCAGCCCCAGTAAAATTATATTACTGTAATTAACCCGACAGAAGTTGGTGTGAAAATTGGCTCTGGAATGGCTCTTTGGGCTTGGCTTGCAATTGGTGCCAAAGTAACAGAAAACTCCCTTGAAAGAGGCAGTCTTGCTCCCAAAGAAGAGTGCACACAGAGGGTGACTCTTGGTCAAAGCAGCCTAGGAAAATTTTCCATATACACAAGCCTGCACTGCATTTCTTGACATTTTCTTTCCTCGTAGTCTAGTAGCAGTATGTTATTTGTCTAGGCAGTGTGTCAAGTTAGTGGTCCTAAAGTTTCTTTCCCCTGGCAGGACAAAGCTTACTTTTTCTCTAAATGTGGAGCAGTTCACAGGGATCTTGGTGTAAATGAGACTCCAGTATCGGTACTGCTCAGGTCATGCTCAGGAGAGACAGTTTTCTTTAACATTGCTGAAGAGCTGCAAATAAGATGCTTAGATGCTAAGTTGCGTGGGTAAGGGAAAGGCAGGAGACAGGCAATTCATGCAGTAAAAAGTATACCAAAGCATGTGACTACATAAATGCCGGTGTCCTAGTTAAAGCCCCTTTTGCTTAGGCTTCCGCCTTTCCCGGGAAGCCCTGTGGAGACTTGCACTACAGCTTCTTCAAGGCCTCTCGGAGAATCACGGCGAAGCCCCAAGACGCGTGCCTGTTTCCACAGATGGGAAGTTGGGTCTGCAATGCCGACCTCCTTCGCCCGCTGACTGCAGATGTTTCTTGCTTACCGAAACTTGACCATGGTTTTAGCCACGCTTCAGCAAACTAAACGCTACTAAGTGCAGCTGAGTGCCRTTGCTTTTTTGTTATGGTCTCCTTCCACTTTATTATGGATTGATCTGTTTAGTTTATGGAAACCATAAAGCAMATAGGAGACTTTGACTTGATTTATGAGCATGTGGTTTTATTTATGAGCTCTATCTCAGCTATTACAACAATATTACAACAATATTATTGGGGAACTCTAGTTGTCAAGCAGACTGAAACTGAAGTTACTCCTATATTCTAGGACTGTAGTAATGTTTGACAGAGTTACTATAGGATATGGCTCTCGGTCTTCTCTCAGTGTTGTGTTAGCTTAAGAAGTATAAATGGTCTGTTTATATGATTCAAAGTATTTCTTGTTTGGGCTGCTAAAATTTGGCTGAAGACAACGTGTAGCTTTTTAGGCAACTGCTCAGCCTCATTGAAATATATTTCTTTATATGTAATGAGCCTTATTTTTATCTTAAAATCATGTCAGTCTTATTGAACTTATTACTCTAGAATGTAATTCTAGAGACCTCCTTGGAATACCTTCATAGGCTGTATTCTAGGAAAACATGTTTTATTTTGTTCCCTTAGCTTACTGTTAGCTATTTGAAGTGATTTGCAAACACTGTAAACTAATGAAATTAGTTTTAATTTCTTTATGTTGAGGCCTTTGATATACCCGTATTTTTATTCCTCATCTCTTTTCATGTAGGGTTGTAGAAAGTGTATTGAAAGATTGTTTCCCATTTAATTTTCAAATTTACATCTCTACATCTCAACTCGACAGCAAGTATATAGAATAAAAAGAAAATAGTTGTGATGTACCATGCTTTTTAAAATATATTTTATGGTCTCAGTTATGGAGCAGTGATAGTAGCTGGCTCAAAGCTACTACTTTCCGGATAACTCCAGTATATCCAGTCCGGATAACTCGAGGGTAAAAACATTGATGGATAACTTTGATAGCAGCTTAATGTGTAACTAGCCATAAATTTATTATATTTAATTCAGAGGGCAGATAAAGCTGTAGCATATGAAATCATGATGCCGGGGCCATCAAAGGTTTAGTTGTTAAACTGTGTTAGTTTAAAGAGAGAGGTTGGGACGTYGGCGTCCGCGTGCGTGCAGATGGCTGTTGCCACAGACGCCGATAAGAGTACGCAATGTTGCTTCTAGGCTYTGCGGGAGCGGAGAAGTGTTTGCAAGCTGCCAGTAGCAGCGCCTCAGACAAGATGTGTGGGAGATGGTTAACGATAAGTACTATTTTTGTTTAGCASAGATGCCGTGCTGGAACTTAACTCATCCATTGCATCTGATAGYGGCTCAGTCAAGATTTTTGCTGCTTCTGTTAATAAAGGTGTGACCYATGCTTAATCTCTTTTCTGCTTTCCTTGCCCGTATCTCTGACTGAAGAGCTTGGTATTGGGTTAGCGCCATTCGGAGCAGTTGGAAAGCCGGTGCTGGTGGTGGATCCTGCCAGGTTCTTTAACCCTGTGCAGGAGTCGATCACCCTCTGAACAGCTCTGCTGCCCGATATGAGAGCTGTCRAATGGTCTGTGTTAGACTTAGGTGGAGGCTGAAAACTCCCTGGTCTGAATTCAGTCCTAACCGCTCTGTGTGCCAAATCCACGACCACTGATTCCCTTTTATTACTTTGGTGAGCATCTGAGTGGATTGTGTGCTTTTTGGTTGCTTTGTTTTCCCTAGCAGAAATACTTGGGACAGTTCTAAGTTTATCCTAGCTTTCTTTTTTATATACTATTGTGCTTTGGTCTTGGTAACTCTGATCAGATATGTCTGTGCGTTGTTTATCTTGAGAATTGTTTTTGGGTRGTACTTGAGGTTGAAGTAGCAGGATATGGAAGACTGAGTCCTGCTTGCTTTATCACCCRTCTCGGTGGCAGAAAATTGTGATTTTGGGGGTTTGTGTTTCAGTCTGCCTGAGAGAGTGAAGTGCATGCTTGTTCTCAATGTCAGCACGCACATTTAAAGGAGAGTTGTTTGCAATTAGCAAGTAGGCTGAAGTGTCATCTTTATTGCAGAGGCTGAATAGTCCTACGATGATTTAAAAAAAAACCCAAGAACATTCAGGCTTGAGAATTTAATTTACACAGCTGGATTGAAAAATGACTTGGAGGTTTACAATGCAAATGTCTGTGTGAACATATAGATCTGATGAGAAGGTCTTACTGTCTGTGCTTGCAAGCAGCCGATGGATAAAGCACGCTGCATCTTTCTGCAGTGACAACATTGTGTTTGCCTGCCAGGCTGTTCCATTCTGCATAGGGGGCACAATCTAATCAAAGGAAGAAAATTAAATTTAAAAATACTTACCGTGTCCTCTTGTTTTTGCCCTTACTAAATGCAGACTTGACCACAATAGTATGATGGTTACACCTTATATAAATGAAACTACTGCTTTTCATTCGTGTAGGTGATCACTTGGTTTTGATCCTGTTCCATTAGGATGAGCTGACCAAGGTAGACTGCGTGCAGCAGTGTTTAATCAGATAGTCAAATATACATGGATTATTCAGATGCGTAAATCATATTCAAATGATAAGGAAAGGAGCAAAGAATCAAGCCTGCTTCTTGTTTTTAATCTGCAGATGGTAGAATCTGATTCTGAGAGGCATCTTGTCCCTGAATTTTTGTCGGACAAGGAATATGAGTGGAAGCGTGGGAAGGGGGAGGGGAAAAAAACCCATAAACAGGAAGACATGCTCCGCTTGAGTGCCAGAACTCGTTGCAGGAGCTTAAGTTGTTTCTTCCTTAATAACATTATTTAAAGACAAATCAGCATTATGGATTTCCATTAATAAGAGCATCGCTAGGACGCAGACAACACTGCTGCTAGGCTATTGCAGTCAGTTGGCAGTGTGTCTGGCTCTAAAAGGAAAAAATGTAATTATACGGCGGCAGAGGCTGGCAGGGGGCCCCTTGGGGAAGCAGAAGCCAGGGGAGAAAGCCGGTTASCGGATGGCGCTGTCGGTAGGAGAAGGTGGACTAGAAATAGCTGGAAATGGGAGGAGCTGCGTAAGCGAGCCAGCTGTAGAGGGGCTGCGGCGGTGGAGCGAGGGCAGGGCCGGGTGGGCGGCGTGGCGCCGGCGGAGGGGGCTGCAGGCGAGCTTCGCGGTGCGCGTGCGAGCCGCTGGCGGCCCTGCTCCCCTCCGAGCCCGCGGTCCGCGGCGCTGCCGCGCGCCCCTGCGCAGCCCGCGGCTCCGCTCGCTCTCCTGGCCCTGCTGAGCTCTGCCGCTCTCGCCAGCYCCACGCGCGGTCCAGCGGGGATGTCGCTGCTGGAAGGGGTAGTGAGAAGAAAACCCCCGGAAACCCGCTCCGGGTGGTTTCCCCCCTTCCTTCTCCTCCTCTGAAAATGTTTAGCATCCCCTGGAAAGAATGGAATTTGTGCAGATAAAGTAGGCAAAAAGGAACAGAATAAAGCTTGACATAAAGTAAGCGTCTAGTCCCGATTCTGATTTTAGCTACCTCACTGTAAGTCTAGACTTTATTAGGATGTTTTTGACTGACATCTGTTTAATTATTATTATTTAGCTGGTCCTATTTGAATTAAAATACAGATATGAGAAGACAATTACATTACGAATACTTACATAAGAGTTAGTTTTCTAGCATCGGAAGTTTGAAGCTGAGGGCATTAACTAGTGTTAAGTGAGAATTGTTATATTAATTATGTAACTTTGGTTGTGCAGGAGCTGAGGTTATAGCCTGAGAGCTTGAGTTTGTCGTTAAACATTCTGTCTTCAACAGATATCCTTGCAGAAAGGAAATCTGCTTTATGAAAAGRTTTGTATTATTTCTTTCCTATGTTTCCCAAACACAGCTGCAGAAATGGTCGTAGGTGCACAGAAATATTCAAGTTTATGTATCACTCGCATCTGAACCAGAGACTTCCCTGCAAAATGATTTACTTGCAAAAAGATGGCAATAAAAGCACCTACTCTGTGCAGGAGGTAGCTGCTTAGCATGCTCTTCATGATTCTCGCCTGTCAGATCTGCCCTGCAAACTATCTAATTCTGTAAATTGCTCACACAAATGTGCCTTGCTGCTGCATTTATTTTGCCAAAACTGATGTATTTTTCTGASTAAGCTGTAGTTGGGTAATTGGGAAGAATGCATATTTTCTAACCTGATKAAATCTTTGCTACAGCATGTTGTATAAGCTGGAGAAAATTTTTAAACTTGTGCTCTAGTAAAGCATGCACAAAGAAAAATGTCRTTGTAGTTGCTTTTAATTACGTGCTTACATTAGCTTTAGAGTAGGCACTTCCACTACAAAAAAACCTTTCTRTGATTGTCAAATAGCTGTGAAAGCTCAGAAGACGATCACTGTTATGTTACTAGGGYTTATTTAGAATGCTTATTATTGCTCAGGAACTTYTGTAATGYGGTGTTTCTRTTTTGTGTTTTCCTTTGTTTTTAATTCTTAAWTGATCCCTCTTTTCAGATTTCAAATTATAATCTATTTCCTGGTGCATTGCTGAAGCCCCGTGAGCCATGTCAGAAGTACTTCCAGGTCAGATGCCTTTTAAAAGATTCTGCTATGCAAATATGTGACACTTTCTTCTTCTTTTTCTTCTTCTTGCCAGGCCCATACTTGTTTTAATTTTGCACTCGTAAGTGAAAAAGAGCAAGCGCTTTCCTTTTAACAGTGGCTTTTTGAATGASCTCTCTATTCAGCTTTCTAAACCCATTCCTATGGGCAATATAAAGAAAACAAACATCTTATTTCCATTCAAGACAGATTAGTTGTGCACTAATTTCTTTTGTACTGATATTCTTTATCTTTCTTCCAGCTCTTTGAGTTTTGTGAYATATTTCAAAAATATCAATAAAAGCCATTCCAGTAACAGTGTTAATTGTATTATTATGATGCTCAGCAACTTGAGGYCTTTTTGTGTTAAGGGCATTATATTGGTGAAAGTGTATTAATCTACATCTGTAGTTATGTTTTTAAATATGAGAATTATGCAGCTGAGACTTGGTGGCTTGWTTTTAGAAAGTGAGCAAGCCAGACCTATTAACACACTGCTGTCACAGCTCCTCCGCCTTCTTAAAAGCTGTCTTGAAGCACCAAAATTTTGATAATATCCAAACTATTCTTAGTGATGATGATGTCGTAATTATTCTTAGCTAGAGTTCAATATTTTTTATTATCGTACTTTGTTTTTACTTGCCTRTTACTTATTACCCTTCATCTGCTTTAGCTTAGCTACGTGCCTTGTGCTGGTGCTTGCTCCGGCTGCGGTGGTGGAAGCTGTTGCTCAGGCGTTCGGGCGGCGATTTGTACCTCTCTGCAATAGGGTGTTTTTTACTTCTATATGGCCGTGGCGACCGGGTTCGGGCAGAGTGCAAGCGCCCAGCAGCGTGACGCCTCGCGGCTCGTCCTGGCGGTGCGGC
Source organism: Rhea americana (assembly GCF_003343005.1). Taxonomy (NCBI): domain Eukaryota; kingdom Metazoa; phylum Chordata; class Aves; order Rheiformes; family Rheidae; genus Rhea; species Rhea americana. Next base: position 5,272,541 of record NW_028186978.1, read on the forward strand.
AGCCCGGCTCTCGGGGTTTCTGCTCCGCGCGGGTGCCTGGGGCCGGGTAGCTCGCGCTGCCCCGCGCGGCCCGGAACACCAGCCTGGCTGCAGCCCTGCTGCCCGCGGGCTCGGGAGGGCACCAAGGAGGAGGGAAATGCAGGCTGCGATCCTCTGTTCCTTTGAATCTGTGTTTCCCCTTCCTTCTCTCCTTACCTGTTTCTCTTATGGTAGCTTTTATGAGTGGTTTTGAAGGAGATGCTCTGCTGGTGTATGGCTGTTTYTGTCAAAGCGACGATGTCCCTCCTCACGTCTCTCGTTTATCGTGTGTCACGTGAAGCTGTAAGCTTCTTTCGGGGGCACCAGTGGCCTCCCCTGTGCCACACTGTCATGCTTGAGATAATTGAGCGTGTGAAGGTAGTCCGAGACTTTCCAGAAGCTCCTCCTGGGGGATTCRGGCACCTACCTTCCAAGGCATTGAAGTGGGATCTCAGCGCCTGATCCCCAAAGTGCTTCTTAAATCTTTTTCCATATGGAGAGCATAGTAAGTTAGGGAAATGTGTGAAGCTCTGACATCTCCTCTGAAATTATTCAGTCTGTTCTGTCTGCTTTTGACTTTGCCAGTTTCCTTAAAAGAACGTATAAATTTGAGGAGCAAAATTGATATGAGTGCCGCAGCTCCTCTGGGATCTCAATTCATTCTCGCTGAGATCTTTGGTGAAATGGTGCAACTGTTCAGTGCAAGATTGGGACCATAAAGGAACAGCTTGAGGTTCAGTTCCCAGGGACCTGAAGTCACAGGCATGGAGCTGTCAGACTGCATGAACGCGGCTTTGGGGTGGTTGCACAATACCAAGCTATAGTAAAGGCTTCTACAAAGTTCCATTAAAGTTAAAATAAATACTTTAGTAGTTGAATCATACTGGTAGTCTGGCATAGACCTATATAAAATGACTAATTAAACTAGTCTTGTACCAAAGTTAATGTTTATATGAATCACTGTTGTTTGCACAAAATAAAAACAYGTTTTTTTCTGTGTTTTAGCATTCTATGCCAACTCTACAGATTTCTTTTTTTTAAAGAAACACTAGGAAATAGATTCTGCCTTGCCCTTGCACGGAGGAGCAAAATCTGTGTCACTAGGCCTTGCAGGTGCCATCTCAAAACATGCAGGAATATAGGAAGAGTAGGRGGGAAAGGAGATGATACATCTCCTTGCTTGGCTGCGCAGAACTTTGGGCTTGGGGTTGCCACATTTCACAGGACTGGGTGGCAACGTGGTGAGTTAATCTACACTGCTGTGCGGATCGTCCTTCAGCTGTCCGGCTTCCTATAGGTGTTGCAGGCTAGAAACACCCTCCMGGGCAGCCGTGCAGCTGGTGGAGATGCTTTCCCTTCCAGGTAGGATCGGAGCATTGCAGAGTACAGGTGAAGCAGAAAAATTGTTTCCTGCACCCTTCTATGGGGTTTCTGCTTTGCCTTGCTGCAGAAAACACTCCCTTATGAAAATTTTGTAGTAAGTGTGGCCTGTTTTATTTCCGTGAATTTTTTGTTTTCAGTTCAGAGTACTGGTAATCAAAGCTATTGTTCATTTCCCTTTTGTTAAATGCCTGAAGCACTTCATGTACCCTTTCTATTTTTAGCAACTCATTGCATATCCGAACATAAATGTGAGATGAGGTCCCCTGCATGTTGCGCTGCAGCGTTCCCCGATGAAGGGTCATGGCACCGGCGGTAAGGCAGGTGGCTTGCAGGAGGCTGTTGCCTCGTCTCTCCCACGTGGCCTTTTGGCTTCTGTGGTAGCGGAGGATCGATTTGACTGTTCTTAAGCTGCAGCTCCTGCAGGCGTATTTGGCATGCATTGAAGGGTGGGTAGTAACCAGTACGTTTGTTGATCGCTTCTGTAAAAAGCAACTTCTTGTGTTTGTCTCCGCACCCAGATTCTTTAGGGTCTGCTAAAAATTTTGATGTCATGCCACTGAGAAAAGCTCTTCCACCRCTTAGTGCATGCACTGGAATTTCTGCATTTTGTTTTTTGGTCAGGACATAAAGTAAAACTCTTGGCAGGAAGAAGTGTCTGTAAAGCTCAAATTAAAAATACACTTTTCAGAAGCAGGCAGAGAGGTCAAACATGCTTACAGGGAGGCACAGGTGCTGCAGGAAATGCCGGAGTGCCGGGCTGGACCCTGTTACTCCCGTTACCTCTGAGCAAAGCCAGCGAAAACAGGCGCAGATCCGAATGGTGGTGCTCTCACAGGTGTTGTTGCCCCCTTACCTGTTGCAGAAGTGATAGAGCAGAGGCATGGGGAGAAGTTGCATTTCCTTGAACTTTTTRAATAGAAAATGGGGCTGGGCTTCCTCTGGGAAAAATAACCTGTTTTAAGCGTCATAGCATCCTATATGGGGGTGTGTGCACACAACTTCTCTTTTTTGTCATGTTATGGCTACATAATTTTGGATTATCTTCAGGGTGTTTAAGCCTTTCCTTGCATTCAAAAGTCTTCTAACACTTGAATTAATCCTGGTGTGGTAGGATCTCCCACCCTTCAGAGAGCAGACCTGCCCTTTCTCCTTCGTAGCTCTTGTTCTCCTTTAGCCACCTTTATTCCTGCTCTTGCTTCCCCCCTTTTATCCCATTTTGGAGAGCAGATGGGTGCCGGCAGGGCATAYTGCAGAGCCTGGATGGTGGCACAGGAGCAGCACCTTGAATCTGCTCCTGCCTTCTGCAGTAGCCAGGAAGCAGATGTCTGCCCCAGGAGAGGACGTGCTCTTACTTCTTGTACCTGCYGGTACTGCTTGCTAGCCTGGTAATGGCCCATTTGAGCAGGGTCAGAAGAAGAGGTGCTGTCCAGTGGAAAGCTCATTTTGAGCTTTTTCTGCTCTTGAGGCTCTAGTTCAGTCACTGATCAATATGTCAGTGTTTGTGATGAATCACTTGTGGAGCTTTATCAGGCAGCTTAGCAAAACAWAAAATGTATTTTGTTTCTATGTCTCCGTGTGCTTATTCTTATGATATTTTTGATATGTGAAATGCTAACCGTGGGAGGCTGACTCAAGATAATCTGGCAGGCAGATAGCTAGGCTTTATCTGGGAAGATTATTTTTTAAGAAACTTGTCCAATGGTAAAATAGTGGCAAACCACATAAACCACAAACCAATCTGTTTGTAACAAGAAGAAATTTCAGTCTTGTGGTGACTTAGCTCATTGCTGGAGAACATGGATCAGGGTAGTTGCATTTAATGAAGTAAAAATGAAAGTTTGTTTTAATTTGCTGGGATAAAAACTAAAATGTTATACATAATCTGAGTGAAATCTATAAATAATGTATAATTCCATAAATTCTAAAGGTTAGACAGGCAATAGGTCAAAATTATCTGCTGTATAAATGCATTTCATCATATGACTCAACTTCCTGGTTAACTTTAGACTTTAAATGACTCAGAAAAATATATAAAGTGGTCAGCCCATAAACACAGGCCATTTCATATTTTTGGATTAAACCATATGTTTCATTGGATCAGGTGTGACCTTACTTGCACTGGATTTAGTTATTCTATGTGAGATGCAGAAAGCACTAGTTTTTACATGTTAATTTGCCTTTTTTTATATGAGAAGTGCATTACAGAATTTCTTTAAATTATGAGATGATTGTGTTCTAGAAATCTGTTGTGGCTAAAACTGAAATAGTCTGTAAGATGTTAACTGGACAGTGTATCTTCTGAAGAATTTGAGGTGGGTCTGCACTGACAGGCAGGTACTTGAGGAAAAGGCAAAAATGGAAGTTTCTAAAATTGAGTTTAAATTCTATTTTCAWTAAGTTTTAGAAGTTATCCTAAGTGGATGGTTCAGGGAGCAAAGAATATACTTCGTCTGCTTAATTTGAAATAAAATGAAATGATGGCTAGAAGTATGTATCTTTGAAAACAAATTAAAGAAGAGAGAATAGCAACTGTACGTGCATATACATATCCTTCTGAAGCGACCCTTTTTACTCTGTGTATTTGTGTATTTTTTTAAAAGCCCATATGTAATCTCCTGCAAATGTATATAGCAGTCTGTTCTGTCATATATCAAATACAGAAGGATGCAGCACAACTCAACTGGAATGATCTGTCATCAGCTAGCTCAAATTATATTCTTGGATAAGCCCCAGACATGTTTTTATGTGCAATATAAGCAATTGGCACTATCTGAGAATTAGGAGCAACAGGAAGGGTGTTTCATGTTGTAGCAGATGGGAGTGATTTATTAATTGGCCTCTAGTTTGGTTGCCAGGTGTCAAACAACAGTGACTACTACATTGTGTAAATTGAGGTGTTCATGGAGTATTTACGGAGATTAGTGGTAGCCATATTTATCCTGGGAATAGCAATAATTAAGCAAGAGAAGAACAAATGATTGTTTAAAAAAATTAATCATTTTATCATAAGCTAAAAATCTGTTCTCTGAACAAATTTAACCATTGGCAGAATGTGAGCTGCAGTCTTCACTAATTAAAGTCAGAATCTTCTCCACAAGGAGACAAAAGAATGCTTTTATTTATCTGAAGAGCATGCGCACTCTCCCCTTGGACGTGCATTTTATCCTTAAGTTAGAACTTTGTGATCTATGAAGAAGTAAGCCATCTTCACCTCTGCAGTAGCCCTTTTTTTAAGCTGACTGAATTGCAGCAGGATATTTTGCCAAGGTTCCCCCTCCCCCCCAAGAAATCAAATATAGTATTGTACAATACAGTACTGTGGCTAACAAAACATACAAATTGCCACCTTTTTGGCTTTCCCTGTTTCTCTTCCTTGACTTCTGCTTCAGACTCGCAGACCATCCCATTCCCCCCCCCCCAAAAAAAAAAAAAAGACAAAAAAGGACACAACAGAAATTTCAGATGTTAAGAAACAATAGCAAACTGGCCTGTCTTGCCTAAATTTAACAATACTCAAATCCTACCTTAGAAATATAGATAGATAAATAATAATTAATAAATATAGATGAGATTAGAGAAGGAGTAACATCTGAGAAGTTTTCTGACAGATTKCAGGCAGACCTTCATCTTCCTAGCACTGAGCACTAGAAGAGTTCTTCCCCTACTTCTCATCTCATTTAGTAGTAAATTATTGAAATTTAATGATAGTAAAGACGATTTATTTCTGGACTTCAAGGCACTTGCAAAGGGCACCTCTCCTGTCCCCAAACCTGCCTGCCTAGAATACAGAAGCTCAGACATGATTCAAGTGCTTCATTTATTTAGGATCAAGCTGTTTGCCTGTTTCTCAGCTTCATGGTCCTGATCTGTCTACTTTTTTCTTGTCTCTTTTTTGGCTCATTTAATAATCTGAGCTTTTGCCTATTCTCTCACCCACTTAGCTTATTGTAACTTTYCTATTGTAAAACAGTTATGTGAAGCATTGCATCCCCTTACCAAAAGCCCTATATAATACAGTGTGATATAAAATGAGTGTGTCTCATGACTATTTCTTTTGCTTTTCTAGTTGATTCTGGTGTGGACGCTTTAGCAGCGTTTATGGCAAGCAGCAGCACGACAGACGTTGTGAATCGCAATAATCCCGCCACGCCACCGAACACCCTTAACCTGCGCTCCTCTCATAATGAACTGTTGAATGCAGAAATCAAACATACAGAGACCAAGAACAGCACTCCTCCAAAATGCAGGAAAAAATATGCACTAACTAACATTCAGACAGCCATGGGTCTTTCTGATCCAGCAGCACAGCCCCTTCTGGGGAACAGCTCTGCCAATATAAAGCTGGTGAAGAATGGAGAAAACCAGCTCAGAAAAGCTGCAGAGCAGGGACAGCAGGATCCCAACAAAAACCTCAGTTCCACTGCAGGCATAAACATAACTTCTGAGAAGTTTGAAGGTAAAGAGCCAATCCCACAGGATTTCTCAGGCTGTGAAATATTACCTTCACAGCCAAGGAGAACCAAGAGCTTCCTAAATTACTATGCAGATCTGGARACGTCCACTAGAGAACTAGAACAGAGTTTTGTGGCAATGGAAGATAACTGTGCGCAAAGCAACAGCCAGGCTTCCACCGTTCTTGTCAACGGAGAAGTCCTGCCCCGGAAACAAAACAAGCTGTCGAGCCCAGAGGACGGCCAAGTTGCCATGGTGTCRTCAAGTCCCGAGACTAAGAAAGACCACCCTAAAACTGGGGCCAAAACAGACTGCGCACTACACAGGATTCAAAACCTCGCTCCGAGTGACGAGGACTCCAGCTGGACAACGCTGTCGCAGGACAGTGCTTCCCCAAGTTCGCCCGATGAAACAGGTACAAAATAAAGGCTGCTTRTTGCCACCGTCCTCCTTCTAGAAATGTGTTGCTAAATCCTTTCACCTCACAAGTGGAAAAGCTGAGACAATTTGGGAATGGTTTTGGTGGGGAAAGTGAGCTGCATCTAAACCTAAGTATTGGACGACAGCTCATCCATTGCGGCATACTTGGCAGTCTCCTTTGGTATTTTTACTTTAGAAAAGGCACCATCAGATGMTATAGACAAGTCTTAAAAATCAGGTCTTAGGTTTTACTGCAACTCCTAAGGAGATACTAAAGCAATTTCATTACTTTAACACTATCAGTAGTATGTTGACTGTGCCTTGTGCTTGTTTATAATCACTCCTCTCTAGTCAAGAGGTAGGTGGTATGAGAAGTACACAGTTGTCTCGGGATGGTAAACTCTTGCAGTTTGTCTGCAGATGACAAACACAGAAAGCTTTCTGGATAAGAARTGTTGCTTTTGAGCTCTTTAGGATTTTAACTTAAGCAAAGATTTTGTTTTCCCAATTCAAGTCGTTCTCTCCCTACCCCCTCTATAGCATAAAAAAAAGGTCCTTGCAAACCCTGAGTCATTTAATTGATGTATTTTATTTTTTGGGCAGCAGTTCCCTACAGTAATTCAGAAGCTAAAATAGTGACTTCTCACGTTTTGAAAGCCTGGGCTCATTAATTATTTGAACAGTTAATTCTGACTTCTGTGCTGGCCGTGTTGTGATTTACAACTCATCTGTATTATTTTTTTTTTAAGCTGCAGAGATCTCATTTGCTCTAGTTAATGGACTTTGCCACTTTTTTAATATCCATACCAGTATATAAAGATACAACTTYAGGAGAATGAAGAGAGTCGGCCCTAGTGTCAAGGATGACTTGGGGCTGTTACAGCGTAGTACTGTTCAGAGGCCACGGTGGTCCAGGTTCACAGCTGCTTTGTGTGGCTTCGGCTTCCGCAACACTGTTCAGGTTGTGCCTAGTTATAACAATAGTGACTCTGATTCTAATAATGCTGGGGGTCTTTTTCAATCACAGCATGGAATCTCCAAAATGTGACATACAAGAGGTCCTTGATCTTTCTTTTGMTCTTTAACAGATCTTTGCTATAAAGAGAAACGTAATTTTTGTGGGGTCCTGTCTTTGTGTGCAAAATGAAAAAGTTGGCARTTTACTGAGGTTGCCATTCATATTATTTCTCAGGATACACAGTATAATGTGTGTGACATTGCTGATAACATTTTCTTCAGAAACCATCAATAGCAGATATTTAGATAACTTAATGTTGAGTTTGCTAGCTGTTTCTTTTATACTTGCCCCAGATTTGGCAATGGAAAACGGTGGGTAGAAAATTTATATTYGGTGAAAACTAAATTAGAATAATTTGAAGTAGTATAATTAAACAAGAGTGGCCTAAAATGAGCTAACTTTTTAAAAAAAAAATATAGTGTTTAAGTTTATTTTCCAAACTACGTATTACTGCTGTACTCGGAAAGGGGGATTTTCTCGCTTGTTTTGAGGTGCTTATTTTGCTTATTTAATTAACCAAGTGTCAGGCAAGTTGCGGTTTATTTGCTCTACAGAAATATAAGGGAAGTTCCATCTGCTGAGTATGGGACTTTCCTCTTAAAAATAAATAAATAAATAAATATAAAGACCTATCTTCTAGCAAAAGAGCTTTTTAAAATTGTCCCCAACCTTCATTATATTAGCAAGCAACATACTGTAAACAAACAGTTATGGCAGGGCAGTTGTCCAGGAATCSCAGGGTTCAGTCTCTGTAAGAAAAGAATTGAAAATAAACAAAAAACCSAAGGGAAAAACAAAATTGCCTTTCAAGATGAAAACAGTAGATGTATTTCTTTCTCTTCCCCTTGGTCACTGTCAGACAAATGCATAGCACTAAGCTGAGCATAGGACCTGTCACACTGGATTGGATCTCTGATCTTATATTTAAGTATTTGTGTCCTTTAAAATCCTGAAACTTAAAAACATCCAACTAATAAGATTATTAGCTATCTTGAATTTACCTCCACTCCGATAAAATTATATTGTTAAGTGTTTTCATTTTCTTTCTAAAATGATTTGTCAATTAATACAACAGAGGAGGGCTAAGAAATCAAATGTGGAGGTGTCCGGTTGCTGCAGAGGCCAGGACAGCTTTGGGCGTGGTAATATGGGCCTCTTTCTAGGCTTCCCTGCAGCTCCTTCTGCACAACGGAGCAAAGAGGCACGAAGAGCAGTGCTGCTGTTGCAGAAATAGCAAAAATGTCAACAATTATGGAAAGGTCTCCAGACATCCAGTTTGGGGCAAGTTTTCTAAATGTTTTCAGGGGCTTCAGTGTYTCTGTAGATTTGAGCAGTCTGTCTCTTGTCCCTAGGTAAGTTCACACATCGCGTCTCAAAGGGACTCTGAAGGGTAATAAAATGAGAAACAAGATAGAGGTTGAGTAAATGAATCAAACTTGTTTTTTTGGAGCAGAGTCAAGAACAGTTCAGCGTACTTTGCATTGTAATCACCTGTGCCTTTTCCATCCCCTTCCCAGAAATTGCTTAAGTTACTGTGGTGTGGATGATCTGCAAAGTTCAACCTCTCTCCCTACATTAAGCTGCAGGAGTTGTGATTTGCCAGCCAAGGCTCCTCACAGCTGGTGCATCGGATTGGGAGAAGGTGGTGGCATATGGCCTTGGCAGCATAATGCTCCCTAACCCTTGCCTTCATGCTTCAGGAATAAATGTTAGGGAGCAAAGGAAGAGAGGCATCAAGGAGAAAAAAATGGAAAAGGAGACAGTAGAAGTATGGCTTCTGGGAAGGAAAAAAAAAGTACAGTTTGAAGAACAGTTAATTCATTAAAGAATGTGGTCTGGCACATACCTAGAGAGTTATTAATGTCCAACCCAGATTTTATATTTAGCATTTTGGTATACACAAGAATGCTACAGAAATAGCATTCTCTTTTCCTGAGAGAAGACTGTTGAAAATCAAATTACTGTATGCTTCTTTCCTGTCTTCTGAATTGTTTTGTCTTCCTGTTCTGTCTGTTAACATAATTCATTATTCAAGTCCTGGGTAATTGAATTTTTTTTTTTCTTAAAGGAGGTACATAATTCAAAGACCCTGCAGATGCAGAAATATTTCAGTACTTCCGCTTAAGCTTGACTGTGTGCGTGGGGGATGGGACATTATTTAGACAAAAGATCCTCCTGAGCTCTCCTTAAGGCAGGATACTTTTATCTGTGGTCTAATGAAAAGGTCTTTTCAAGACACTCAACTCTTTTGCTGAATTAGGTTGCAACATAAGGCAGCCCAGTTTAGAGAAGCAAAACAATTTCTGGTTAACAGTATTATGCAAATATTAATGTTGTTGCTTAATAATGCTGCTATTAAGCAAACATAAGAGAGTCCATTAATACCTGGAGCACAGGATACCCCAAGCGCAGTATGGTATAGGAGCTCTGCCTTGAGGAAACTCTTTTTTCTCCTCCAGAGAAATCATTCGTACTCCCTGCTTAGCAAGAACATTGACTTCAGAGATTTCTATCAGGACTTGTAGCATTACTAGGGCCTTTCCAACCTTATTAATGAGGTTTAATGAGAATGAAAGTGGCCAGGCAGATTTAAGAGGCTGGAAGCAATTAAAGACAGTAAAGCAATAGGTTGTCATCCARGTGCTTAGCACGCGCTGAGCCTTCATGGGTTTGAGGCAAGCAGCTATGCAGCCATTCCTGGCACCAGGTCTGGGCTCCCACGCTCGGCACCGCAGGCAGCTCCCGCTTCCTTAGGCTGATTTTCAAGGAGAACACAGCTGATGTGACTAYGCCATCTACCTCTTCTTTCCTTCTTCATCCCTACCTATTTGTAAGCCATRGGCCAGCCTCGCCCAAATTTGGCAGATAAAGTGTGTCTCAAGCACCAGGAGGCAGCGCACACCTTGGAGCCCAGACCTAGAGGAGGATGAGGATGGTGGTAGTGCCAAACGGAGCCTCACTCTCAAGCTGCAGTCTGACTTCTGTAAAAGGTGGTCCGAAGCAGACTGCCGTCGGCATTGCCTCAGCGGTAAGAGCTGCGCCTGGCCATGCTGGCTGTGAGGAGGTCTTTCCCCATCAGTCCTCCCGTCTGGGCAGCCCGCTGCATTGCAGACATCACCCGCTCCTGGTGTGCTGTCAGGGGGCTCCCCAGCAACGGAGGAGCGGAAGACTRGGGGAGCAGCTTGCCCTTTGGGACCTCCACAGTGCCCCAGCAAATCTGTTCAGGCAAGTGGAGACACAAATCCGCTATGTTAGTTCAGCTGCTCATGGAAGTGCTTCTCGGGGATGTTCTCCTTCATTAGCTGCACTGTCTGAGGGAGAAAGAGAATACAGAGCAAATCGAAGCACGGGCCTGGTGGCAGTATTGCTAGTTAAAAGATCAAGTTGTTGTTGGAGTATTCTCTTTTGGAGGCTTTTTTTGGATGAAACTTACAGAATGGCTGTAGAAGGCAGGTATGTTTGCTAGACTTTGTGCTGTCTGAAGAAAATTTCAGTGCATTATTATCCCTCCTTGATAAAGTGCAGCTCTTTAGTAATATCCAATGAACTTGGAATGAGAATTTGGAAAGAAAAAAAGAATTCCATTTACCTTAGAGCAAAAAAGAAAAGAAAGGAACTTGTTTTATTTCCAGTTTTATCTTAATTTGAACCTTTTTGAACAAGAACAGGGGGTAGTCCCATGATAAGGAAGCTGCCCGCGTTGTGGGAGATGAGCAGAACAGCTAGAGAGGTGCTGGCTTTCCCACTCCGGGGCTGTTGCCCTCCCTGCTCACTTCAGAGCTTCCCCAGACTGAGCAGGGGTGGCCTTCTCCTTCTCCTCCTCCTTGGCTTCCCAGCCTTTGGCTCGCACAATGCCTTGGTGATCCCTGGCTGAAATTGCGGATCAAAGAGGTGTCGGAAGTGCAAGTTTCCCGTTTKCAGGTAGCACTGTATGTGACCACACTACACTAAATGCATTTCTGCCAGTGTTCTCTGAGCAAATCCAGGACTTCAGTTTAATAGCTGGTTCCAAATARGCAGATTCAATCCAGTGCAGAAATGACAGCAAGGAGACTGGCCCTTAGGGACCAGGAGTTTGAATCTTGCAAATAGAGCCTGCTACTGTGAAATAGTACATCTGGATAGGATAGCCCTCTAATACAATAACAATTACTGCAAATCATGAAGTAGGCAGAAAGATTTATACCAACGGTCAGTTCAGCCTCTGATTTTAGCCAGCATCTTTGGCAAGATTAAAATGAATGTCCTTTAAAAGCTCCATTTTTCCTTTGCAATACCTATATCTGATATAGACGGTGAGCATGTTCTTTACTACAGAATGTTTTCTGTATTCCAGAGTGCAAAAAGAAGATTTATGGGAGTAGAAATACATTCAATTATATTGTARATAAATGCAAGTCCTATAATATTAGAGAACAGAATATATTACCATCTAAACAGTTGTAGGACTTCCAGGTAAACATCCAGTTTTCACTGATTTCCAGGAATAAGAGACTCTAGTTCATACCAACCATGCCKCCTGATGGCATGCTGACTTTTAATACTGAACTGTCTTTTTTTTTTTTTTTATCCTGCATGCTACTGATAACCTTGTATCAAGAAGGGGTGTCATATTTCATAGTCTTAGAATTGAGTTGACCACATGCTTACTGCTTACCAAACAGTAAAGGTGACTTGCTGCATATCCCCAAGTATTTGTATAGGTAATAATATTTCTGTGTGTGGAGTAACTAATTCCAAGTTTATCTACCTCTTAGCTACACCTTTAAGAGGCATAGGTAAGGGTAGGGAAGGAAAAATAAACCACTTAAAAAGAAATAAAACTTGGAAGACCACACAGTTATTTACATAACATTCACAGTAGTGATTAACATCCAGGTCTACTGGTAGAAGACCATAATATAAATTGAGCCTGATGATGATCATCATACACTGAAAGATGACTATCTGAATATACACTACTGCTATCAGTTATACAGGGAACCTGCTTGCTACTTTTGGGAAGTGTGTGGTCAGGTCAGTTTTACATTGCAGTTCTCAGTGGAGCTGTCTAAATTCATATCTAACTACTCTGGCTTGAAACCCAAAGCTTCAGTCATAAAGAACGGTGATCAGCACCCTTTCGAAATAGGACACTTTAGTAATAATACGTATATAAAGGTGAACTAATGTGCTTAAACTCGGGAGTCACAGGATAGGTGGTTTGATACAATAGTGACAAGCATCTTCTCCCATGTTTTATTTGCAAGACCCAGGATTCAAGAGTGTAGAAGGGGCTTTCCAGGGCGTGTTGCACAGTCATATGTACTTCCATGCTTCTGTTTACAGAAAAAGAGGAAGGATGATTATTTCATCAGAGCCATTTATTTTCCTCCTCAGGCAGGTCTTGATTCAGTTGTATAACCTAGGAGTCTAGTGCCCCTTGAGATGCCTGGTGGTGTCCAAGACAAGCACACAGAGTAGCAGATACGAGACAAGAGCTAGGACTTGCTCTTCAGAAAAACAGCTGCAGGCTAAGCAGGACATATATCAGATACCACTAGAAGCAGGAATTCACTGACTGAATTGAACCTGCAACATTTACCCTGCAGTGTAGAAATTGAATTTCTTCTTTCTCAGAGTCTGGCTTTATTTTAAAGATCACTTCTTGGTAATCTCAGCTACACTGTGTCTGAAGGACCTAGAGTGTTTTGTCATATTATTTCAAATATAGTTAATATTCTTTCATGTAGTTTTCTCACAACGTGACACTTCTGGCTGAATGCTCCAGGGCCGGGGGAGACTTGAGTTCACTCCATCAGAAAAGACAGTTGCCTTCTAATGGTTGCACACTGGCTACTGGAGCATCTCCATGCCTGGCTTAGTGCTTTGGCTAAAGTAATGTCATACACAGACCTATACTAACTGACCTAGCTTCATTACTTTTGATGTTATCCTAGCTGAACTTCTGTCCGGCTATGATGGAAAGTGAAGAAGTTGTTTTGCCCTTCTTGCTTGAGGCTTGGTTTTTTAGGGACCCTTTACTTGCTAATGTAGTAAAGCACACAATTCTTAATTTGGACATAATCTGTATTACACTGCTTTTTGTAAGTGCAGCACTATGATTTTGAGTGCTTTAGAATGAATGTGTTCTATACAATAAACTATGTAGTTGTGGACTAAACTAATGCATGCAGGTCATTTGCTGGAACACATAGCATACATGAGGGGGAGAGATGGAAGACGAGGGTGGGCGCCACGCAGAAAGCAGAGCTTGTGGCAAGACAACATGGGAAAGTGTATGTTGGCATTGTGTTACCACCAGAGTGGAGGCTGCAGAACAGTTTGCAAGATCTGCAGAACACTGCAAGTTTTCCCTAGCCTCGTAAGGTAGCTTATATTGTTGTGTAATGTAGCTTGCTTACATTATATATTTAAGAGATATTAAGACTTTCCTTTTATACAAGGCTCACTGTGTATTATTAAAGYGTGGGAAAATATTCTGAACATTTGTAAGGAGAAATCAAGTTTTGGAAGTGKTGAATAGCTTAACAATTTCTCTTAATTAAATCGACAAACTATTTTTGGAAACTTTTCAAGCTCATGTTGTTTCTGGGATGCACAAGTATTATTCCAGATCCAGCATGTCCCCAAGCTTGAATATTTTCTGTTGAAAAATCTTGTTCTCTGCCTAGGATTGTGTGTGTCTTCAGTTCTATTTGGAGACCAAGGAAAGACTTCAGTTTCAAACAGACAGATGAGGAAGCAAATAGGGAGGGAAAGCAATCCAAAGAAGAGAAAACAGAGAACGTAATCGGAATAAATCAGGATCTTTCTGTAAGAAATGTCTGATAACTCTTTTAGAGGGATGTTAAGGAGGGAAAATACACAGCAGAAAATCCACCATTAACTAGTATCTGATTATCCTCCTAAAAAAAATTTCAGTCCATAAAACTATGAAAGTGATAAATTATGACCAAAATTGATCCAACCTCTGCCTCAGCACTTTCGAATGGTGCATAGAATTCTGGCCAAATTTCAATCCACCTGATTGATGCTTTATAAAGGGATATAGAAGTTTCTAGGGAAGGGAATGAAAAATCATTGTTACCCTTTGAAGGACTCTTATTCTTTGCACCACTGGCCCTTAGGGCAAATTGAATATTTAAGAGTATTTGAAAAATAGATAATAAAATATAGATAGATCTGTACGCTGACTGTGAGCTCCAGAGCTCTTTTCAGCCTTGCTGAATCCTGAATTGCCTTCTCTCGTGCTCTTGTACCTCAGCTGTGGTCGGTGTGATAAGGAACAGTATTACCGCACCGCAGAACGAGTCTCCGTTGTCATTTACAGCGGTGCCCTGAATATTTGGTCAATCACACAATTGACTGGCTAGCAGTGATTTGTCTAGGGATACAACACCTTGGGATGACCAGTATGGTTTTGGAAGTGGTGCTCAGAAGTAATTCCGACCTCTTTGTGGCTAAAATCTGAGCTGAGGAGAAAGCTGAGGAAGAGATGGAACCAATTCTCAGCTGGAAGGAATGTAGAAAAGGGCAGGAAGAAGGSAAGGTGACCTAGAGGCTGTGGAGGGAAAGAGACCTACTGGAGGAAGAAGCAGAAGAAGAACTGCAGTGATAATTGGCACAAATTGGGGCAAAACTGGTGTAAGAAGCAGCTTGAAGCAAACAGAGATATTGATAATTAGCAGGCTAGGCAAGTGCAACTAGCACAAGAACAGTGACAAAAAAACAGGATGGTCAAGGAATAAAGCACCAAAAACTATTATTGGGGAATTTATACAGTAGGGTTATCTGTGACACTTGAGAAATCTTAAAAATGTGTCTTTCTGGATATTTTTTTTCCTCGCTGATGACAGTGATCTCTAGGGCGTTTGAATGAGTGGACAAGTCTAGAGCCATTTCACAGAGTTTGAAACTCGCTGCAAGACTGATTACGTTCCTTCTGTTCCCCAACTGTCTGCCAATGCCTGTGACACCCAGTGTTCACGGGAGACAGCACCCTGTGGTCAGTTATTCTGCTGAAGATTATTCAGAGAAATTGTTGATACTTCTTTTCTGTTGTTTTCCGTGTGCTTGAGATTGGGATGTTTTATACAGAAGTTCTAAAAACTTATAACAGGCAAAAGCAGAGGAGCTTAGGATAAAAATTATTTAATGCTGAAGTATCTTTAAGAAGAAAATGAAATCCTATCTCAGGGCTGGATTCAGGCCCTAGATCGGATTCAGGAGGTGGCTGTGTGGTGAGGGAACACACCTGATTCTCCCTGCATCCTTGCCCTCGTAAGTTCATACCTGTAGGCATTTCTTTTGGTCACCCCAAGTTAGTGGCTCCTTTAGACCCTGATGTCTTAGCATACCAATTCCTTATCTGATCAGCTCTCACATGGGTCAGCTTTAGCTGACTGAAGTTTAGTTGTACGTTCGTTAAGCACAGGGGATTAGCTGAACTGGGGTCCCAAGTCCCCAAGGTCACAACTGTGCTGTAGCTAGCTGTGGTGTTAGACGCTCAGAAACCTACAGTACGGACCACCAAGAGGTGGAGTGGATAGTCCCGCGGGACGTCTTGGGTTCACTGCTGCTCCATCTAGAGAAGACGGGCTGACGGATCGAGCCATCGCTGTGGTGCTCTGTTGCAGGAGATGTTTTTGTACGAGGGGACATGGTAGGCAGCCAAGGAGCTTGCTCTGAACTCGGTCCTCCTTTGGAGTGGATCTTTGGTCCCTGCCCAAAAGGACATGAAGCCTTTTTTTAAGCAATCCCGTGAAGCACATATATTTGCCTTTAAGAGTTAATTGCTTGATTTTGAGATTTATGGAGCCTCTGGGTGCTCAGCATTAGGCTGCAAATGTCCAGTACCAGGATACCACAGAGCTCAAGGTAATGACATTAGCTGGGTTTCCTGTGGTGTCTGAGATCTGGATTTCTAAAGGCAGCAGTGTGTATCCTTATGTTGGATTTATCCACGGTACTTCCATCGCAAGAAATCCGGGGAGGGGGAGAACAACCCCACGCCTGAAGCGTATAATTTTGCGCCACGCATATAGTGTCTCTGGGGCACTTGAAAGTTGAATCTGTTTTGGTAGAGTATTGTGTTATGGGGATTTCCCCCCCCCCACTGTATTTTTTTTGTGATTCATTTTATACATACATCATTTGATAATCTGGAATGATTTATTACTTAATATGATTTTCAAGTAAAAGCCTTGAACTGTTCAGTAATGAAAGTATGTCTTAATGAAACTATTTTTTTCCTTAACAGTGACATAATTTATTATTAACTAAACTCATTTTTCCTATTGTTTTCTTTTTTAATTCTTTCGGATTGAGATACTTCAGGGCTAAATTTAGAAATTTATTAACTTAGTTGCCGCACACTGACAGTACCAAGGTAGCACTGCTGTAATGGAGGAGTGGGTAAGAGTTGTAGCTCTGTAAAGCGGATTTCTTGTTTGCGCGTAACTAACCATTGCAGATTAAAAAAACAAAACAAAACAAAATAAAAAACTTTGAATCTAAGGTTATGGTTTCTTTCACTTTTTCAGAGGCAGATTTTGTCTCTTTCCTGAACTTGAGAAGTTTTCATTAAGAACCACAACAAAAATAAACCTTCTCAGCCAGCATGCGCAATTCAAGATTGTCCAAATTAGTTTTTAAATTAGAATATATTCCCATTCAGTCTTTAATTTAATTTTACTTCTACTCTACAAGAAAAAAAAAAGTCAGTTACCCCAATCATTTTGGCTGACATGGTTCTTGGCTTTGCTTAAATTATTGATTATAGCAAGGGGAGGGACTTTCTGATGAGAGCAGTGCTCTCGCTAATAGAAGCCTTTAACTAAATCAATTTCTACCATTGCTGCAGTGCACCTTTGGGGAGCTGAAGGTTAGCAGCCGTAAGAAGAATTTTGTCTTCAAAGAGTGGATCTTTGCCATACATTTTTCTAAACCTTTTCTTTTCGTGCTAATATAGGCAAGTAAGAAAAAAAAAATAGATATTTTACAGGGGTTGATTTTGCAGGGTGAGAGGCTGTTCTGGTCCAAAGTTGAGCCGATTAAATCTTTATACGAGGGATATCTAAAGGCTTGTGGGCTGAAAGTACTGCTTCAAAAGCTTGTTTCCTGAGCAGAAATCAGTCAGAAGATATATCAATGTCTTGCAAGCTGGAATCAATTTGGTAGAGAAGGCACTGTATGCACACACTGCTCTGATTCCTTTAGAGCAATCTCTCATTTTTTTTACTGGCTTATTAGAAAAGACAGGCATTTACATGATCAACATGTGGTGTTTCTCCTATTACATCTACCGGCAGTTGAACAGCGGTGGTTTTTCTTTTCTCCCACCCAAAGCACCGTTTCTTGTTAGACTAATTAAGCAAGTGTCTGTTTAAACAGAGCAGTGTGTTTTCCCGTATTTGAATTGGACACTGCTTTGGAAATGCTGCACTGAAGGAGAGTATGAAGCTGTTGGGACAAACATATAACAAACAGAGGATGCTGGTAGCAGATCAGTGCAGGCTGAACTATATGGGAGCATCTAGTAACTGTAAGTAACGCTGCTTTTGTATTTTACTTTTTCATAGCTGTGCTGCTTGGTAACGTCATTTTAGCTGTGGCTGTCCAATACAGTTGTTTTATCTATTAATAACAGTTTTGCTCAGCTGAAGTTCAGCTGGTAGCTGACAAAAGCTTGAGCTGGAGAGTAAATACTATATTATGTGTATTTTAGTGTGCTCATCATTTAAGTGATGAGTTGGCAAGTGATATTTTAGATCTGTGATTCACAGAGCTTGAAGGTTTTTACGTAGATTTAAAATCCATTTTGAACAGGACATCTATTTTCTACTTCCCATGTCACTAATCCTTCTCCTGGGAATCACTTTTTTAAAAAAAGCTGCCTAGATAACAGGACAGTAGTACACCTACTCATACTCTAAAGTACAAGGTAAAGTGACTTTTGAGGGACTGAGTGAGGTTTTGGGGGTCAGAAATATGGGGCATTTTAATGGCAGTATTTGATCATTACCTGTCAAAGAATGTTGATGAATATCTTTTCTGTTCATTTTAAATGAACAGAACTACAGTTTTGCTGCTCCTCAATCAATCAAGATGGCAAGGACGGAGACCAAACTTTTATCAGAAAGCTAATCCACACTAAACCTAACTACAAGCAACTTTTTTTCTTTGTTTATGAAACTGAAATTAGATAATGTAATTGCATTTACTCCTTCCAAAAGCAAACTAGTAATAAGGAATAGTGTTCTCCTTGGGCTTTTGTAAAATTATGTGAGGTTTTGCAGAAAGATTTCTTTTGCAAGCACATTCTTTAGCCACAGCAGACTTTCAAGATAAGACTTAGTGTTAAACACAATCTACCTTAATTTCTTTAGCACTTAGCTAAACCAGAGTAATGACTTTCCCTTTTTTATCCTTATTATCTGTCAGCAGATTGACTGAGGAACTTTGTAGTCTCCTGACTATTTAAATTTCCCTTGGTTAATTGTGCTCAAACATAAACAACACTTTTTGATGAAGAAATCAGAAGACTAGAAAGAAAATGTAAGAAAAATAGATATTTTAGTGCTTAGCTTCCACTGGAAGAGAATAAGAAGTTTTGGGGGTTTTCCAATGGGATTGTGTTTTCTGCTAAAATGTGTGTGTTGGGCTTTGTAAAATTATATTTGGCATAGGAATAGGAAATAAGTCCCCAATGCAATTATCAAAATGAATGCATAATCACTAATAGAAAACCTTTTTTCTACATTTCTGTTGATTTCGTATCATAGTTGGAATGTGACTTTTGCAACTATACTCCTAATTGCTTTACTTTGAATATATCAAGGGTAGCTTTTTATAGGAAGTAATATAAAAGAGGAACTTTCTAAGGAAAATACAGTTTCTTTAAAATGCTTCTTAGGGAGTAAATAGATATGCATTTGCCCATTCTTTATTCCTGTCAGTGACTTCTGTCCTCATCCATTTGGTTTATTTTTAATTTAAGGCCCCGATCCATGAAGTAGCTGGTGCACGTCCAGAGTGCTTAGCGCTTCTCAGGGGAAGCCTGCCTTTTCGGGGTGTCCAGGTGTCTCTGACTTGAGAGAGGCCATTCTTCACGTGCGACACATTTCACAAGTAATGGCACAAAATCACTTGACAAGCTTTGACTTGGAAGGAAGAGTGGTTTCCCTAGGATGATACGCAGTGATGGATTACCTCTGACATCTCTGCCAGAAAAAGGGAAAGGAGATAGGTAGGGATGCCATATACATGTTTGACCAGCCTGTTAGATTCACTGCTTCCAAATTCCTTTAGCTTCCGTGTAATACTTACTGGGAATATTAAAAAGAAAGAAAAATTTTTTTTACTTCTATTTTCAAAGTTGTATTGCTGCAGGCCACACCTGAAACACACTGGTAACAGTATTTGATGGTTGTGTTTTTTAACCTCCCTTCTTGTGTATTCAGGCATACAGCAGAACCTTTGCTGCGGGTGAAGGAAGATACCTAGAGCCTGCAAAGCAGATCTGTTATGTTCTCCTTTGCTAGACCGCTACTTCTGTAGGCAGGACAAATGTACGGTCCGACTGAGCCCTGTAAGCAGGAGTGTTCTTCAGAAGGAGTGGGCAAGGTGATGGTCAAAGTTTAGGGGAGGGAGAAAGCTCTTTCTGCTTTCTCCTTCTGGCACAACTGTGGCAAAGGGGTCGGTCAACAGGCCACTAGATGAGGTTATTTTGACCCAACTATTTTTCCTTTGGTTCATCACTTTACGGATGCTATGTCAGGGTTGTATATTGAGCTGCCTGCAGTGTTATCTGGGCTAAATCTATTTTCAGAAGGCAGTAGGATTCACTAAGAATTCATTATCAGGACAGAAACAGTGGATTTCTAACCAGTATCTCACACCCAATACGTGACTGTCATTTCTGCTTTCTGTTTCTTAATTTTTCTGGGATGTAAATGATGAGAAGCATGACTGTAAACATTTATTGACATAGGACCACTTTTGAACTGTACTGATTGACATATGTAAAACCTGTAGTTTAAGTGGAGTTGGTGACTTAAATACAGTAACATAAAGGAAAATATTGTGGTTAACCTCCCGCACTCCCCGACTAATGTGTAAACACACCTCACCAATTTTGCATCAGAAGAGTGCTCTACAGTAATTGCCGAATAAGGTCTGCTCTTAGTGACTGTTCTTCATACTATTTCTAAAYTGTTCCCTTTTTCTTGTTCATCAAGATATGTAAGCCAGATAGACGTATTCACCTGCAAACAAATTTTCATCATTTAGATGCTCTATACAGTTTAGTGTAAAAGTAATAACATCTTCCTTTCAAATGTACGTTAATATAAAATTGAAGCTGGAAAATGTATAGGGATAATATGTTCAGTTCTATGACTGCTTCGTTGTTGCTGTCGTATCAGGTGATTGTGTATCTCAGGGTAGAAAGTTGCTTAGAACAGAGAATGTATTTATTATAGGTTTTCCATTTGGGAATACATCCCTTAGAGGATTCTCACATCAGACATGGCTTTTAATATAACCCAGTGTATTTTTTGATTATTTTTACTAAAGTCTTTCAGTACTTCTATCAGATCCACTGTTTTTAATGCAAACAGTATACTGAATAGAAGTTAGAGCTCGCTTTTACACGAGTTACAGAGGATACTCATTTTTGACATCACGGGGTAGTTCGCAAACATGTAAGAGTGGCCATATCCTTTTCACTTGCAGCTGTTGGAAGTTTTAGAAGTGGTATGTCATTCATGTTAGCTGCTCTAATTGCTCCTGATGGACTTGTCTAACATGAATTTATTTACTCTTTTTTGATCTCATTTATATTTCTGGCATCCACAACATCCTGTGCCAATGATTTGCACAATTTAATTTTGCTTTGTATGAAAAAGTACTTCCTTTTGTTATAAAATTGCTCTCTGGTAATTTCATTAGGTGCCCCTTCCTCTCCTGTGATAGGAAGCAGTAAGTACCAGTGAATGATCATTTCCTTCACCTTCTTCACACTGTTCTTGATATTACAGATTTCTGTGATATCCTTCCATCCTCCCCCATCATTTCTTTTCCAAATTGAAGAGTCCCGCTACACTCAGTCTCTCCATCTGCAGAAGCAGTTTCCTGTTTGTGTCTGTCCTTGTTATCTGTCTTCGTATCTCTTCTAGTTCCGCTATGCCCATTTTTATAATAGAGCACAGGGAAGTGCTTGCAGTAGCCCCATGGTATTTTCAGCATACATTTGAACAGTTGACGTAATGACTTTTGTCTTGATCTTAGTTTCCAATATCCGTCTTTTTTAACTGCTAATGAGTAGCAAGCTGTTACTCTGCAAAAACTTCTTAGTGACATTCATCTTTCCAGAGTGGCAAAAGTGAGCATTTAAGTGGTAGAATAGAAAAGTAAAAGAACTTAATAAAAATTAATCAAAAACAGGTTATGGTCCTATTTGCAGTCTTTGTTTTTTTTCCCCACAGCAATAAAGGTGAATATAAATTCAGAAAGAGAAGTCCTCTCCTCCTGCTTCCCAAGACCACCTGCAACCCTTTGGCGTGTCCACAAATTGTAAAATTTTCACCAAATATTAGATATTGTTTTCAGCTAGGGAAGGGCCACACAACTTCTTTTACATCTGCTGATATTTTACTGTGATAACTTGTGGTGACAATTAGCCATGTCTTTTCCACAGTACAAACAGATCTTGATGGCTTGTGGTATACCATATGCTAGAGATCTTTTGTGTGTTGTTTTTACTGTACATCGTCAYGTTTATGTTTTTCAGAAGCAGATGTTATTTGGGGAGAAATTGCAGCTTAGGTTTCACAATAAAGGAAGCTTTTGGAGTTAATGCATTCCACATGTTTCTAGCTTAAAGGAGAGCTTGTCTTTAGATTTTCAAAGTAAGAATAGCTATTTTGCTAGTACACTTTACATCAAGCAAGCCRGCGGGAAGCGAGAGCTGCAGGTGGAAGTCTGCTGTGATTCTGCAGAACTGCGGTGAATTCTGTTTAGCCCTTGATGCTGAGGCACTCTCAGCCCTCCCTTTTTCTCTTCTCCAATGCTAATTCAGCATAAGACTCCAGCTGATGTGTGTTAGGTTTGATTACCACTGTTTACTAAGTTAGTCTTGTTAGGATGAATTGTGACACAGTTATTTTTCTGATTTTCTTTTCCTTTTTAATTCTTTTAGTGATTGATTATGTCCAAGACATCAGTTCTGTCTCCTTAGCTCTAGATTTTTGCATCTGGCTTCAGTTCTGTGTATAAAACCATCTCCATGAAAAGCAAATACAGATTTCTGGTGCTGGAATGCCACAAAGTAGATATGAGAATGAAAATAATGGAGTTGTCCTATGCTGGGTGGATGCTTTCAAAGACATTTTATATCTCAGAGTTTGCATAATAATGCCAAAAGATACTTGCTATGAGTAAAAAATTGATTGAAGGTTTATACCAGTGTAGTGATGTTAAATACTTGAAAATATACTGTGGGGCTGCAGGAGAGCTGTGCTGTGTTGGTGTTCTTCCCACGGCGAGTGCAACACCACCAGCTCTTCTGCAGCTCCCGTCCGTTGTCAGAGCAYGCTGTTCGTAAAGCCTTGCGGTTGTATGGTGCTGCACGCTGAATTTCTTACATGCTTTCTGCACGCTGCGCGACAGAAGACTTAGTTCAACTGAAGCAGGATTCCTTTAGAAAAGGCTAGAGTAGGAGGAAAAAAAGGACTTCAAAGCTTGAAGCCCAGGAATAGAGCTGAATTTAGTTTCAGAAGGCCTTAAAGCAGCCTTAGCTGTCTGATGTGCCTGAGCTTTTCCCTTAGCGTTTTTCTTTCTTTGCAGGGAAGCTGTAGGCCCTCAGTGCCAATGCACTGCTTCCTTTGCTTGTGCAATATTTCATGTTTGTATGCACCTAGTATAAGAGAGATGATTTCTACCACAATAACTTCTGCTCTGTTTCCTTCAGTACTCTAGCAACATGAAATAAATTTGGAGATGGGAAAACCGTAGGACTCTGGCTTCTATACAGAACAAAAGGAGCCTTCAGTTCTCCAACGCACCTTTGACTATGGCCTTAAAATGTAATCCATGTACAGATAGTTAAAAGTAACATTTTGGTTTTTATTGGTGATACAAAAGTGACTGAATAGGGTAGGATGTGGTAGGAGTGTTTTTTTGCAGTATGTAGGAGTATGAGGAATAACAGCTAAGAGCAGCCCTTGGCGTGGAGCAGAAGGGGTTTCTGGTGCTTCGTGAAGCCGCTGCAAGGCAAGGACGGTGGCTGAGCTTTGCCGGTGCACCCCGCGCGCGTGCTTGGCGCTGCGGCGGGGGGAGTCTGCCCTTAGATCCCCAGAGGGACGCAGAGTCTGGGCAYGACTCGGGGCGAGTTCTTTAACGCATCTCAAACACCCTGCCTCCCCTCCGCTTTGCTTGRGATGGGTTTCGTGTCCTTTTGCCTCGCAGGGTTGTTGTGAGGATAAATTTATTGTTGAACAACTGCCGTACTATACGTGAAGCAGTGTTATCTGCATAAACTGAGGAAATACAAGCATTTTGTCTAAAATATAAAACAGCTGCTGTTGCCAGTTTTACTGTTCTCTAAGCAAAACATTTAATTTCAGGGTAACTCGGTTATAACTCAATTTTATCCTCTACTTTCACTGAATCATTAAATTCTGAAACAGAGGTTTTTCTAATGCATTTGCACACTGCTGTAAATGAAGCTGTCAAAAAAAAAAAGCAATTTTAGTTTAGCCATCATTTGAATTGTATGTCTGCATCGCTCTCCACTGACCAGCTTCACTGCTTTTAATTGGCTGCCAATCATAAGCACAAAACCCACTAATGTGAACTCCTTTCTAACTTAAAAAAACAAAGCATTCATGCAATATATTCTCCAGAGAAGTACAGTCCTTCCTCTGTTTCTCTCTATTGTTCTTTCATTTTTTTACATTATTTTACATTAACAAAATTATCATTTGCTTGGCACCTCGCTTTTAATGCAAATTCTGTTTTCTGCAGTTCATATTCTCAAGGGAAAAGATAATACTGACTGCTAACTGGATGCCTTCTTCCATGCTCTATCTTTCTATCGTTGCGGTACAGACGAAAAAAGAGATTCACTAATGTCACAAAATTTTAAACTACTGAGACTCTGTTCCTCAGTGGAAACAAATGTCTTAGAAACTGTGGACTCCAAGCTTCCTGGCATTCTTCAGTCCCAGGATTTGGTGGCAAATGTGTCATAGTGAAGCAAGAGAGTAAGATCTGTCCTTCGTGGTGTGTGTCAAGTTTAAGCAATGCTAGCAATTGAATCAAGGTCTAAGGAGGCCCTGCTGGTGTCTACAGCTAGTCCAGTAAAGCATAGTGTTATAGGTCAGGAGATACTGAGCTCTGCAATGTTTCATCCTAATGTGTCAGAGTCTTACTTGAAAATTAAGCGTGATGATACAGCAGGTCCTACTTGGAAAATTGAGGCAGTGTAGGGGACTGAAGAGCTGCAGGCCTTATGTTGGCAGCGGTGGCTTGGAAGCCCCCAGTCCGCCGGCTGCAGAAAGGGACGGCAGCTGCGTAGCAGAGCTCCTCCTCCCGTAGCCTTTTCTTCAGTTCTGCAGGCGTTTTTGCATCTTGAAGTCAGATGGACATCTGTGTTTAGCTGCTTTTGGTATTGGTATTTATAGACTCTTGCTGTTTTGTTTGCTTAGTCCAGATTATATTTGTTCAGTGCCCGGAATGAAATCGTTACTGCTCTCTTCTGTGAAAGGTTTGACACTATAATGTATTGATTCGCATTGATGAGACAGGAGAATCAGGCCCTGTATTTCAGTAGAGTAGGGCTGCTTTTCCCTGGTTTACTGCCAAATAGTTGGCTGTTGCTGAGACAGATGAATTTTCTGGGAATAAGGGAGTGGGAGAAGTTATATGTAGGAGGGCTGGATTCGGTGCATACAAAGATGGATTTTCGTGTGCATACTGGGTCTGTTGTGTAGTGTGCCTACTGTTGCTACAGTGCATATGCAGGAATTGCTGTGCGAGTCCAGCARTCCCTTGTTCTGAGATGGCTATTTAATTTTTCTTCTTCATACCAGTCAAAAGACACCCTTCTGAAACAGTATAAAGTAGTTAAATAGGGTACGAATCCAGAGTACAATATCACATACTGCGGAGTCCTGCTTTCTGTAGGGAAAGGCATGGGAAGAAGAGATGTCATGCAAAAAAAATGCAAAGTAGATGCAAGCTGCTACTGGATTATTTTATCCCTGAAAGCCAATTTACAAAACCGCTTTTGCTGATGTGTAAAGGAATTGTGCTGATGAGAAGCAAAGATACTGCTTAGGATGAATTATTTGTTGCTTAGAGTTTTCCGTGGCGTAGGAGTCACGTAAGGGGCAACATGGTGTGCCGTCACAGTGAACTGAGAGCACGTTAGAGGGGCATCTGCCTTCCATTAGACTACTGCCTTTTTTAAGGAAAAAGCTTTTGCCATCTAGTGGAAAGAATAAAGAACTAGCATTTCAAGTAAGCAAGAAACTCATTAATGCTGGTCGTATATGAAGTGTTTGTATGAGCAGGGGTAACTCACTACAACAGTCAAATGATTCTAAGTGTGGAAACTAGAGGAGGAGCAGAAATCTTCCAAGGTAGTGAGGCATTATATTCACATAACATATAAGGCTGTATATCCCATTTAAGCACAAAGTTGGTGGGATTGCTTACACACTARTATTTTAGGCTTTGGGTTTTTTCCCTACTTTTTGTACAAAGGCACCTTATCACAAGACCCAGCACTACATAAAACTGAAAGGTCAAATATTCTTTGCAGATAATTACTCTGAAAACAGTGCTCCTTGCTCAAAGTTAACAGATAGGTCTCTTGGTTTTCCTGGATTGATTATTTTTTTGATTGGTTCTTTTGAAGGTGGGAGGAAAAAGGAGAGTGGAGGACTGTGACATTAAGTCATAGTAGGGCATTCACTTCTATGCTGCTCTCTCCAGCTTGGGGCTCCYTTTTGTTCCACTCCTGAGGGCAGCTGCTTGCTCCTGCCTCAAATCCTGGYTTGGCCAGCATGCTCTGAACATCTCTTAGTTGCTGAATTCTTCTAATGATCATCAGTCCCCAATCTTGAGGTGGAGATCTCTTGTCGCACTTCAGAGTTTTTGCCTGAGCTGTAGGATATGCTCCTGCTGCATCACCTKTAAACAGTGATTTGTGGACCTTGGTGCCAGCCAAGATGCCTCCCCATGACCCTCATTTATTGCTGCTCTGGAGGCATCTGGAGGAGTGTTGCCATCACTCCCTCTGGCTAGGCCCTCCTTCGGGAGGCTCCTTCCCAGAGCCGTGCCTCTGCCTGCTGCAGCATGGGCCACATCAGCCTGGGCTAGCCAGCAGTGKGTTTCACCTCTGAGCCTAGCTTCGTTCCTTCCCCAAACTCTGCTTGCGAATCGTCTGCTGGCCTGACTCTCCCAGAGCTGTCAGCAACAGTTAATTCAAGGACTGGGAAGCTTTCTTGCCTCAAATTATTGCTTTGTCTTGCAAGCTGGAACAGAGAACGATGTAGGGGAATAACGGTCTGTATGCATGTTATCATCACCAGCAGCTTACTCTGTTGGCAGAGAGTACGTGGGGCTTTCTGTTGTCCCCTGGTTTCCTAGGTTCCTGAATGTAAGAACTGTTTCTAATTAGAAATTCCCCAAACCTCTCTCCCTTCCTCCCTGGAAAGCATAGTTTTTCTCTCCTGAAGTCATGTCCCTTCACAAGTTACCTGTCACAGGAACCTGTCCCCAGGTTCTCCTCTGTTGTTGTGCTAGTGTTTTGGTCCTTGTGTCAACAGCTTGCCCGTCGGTGGTTGAAAGGGAGAAGTCAGGGTACTGGAACAAGTGGGTTCAGTGTTTCTCCTGGATGTTCAYAAATCTGCTTTCCTCTCTCCTCCTTCAGTTTAATCATCTCTGGTGGAGTGCCTTGTGTGCCTGTAAGCTGTGAGTATAGCTTATACGGTAATAAAGACCACATTGCATTAAAAGTGTAGTTCTGACAGCTCATCCCGAGCTTCTTTGAGATTTTTAAGAAGGTTTTTCTGATTATGGTTTGTAATTGCRTGTGGTCAAAACTGTAACTGATTTTGGCAGAAGCTGTGTCCGGTGATGTTTGTCCCTGTGAATTCCACATTTCGGTGCTTTTTCCTGGAAGCTGTTTGAGGCTTCCCCTCCTGAGCTCCCGGCATGCATGCGAGCGGTTCAGCAGTTCGGCAAGGAGGACCACGGGGTTGCTGTGACAACCGGTTGCATGCCGTGAGGGAAGATGATGCCAAATGGCCAGCTTCTGGCTGTATATCACTCCTCATTAAGTAATGTTCCCCAAATTAGACAGGCTTGTCTGATTTGTAATTATTCACCCTACCGGCCTGCATKTTTTGCTGCATTTGTTTCCGGGAGCGTTCATGCTTCTTGCTGTGATGCTCAGGAGAGCTGCYGGCTGCCCATCCTTACTGTGGACGATGAGGGGAGGCAGGACTGCCCGTTATGCTGTAGTGCATGCAAAGGGAGGAGAAAAATTGCCTTGTGGGCGTTTCTGGTTAAATCTGAACAACTTAAACGTGTATATCGAGCCCGCTACTAGAAATAAATGGGATAAAAGCGTTCAGGGTCAGTGTTCTTTATATATTGTACTGTTTAATGGAGTTTGTTTCTTTATTTTTGTTTGTTATCTTCTCTAATTAATTTAGCATATCTTCTCTAATTAATTTAGCATATCTTCTCCTCCCACCCAAAGTCTGACTTTATCTTCAGTTTGCATGTGGTAGGGCAAGGGAAATGCACTCTTTTAGGATCAAATACTGGCTCTGCTGAAGTAAGTAGGATTTTTCCCAAGAAGACTAGATTTTTGTGGTATTCTTTTTCTTTGGTTTTATTTTTCTTTAGATGCAGAAGRCGGAAAATAATTTTATTTCAAGATTTTGAAAGTTCAGAAGAGGAAAAAACACTTTCTCCCCACTCTTTTCCTTCTCTAATAAAACCTTTTTATACCCTCCTGTCTTCACAGTTCCCTTCTTGTGCTTCCCCTTGTGTGCCTAGAAGGGGAGTAGGTGTAACACACATGTGCCATCATGTGCCAGTACTTTCCTTGTGCTTTCATCCCAGTGATGTAGGAACCCATCAGTTTTTAAGCTAGTGGTTTCCCYTTGCTGCCAGAGCACTAGGACAACGTACTGTTGGGTCCTGTCGCCATCCCGTTCTTTGCAGTCYTTGACACAGGAAACTTTGATACAARTCTTTTCACTTTGCAAWGAAAACTTTTTTTCAGATTGAATTCCTTCGTTTATAGAGTATATCCACCCACTGCAGGAATGTGAGCAGTTGCCTCATGAAATCATAGCGTCAGGTCTCCAATGATAACAACTCTGAATTATCCTTAAGCTCAAGCCAGTATTGGATCTGCAGTGGAGAAACGGGCAGGCAAGAGGCTTAGAAACGGAATATAGAATWCCTATTGGCCAGATTACTTTTCTAGATTTGGAAAACGCTGAGCATGTCACCCTGTGGACCGTTGTCCTCCCAGCCTGGACAATGAGCACTTTTCCACAGTTAGAAGTTAGTTATAATAAAACAGTCCTAAAAATTAAGAGTAGTAAGATGGCAGTACCCACTTTGAGGAAGGAGAAATGTGAGATCTGCCATCCATATCTCAGTACAGTATGTGCGTTTTGTTATTTCCTAACCTATTTAGATAATGTAGGTAAAATGCTTGGAACTGTTGTCAAGTCTTGCAGGCAAGTGATCTCACTTTCTCATTCTGCTAATGTGCTGTGACAGTCTACCTTGCTGCTCTTCTGTAGATTTCCAAAAATGTACTTTTAAACTGTGAAGTAACCCAGGTACCRTTGTGCTGTGATCTGATATGCGATCTTACTTCGCACCTCCCAATTTCAGAATTTCCAGCAGGCTGGGCAGGCTGGGTGCGTGCAGCAGTCTCACAGCCTCCGCCTCGGAGTCATGTATGCTGTCAGCCTGGACCCCTTTAGCACTGCGGTTGCCCCTCCTCATAAGGATATTCTTCTGGCAGTYGTTTAGTGCCTCAGCCACGCTGGTYGAAAGGCAAAAGTAACGTCGGCTTTGTTTTCACTTGAAGATGATCTGTGCACCCAAAAAACGTGTCTGTTTTTCCAAACACATCTCTCAGTGTAATACAAGTTTACGGGATTAGACTTGTTGCCTTAACTGGCTATATTTCATTTAGGAAATAGATTTGCTTTACCTGTAGTGAATCACATTTAAGACTCTGGCTCTTCCATGCACAGGGACCTACGCAAGCAGAGAGGCACTGTCCCATCTCCTTCCCCAGCACCTTGTTTATCATTGCTGTCACGTTTTCTCTGAGGTGGAGTTAACTCCTAGCTGCTGCTTTTATCCAGTTCTGTTTAGTTTATGTGTAGAAAAGCAGAGGGGTTGTTTATTATGATCTATTTTAAATTCTTTTTTTTTTTTTGTTTGCATACAGTTTGATCGCTGTTGCATTTTCCCTTGAGGCATCAATTATCAGTTTTTCTTTCYGTCACATAATGTGATTGTTTTCTCCCAGTCCAGAGTAACATGTAAATATGCTAGTAATCTTCCGCTATCTTACCTCCTGAAAGCAAAGGGGCTGGATTATGCTCCTTCTAGGTAGGAGTGTTGACATTTGTTACCAAAGTGATAAGATATATTTCTAGTCTTCATCAAGAAGATACCGTGATTTATTTRCTTAGCACAAGCACAGTGTCATGCGTTTGGATTTTAGTATGGGACTGATCATAAATCAACTTGTGATTGATGTCATTAATCAGTTTATGGTAGTGGATTRTTAGTCTTGTTTTATGCTAATAAATCCAGACTTGTTCTGCCACAGACAATGAAGATACTGGATTATTAGCTAACAGAATTTTGTCCATAGGGAATCAAGCACCTTACTAATATTTTTCCTTTCCATCTTCATTACAGCACAAGGTCATCCCTGAGGCAACATTTTACTTCAGCATAGTTCTTTGTAAAAGATAAATGATTATTATCTCAAAACTTTCACACATCTTACTCCTTCCTGACTTATACTATATTATGCTGTGCCTTTGCATTCCTCTTCTAGAAGACATCTGCAAAGCTCCTATCATTTTTGTAWTTGTTTCTAAAGAGCTGCCTTTGGTCTTCAGTAGAAGTGATTTCGAGCTCTCCTACAGAAGAAAGCTACTCAAAAGCTTCTTTTGCTTCGTGGCAGTTAGTCTTTCTAATTATGAAATACCAACAAATTACACCAGTTTGAAACTGGTGCTGAAGCAGTCCTGAATGGCAGCTGGAAAACTGCATTGCATTTAGATACACTGTGTATATTTGCATCAGTTGTGGTGCCACCAGTATGACTTTTAGTTTGTGACTGTTGACTTTGCCCTACAAGGGATGACTGTGATGAGGGAACTGTCACAATAGTGACATTGCAAAATAATGGAAAAATAAATGGCTTCCATTTGCTGCATGAATTTGCTGTGAAAGATACTGCTGCATGCTGTAAT
Organism: Rhea americana; assembly: GCF_003343005.1. Lineage (NCBI taxonomy): Eukaryota > Metazoa > Chordata > Aves > Rheiformes > Rheidae > Rhea > Rhea americana. Next base: position 5,303,375 of record NW_028186978.1, read on the forward strand.
TTTTATTTCTATTTAACTGAATGGAGTAAGCAGTGATTCATGAGGTCTGCAATTTGATTACTATCCTTTTCAYCCAAAATAGCAATAGAATAAGTAATAAAAGTACTAGTTTTGTAGAACTTGGTCACYAGTTGCATGTGCTCTTCAGTGAATTATTTGTATCTTTGTAGAGATACAAGTCTATCACTAGTTGTTTCAAAAGAGTGAAACAATTTCCTTTTGTGTAACAGATTTAATTTTAGTATTTTTGCGGTATTAACTGCACTCATCAGTTATAATGATAACAAAACAAAGACTTTGAATTTTTCCTATTATTGGCCCCCTGCTTCAGCCGTTCAGACGAAAATYAGACATAAGTGTTTGTTTCTGGGTGAAACTTGACCAGATGATTTTATCAGGAGGGCAAGTCTTTCCAAACTGTTTTAGTGCTTTGTATGTTTAGGAATAATGGAAAGAGGGATTTATCCTTWAAAAAAAATACTTCATCCTCTTCTAAAGCCTGTTGGCTTTTTGTCATTTTGTTCTTTCTTTTGATTTTGATTTTTAAAGAGAAATGGCTAATATGAATTCCCCATTTAATTTTAAAATGAAATGGTGAGGCATTTCAGGTACTATCCTCACCTTGGGCTCCCACTTCTGATTATCTTATTTTTATCATCATTTTTCTGTTCCTTTAGAAACATTTCTCTAACTGCTGCATTGCTAAATCCCTGAGCAAATGAAATGGAGACTATATGAAGGAATGAACCATGCAGATTCCTCTCTCCAAATTCTGCAGAGCCCAGTGCTGAAGGTTTTCAGGGGAGCAGCTCCGTGTCCCTTTGTGGTGGACCCCTCAGGAAGAGACTGTGGTGCCAATTCTAAGGAAAGTTTGGGCAGAAGGTTTCCAGATGTTGGTTTCCAGAGGGACTTGCCAGGTCCTTGCTGTGGGAAAGCAGTAGAAGCAGGAAAGCCCAAAGAAGTCCATCTTTATGTCTTTCAAAATTCCTCAGATGAAGCTCATTTCTTGTCTTAAATCACATCATTCATATTTTTATGTGAACTTCAATTTCAGTCCTCAAAATCCCCTGCCACTTCTCTCTTTTGCTGTCCTGATTTTATGCCAGAATTGTGCCATGCTTCTTCCATAAGCATGTCCCCATGGATAGCAGGTTTGGTTAGCTGCCCCTGTATGGACAAGGCTTTAATCATCTTGTCTTTTCTGAGGCAAAACTCCAGTTGAAAAATATCGGTCCTCTCTCCCTGTGACCTGTCCTTTTAAATGAATCTGCCTGCAGAAATCAGCTGTGTATTTCTGACAATATTGACCTTTAAGTTGGCAGAGCTGGGCTTTAGAAGATGAACGGTGACAGTCCRCGCTTAGAGCAGGCAGATTTCCAGGTAGCGGATCGCTGACAAGTAGCTGGGCTGCGTGTCCGGGTCAGCGGACTGGCCTTGCTTGTGACGGCGCTTCGGCAGCCCAAGTTCGGGCAAGGATATGAGGGCAGGCGTGAAGGATCAGCCAACGGGCTGCCCGTGCTTGCCTGTGCCTGGGATGCTTTCCCCGCTCCTGCAATTAGAGCTGATACTGGGCTTCATCTCCAAGTCCCTGTAGGCACTGGAGTCTCCTTATTCAGTAAGTTCCTTCTCTGTAAAACAAAGAGGCTTTCAAAGGTTTGTAATGTTGTGTGAACCTGCATGACTTAAAGACTAGGTTTTCAACTGTAAAGATGCAAGTTAYTCCTTTTGCAGAGTGCTGAAAACAGGTACTTTTCAGGAGCATCTTTCCACTGATAAGGATTTGAATCTTTGTTGCTGTAGGAGGACAAGTTACACAGATCATACAAAGTCAAATTCATTAAAGAAACCTGGTGTGTGCTTTTTCATACTGTTAAGCTACAGGGGCTCCCTTTTGTTCTATTTTGGAATTAGTTTTCTTACTGCTGTTGCATTATACAGTTTATGCAAGAAACCTCTTACAGTGTAGCCTTTCAGGAGGTCATGCTTACTGTGATATAATGCATGGTAAATAAACCAGCCCCAATGAAAAGGGGTACATGCTTTTTTGAATTGTCCTCTGAATTTCTGTAGTAAASCATGCTTTCTGTATTACCAAAACTGTCTTTTTAAAACCAGAAGCTTTATAAGCAATTATGTAGCCCTGTTCCTTTGGCTCATAAACACGATAAGCATACTTCTCTTAAACAGAAATTTTCAGTTACTTGTTTCACTAAGAGTGTTTCTAGGGTTTTCATTTGACCACATCCACTTTCATGGCCTCGTGTCAGCCATGTTGAAGGTTTGTACCATATGTCATTTGGATTGAAAACAGTTCCATATCAGCCCTGTACAGTTATGCTTTCATCAAGTCAAAGTCAGAACCTTTCATCAACCAGTTATTGAAGAAGAGGGTGGAAAAGGCCAGGTAGAACTTCACCTTCTGGGGATGTCTGAGAGGGGATCAGAGAAAAGTTCCTGACTCTCACAGATCCTCTACCACTGAGGAAGCTTTCAGGGCTTAGTCATCTGCAGGTGGGAAGCAACCATATCCCTTTAATATTTCTACTTCCAAAACCTTTCAGACATAATAATAAGAGTTCCAGATGTCAGATGAGGAAGTCTAACATGTCCAGTSCTATTGTCTCTTGGGTTTGTTTCAAGCAGGTTGTTTAGTGCCGTGTCAACCGATTTGGATCAATTTGTGGATACCTGCTTCCTTTCTGCCCCATCTTGTGGCTGACACTTTCCCTATTACAAGAACTTTGGGGTTGAAAAGGGCGTTGAATGTAACAGGGTATCAGTGTGGTGCCTTCATTTATTTTGTTTCCCTCTTCAAAAGCTGCCCTGTGAAGGGACCATTCTTGGAGCAGTCTGTGCAACAGAAAGTTGAGTCTTTGACTCGTTGACATGCCGTAGAGTCTTTGAAATTCAGAGGGAAAGTTTATTACCYGTAATTCCGTATTCAAATAAAGAAAAGCCACTGGTGTCCTCCAGTAGGTCTCTGACACCTCAGCATATACATCTATCAYGTCAGGTTTCGTATGTTGTCTCTTGCTTTTATCTTTCTTTTATCTGTTAGAACAGCCAGTGAACTAGGGAGGCTTTTCAGGTCATGACAGTAGGAAATCACAATCTGTTGAAAAGTTGTCCCTATCTGCCTGTGAGGTGCTGAGTGTATTCACAAAAAGGCTGTAGGGGGAACATTTCATTTTTCTCAGGTAGGTTTGCATAGGTAGTTTTTATTCCCTTAATTGGCTGGTTCAGGGAAGGACTGAGAGCTCTGCTCTGGGAACAGCACCTCAGTCTGAGCGCCTGGCTCGTCCTGTTAGCCACAGTCRTCGAAGGGCCTGAGGTCACCCCTGCGCAAGGAGCACGTGTCCCAGAGCCCGCGTCCCCCGGGCAGGCGTAAGCCATAGCTGGTTTGCCTAGAAGACAGAGCTGTCTGGAATTAGAGCTGTACTAATTGAATAGAAATCTGAAGTTTAATTCCCTAATTTTATCTCAGAGCATATGTGAACATATTCCAGTGTATTTATTTTTTGCTAATGGATAAGTTTTCAAGGCAAATGARTATTACTCAGCTGAGTGTTGTTTTCCTAATCCTCACTCAGAGTGCTCCCAGCTGTTTTACATGATCTACTTCTAAATGTTCATTCACACACAAGAGAATTTCTTTTTTCTGACTAAATGTTGCAAAAATGTTGTTTTCATTTTTCTGAYTAAATRTTGCAAAAATGTTGTTTTCAATCTCTGCATTAACAGTTTCCCTTCTACTGTCAGTTTTAATCATCTTTGTCATCTTGGACTTGCAGATGTTTTGACCAGTATTTCAGTGTGATGCTTAGATACTTGATCTGTGCACACTTTTTCATAAGCATGATGTGATCRAGTTATTGAATGTGTTTTGTTTTTATTTTCATATTTTTAAGAAGAGTGCAGTCCAGTTGTTCAGTTACAAAATGAAATTAGGCAAGGTCAGAAGATTGCTTTAAAACGTGTCAGACCTTGAAGTCAGGAACTGCACACCTCAATACAGCAGAGGCCAGAACGGGATGTTTAAAAGCAGGCATTTAGAATTTCTGGAACAGATTTTGTAAATATTGCTGATTTGAGATACTGGAATGTGAACTGTGGGCCATGAGATTCATTATTGAATTTAGCTGTAGTGATATTGTCRGTTTATTTTCTGCAGAACTTGCTCATATTAGTCCCGGAGTTGTAAAGGAGTAACTTAACCGTAAGCAGCTTAGTGCGAGAGAGAGCCTGGTACTTGCTGAATGGTGTTTAACAGTCAGGTCACGTTACCATGCCRTGTGTGTGTAAACACGCATAGCAGAGATGAGAGGGATTCAGAAATGGGTCTCAGAAGTGCTAAAACACCTAGCAGGAGACTTGCGGGGAAACTTGTAATTCAGAAAAGCCAGTGAACTGGAGAGGCTAATTCAGAAAAGAGATGAAGGAGAGAGATAAAACAGGAGATTGAGATGATTTTTCTGT